>NC_028457.1:18227799-18511923 GCF_000263155.2 Setaria italica | reverse complement strand
TACCATATCTAGTGATCTATACAAACACCATCCAGCTCGAAGCTACTTAGGACTGACCCAACACGAGAAGTAGTTCTCTCTTTAAACAACATATACGCTTTGTCCTTAGACCTGAGATTGTCGCATGTATTCTAGATGTGGATCGACCTACTTAGGGGCTATCAAACGCTACGCCGTAACAGGGTAGTTATAAAGGTAGCTTTCGGGTTTGTCAAGAAGCATGCTATGAGACATGGTCAATCAAGATGGGATTTGCCCCTCTCTGATTGAGAGTGATATCTCTGGGCCCCTCGAGTGATCGGATCCGAAAATGCATGGCCATGCTACGTACGGTTAAGAGTTAACCTACAAAGGAATTCCGAATCACAGGATCGAGAAAGAGCGGTCGGCTTGAAGCTAGACCAAATATCATGAGGCAAAGGGAATAGCGTGTATATTATGTTGTGATGGTTCGTCTGATATGATCTTCGTGTGCGTATAGGAGTTGGCACGTCTTGCTAGAGGCCGCTACCGACTATTGGGCCGAGTAGGAGTACTCGGGCCATGTCTATACGTATCCGAGCCCATAGGGTCACACACTTAAGGGGCTAGAAGCCCAATTCGGATCTGATCCGAGTTGGATTAGGTTTAGGAGTACTAATGGGCCTCGGATCCAGAGGCCCATCAGGAACCTCTATAAATAGAGGGGTGGGGGCGCCCTAGGGTTGACACCTTTTTGGCTAAACACACTTGCCGCGCCTCCCACGCCCTCGCCTGTTGCAACTCGCGGATCTAGCAATCCGGCTTGCGACGCTTCCTCCCTGCACGTGTGGATACCTTGGAGGTGTTGCGCCTGCAGCACTTGGACAAGCCATCAACGAGCCGCCGACGAGCCGCGACGAGCCGACGACGAGCCGCGGCACCGGAGGCGATCTTGCTGCACGTGGATGAGCTGCTGAGGAGCTGCTGGACGTGATCGACTACGTACAACTACGTGATCGTCTTCACTGCACCGACGCATATCTACATCTTCCGCACCAGTAGTGCGTCGAGTGGTAATCCCGTGATCCTTATACGGCAGTTCTTCCTAGTTATACGCGGTAGAAATTTTGATTTGCGCTAGTGTAGCCTACCTCGTATCCCAACACTTTGAACCTCGAACTTCACATCTTTGACCTTTTCTTCCGACATTTATCTGAGCTTTTGCTTTTTTGGTTTTGCGCCTGGCTTTACCTCGAGCCCATGCTCAATTATATCTCTATCGTCCCCTTGGAGGTCATTGGCAGACCAGGCGAAGACATCTTTATTTTTGTTTAGGAACTCGATTAATTTTTTCTCCTCCTCAGGCTCGAGGCTAGCTCCTATTGTCACATATCTATCAATGATGCAGTCATCTAGGAGAACTCTTTTTGTTTCACCGTCTGCGCTTAATTTAACCTTCTCTCGTCCCTCTTGGGCTCAACATATGGCTTTTTCTCTTCTTGTTTCTCAACCTCGTTGGGACTTGTTAGGTGGTGGACATTCTTTTGTCCTGGGGTTGTGCCTTTTTCTATATTTCTGGTGGTTTGCTGGTCGCCATAGACCATGATGACCCCTTTCAAGGCTGGGATCTTCATACTTAAGAACAGTTGCCTTATCGTTGCATCAAACTTATTGATGAACCCTCTCCTGAGGATAGCAAAGTAGGGGTAGTACATTTCAACAACGTCGAACGTTATGCGTTTCGTTCTTGCATTGTCTAGATTTCCAAATGAGACGGGAAGTACAATTTTTCCCAAGGCTTTAACCGGCCTCCCCCGAAGCCAAGCAATGGGACTTCTGCCGGCTCGAGCAAGTGAATGTCGATTTTCCTTTCTCTAAATGTGTTTGCAAAGATGATGTCTGCAGAGCTTTCGCTGTCCACTAGGACCTTTCCTATTTTCCAGCCAGCAATAATGGCCTCATTCACCATCGCATCGTTATGCGAGGCTGTTTTCAATTTGAAATCTTCTTCTGTGAAAGAGATGGGCATGTGTGCCCACTCTAGCTTGGCTGGAGGTCCATCAAGTATGATTGTGTTCACCTGCTTGAAGTAATCTCTCTTTTGCCTTTTGTTTCCAAACTCGAGGGAAGACCCTCCGATGCTTGGCATTATCCTGCCATAGGTTGGTAAAGCATTTGGGCTATCCTCTTGACACTCAAGTTGCAAGGATCCCCCTGAGATTGGCATTATCATGCTGTAGGTAGGTAAGGCTTTGGGATTGTTGTTTTGCAGGTTGTTAGGCTCAACTTTTGGAATCTAATAGGGTAGATTTGGTGGAGGTAGTAGTATCTCATGAAGAGGTTGAGAAGGTGCAAACCTCGCGATTTGCAAGGCTTGCTGAGCTTGAGGTTGGAATTGTGGTGAGTGCTGCCACATCATGGCGGGTTGAAAGCTTGCAAGGTTGGGGTTTGTGAAGTATGGCTGTTATGGCCAAAAGGAAATATGGTGGATGGTTTTAGGTGCCTCAGCTGCTTTCTTTTCTTCGGCTATTCTTTCAAAGGTCTTCTTGGTTTCTTAGCAAAATCAGTTGCATGGTCAAGTTGCTTGCCATGAAAGGTACAATAAAACATTCTTTGTTGCTTACCTTGGTTATTTGGCCACGGAGGCCCTCTACCTCGGCCTCTTCCCCTTCTGGCGTAACCGTCTCTCTAGCCACTACCAAAGTTTGGTGATGGTTGCTGCTAAGGCTGCCTGTTGTGGTTTTGGTTTTGTTTACCCTCGATCGACACCACCTGTTGAGCTGGGTATGAGTGGTGTTGTTGCGCGTGGTTGTACTGTGAGGCTTGACAGTTTTGGTCTTTTTTAGCTTGCCTCTAGCAGTTTCTCTTTGCCACTCTCCTCCTATGGTCTTCGTCTGATCTACAGTATTTGTCTAGCTTTGCGAACAAGGCTTCCATTGTTTTTGGCTTTTTACTTGATAGCTTCGAGATAGTTGGACCTAGGTTGAGCCCCTTGATGCAAGCTACTATAGCCACGCTATCCTCTACATCTGGAGTTTGTGATTTGAGATGGACAAATCTTTTCACATAGTTTATTAGAGGTTGTTTATCCTTTTGAACACAGTTGAATAGATCTCCTTTGTCGGTCACAACTCTATGAAAGCCCTGGAAGTTTTGAACTAACATGGTTTTGAGATCTATCCAACTATATACGGACAGTGGTGGAATTAGAATGTACCAATTCAGTGCTGCCCCCTCACATGCTATTATGAACAATTTTTCTAACACCACATCATCTCCTCCCTTCGAAGCTATGGCTGTCTCGTAGCTCATGAGAAACTGGCGAGGGTCTGTTTGCCCATTGAACTTTGGCAATGTGACTGCCTTGTAGGTTGTGGGCCATGGGGATGTTTGCAAGCCTAAGGATAGTGGAGAGCTTTTGTAAATTGTTGTGTACGTGCTCGTTGTCACTGGGGTGTTATGTCCAATGAAGCTGGGATTTGGGTGTATGATGGGTGTGTCATTTGTGGTCAACCCTAGAAGTGGTGGTTGTGGCATGGTATGTAAGTATTGCAACTCATTCAGCTCTTGTTGCAACTCTGCTAGTTGTCTTTTAGCCTCGTTTAGCTTTGCTAGCATGCTGGCTACTAATTTTTGCGCTTGGAGTTGTTGAGCGAATTTTTCTTTCTCTTTCTTCAATATTTCTAGCTGCTTGAGTGTTGAGGCTAGTTCCTCCTCTTTTTCTCTGAGTGGGTCATTCTGTGTGTTTGTTTGTGGTTATGCTTGGCTCAAGGTCTCTGCCTAAATTCTCTTTTTCTCTCTTCTTGTTCTTAGGTTGTCCGTGACTCTTTTTAGTTTTTCCATCTTGTCATTGTTGTCTTGCTCAACTGGGACGAGCAGCCTTTTCTGTTCTCTCACATCCTCGGTGGTCCTTTTCTTCTTCTGGTATGGCATCGTGGGTTACTTCGTGGCTAAGAACACGGTGGGCGCTAATGTTGGAAAACAAATCTCAAGGAGACTCGAACACAACAATGTAGAGGAAGCACTCGCAGTTTAATTCTGAAAATTGACCGTCCCTTTACATCGAGGTAGGGCTCCCCTTTTATAGTGACCCGGGGGTCATTTTACATACCATGAATACTCTTTCTCACCTACTACATTCCTTGAATATGCCATACATAAAGGTCTTTCGAGGTAACTTGTACAACTTGAACTCTCCTACCGAGTCACGCTTATCACGCCTCTAGGCAGTCACGCTAATCATACCTCTGGGGGTTCATGCTTCTCACACCTCCTTGTAGTCATGCTTTTCACACCTTTGTATCTTTAGCCTCGTGCTAGTAGACTTCTTAACCTCATGCTTGAAAGCATCGTTGCCTCATGCTGGAAAAGTAGCCAAGCCTCGTGCCCTTACCATGGCATGTTCATTTCAGCAATCCGATGAAGAGCTCGTCGCTCGAGGTTAGCTTCAAGCAACCGAGGGTAAGCCATTTTATATTTTAGCCATCAGCAAATAACCCTTAGCTTCGAGACCAAAGCGACAAAGAGAATGCGAGGTTAATGTGGTTTTCACGCCAGACTAGGACTAACGAGGTTAACTGACTTTTTACAAGGGTCTCTTGACTCTGCGAGGTTACTTGGCTCTAGCCGAAAAAACAAGCTTGAGGGTGACCGTCTTTTTGGATGATCCCCAACAGCTTTGTCGAATCCTATCCTATAAAACCAAGTTTTTAAAATTTTACGGCACTGCTAGCGCTAGGACATCCGGTCCGGAACACTAGTGTTGGACGAGTGCAGCCATCTGATCAGGTGCCACGAATGGCTGCAGCAACGCTGTAAGATCCAGCTAAAAACATCCCACTGAAACACTATTCCATGCTGCATGAAACATCATGCTATCCATCGCTATCCTTGAGCGACGCCTTCCAATTTGTTGCACACCAAATTGCAGAAACTTGTTGCATATCCTTCTCAAATCTTGCTAGATTGCAACACCAGAAAATTTTTAAGACAGAACCATGAAACACAACAAGATGGAATATGGTGCGCAACATATAGATTAAAAAAACAGATGAAACATTATGTAATGACTGCTGCAAGAAACATTCCAAATGAGCTATTGCAACATCTAAAAAATCAAGAAAAAGAAATTGTAAATTGCAAAAGGCTGAAATAAAGTGGTTGGAACATTTAAAATCACCAATTCCCACATTCGAAATGACAAGATGAAACATAAAAAAAATCAGTTGCAAAAGTTGAAGATGAAAACATTCAAATAGCTTGCCTTTCTCCGGGTTTCACCCTCCGAGCATGAGTCCAACTGTTGGGGACCGCCCCACAACGCACCCTAAACGAAGCCGGCGCGGAGCTCTCCCCGACACTAACTTGACTTCGTGATTACACTCTTCCCCGAAGTTAATAATTAACCGAAGCTAATTGGTCCGAAGATATTCGTTATGTGGTTTTGTAGGTGAGGATTCCCGAAGTTGAGACCTCCACGAACTCCCAGCGACTCGACTTCGAGGAGATGCTAAGACCAGAGCCCGAGGTTAGCGGGTCTCGGCCAACGAAGGTGGAGCACGCATGGAGGCGTACTTGGTGCGAGCGAAGCTGACGAGTAGAGAAAGGAGAAGTCAGGGTAGTCCTGGAGTCACGTCAACTGTGGAGCACTTTGGTAATAAAGATTTTGGGAAAGGCTAGAAATGTAATCTCACTTGAAAGAGACATCTTGTGTAAGGGTTAAGTTACAGTCTTGTACGGAATATGCCTGGAATGTAGTAGTTAGGTATAGGTATAACAGGTGTACAGAAATGTAACTTTATAGTGCTATAAAGGGATGTTAACCGTCCCCTCTAAAATGAACACTATTCATCGATAAGACAGCCAAAGTTACACTTGTTTGAAGTACCTCTGCTTTCGTGTTGTGACTTCATCTTACCTTTCATTTGACGAAGGCTCAACAATTGGCGCCCACCGTGGTCTGACCCAACAAGTAACCTACGATGCCGCCACAACGGAAGAAGAGACCTGCAGTGCAAAGAGAAGTCGGGACAAAGGAGACCGGTCAACTTATAACTCCCGAGACCACAGATCAAGTTCTTTCGAACAAGGAGGAGCGCCTTGCAAGAGTCGAGCAAACCCTAAGGACAAAAGCAATGAATAAGAGACCCGCACCTGAGGTCAACCACCAAGGCAAACAACCCACATCAAATTAAGCTATCAACCGCACTGACGGCCAACAGAGCTAGCAGCCTACAATGCCCGAAGCTACTGGTCGCACTGACCTAGACAATGAACTAGACTTAGTCCTCCAGGAGATAGAGGAGGTCAAAAGAAAAAACGAACAGTTAGCACGATAGGTGCAACAGTAGAGGGAAGCCTCGAGCAGACTATCAAAGTTGAACGAAGCCAGACGACAGCTGGAAGCATTATAGAAAGAAATTGCGGAGCTTGAGAGCCCACATGAGAATGCAAACCCAGCCGCAACTTATCTTCACCAAAGCCCCACCGTTGATCAGGCACAGTTACAGCCCAGTTTCAACTTCGGACAAGGCACCCAACATCACTCATCAGGGGTGTCTCTCGTGGACGACACCACATCACCGCTCTCAATCGGGCTCCAAACCGCACCGTGCCCAGCAACATACAAGCCAACCACCCTGCCCAAATTCAACGGATGGACAGATCCACGACAATTCCTAATGAGTTACGAAGCCGTCGTAGCTTCAGCCGGGGGAGATGATGTCGTCCTCACCAAGTCGTTCGTAATTGCTTGCGAAGGCGCGGCACTCAATTGGTACTCACTACTCCCTCCACACACGGTGATTAGCTAGCATGACCTCAATGCGAAGGTCACACAAAACTTTCAGGGTTTCCATCACCCCCAAACGGCCAAAGCAGACCTTTTCCAATGCAAACAAAAAGACAAGGAGCCACTTGCAGAATATGTAAGAAGATATGTCCAGCTTCGTTCCCAAGCGCCGCACATTGAGGAATCCGTAGCAATATCCGCATGCATCGCGGGCCTCACCCCTGGCCGAACAGCGTCAAAGCTATCAAGGAAGGAGCCCAAAATGATGAGCGCTCTTTTCAGAACACTTGATGAATACATCAGGTCCGACGAGGACCACCGCAGAAGAGTGGCGGAACGTAACAAGGAAAGGCAAACAAACCAGAACCGAAACTGGCAACCTTCGCCTTACAACAAGCCTCAAAACTCTAGCCAGAACCATGTCATGAACATTGAGGGAAACCAAAACCAAAGCTAGAACAAAAACCAAAACAACAACACCCAAAGAGGGGGCCACTTTGGTAGAGGACGAGGTCAAGGAAGACAGCAAAAATCATTCTACTGCGTCAACCATGGCCACCAGAACCATCATAACACAGAGTGGTGCCCCAAAAAGAAAGAAGAAGAGAGAAAGGATACAAAAGAAGCCGCGCAAGCACCCAAAACAATCCACCACACAGCATTTTACCCGCACCCAAGTTTTTACCCCAACCAGCCTAGCTTCGCCAATTTCTAGCAACCAATGAGCTGGCCTCTTCCACCACACATACAACCGTACCACCAAATAATCCCGCAACATGCCAACCCAAATACACCTCAGAAACCTCAAGAAACACTACCTCCACCCCCAAGCATCCCAGCCATAATGCCCAAACCAGAGCCAAGCACACAAAACAACAACCAAAATTCCTTATCTACCTTCAGCATGATAATGCCATACGCCGGGGGCTCCTCTTTAGAGTTCGAGAACAAAAGGCAGAGGCAAAACTATTTCAGAAAAGTCAATGTAATCATACCCGACGGACCCCCAACGAAGCCAGAATGGGCACACATGCCCATAACCTTCATAGGGGAAGACTTCAAGCTCGAGACAACCTCGCACAACAATGCGATGGTCATTAAAGCGCTGATAGCAGGCTGGACAGTTGGAAAAGTCCTAGTTGACATAGGTAGCTCCGCGGACATCCTTTTCGCAAATGCTTTCAGAGAAATGAACATTGACATGAACACGCTCATCCCAGCCGACATCCCACTTCTCGGCTTTGGTGGAAAGCTAGTGAAAGCTTTGGGAAAAATTGCTCTCTCGGTCTTGTTTGGGGATCGCGACAATGCGAGAACAGAACACATCACATTTGACGTGGTGGAGATGCACTACCCCTATAATGCAATACTTGGTCGTGGTTTCATCACCAAGATGGATGCAACAATTAGGCAACTGTACCTATGCATGAAAATACCCGCGCCTAAGGGGATCATAACAGTGTACGGTGATCAGCAAATGGCAAGAAACATAGAAAGAGGGGCACCTCTGGGCCAAAAGAATGTCCACCACCTAGCGCCATGAAGCGAAGCCGAGAGCACAACAAAGAAAAAGACCTACGATGAGCCCAAGAGGGACAAAGAAAAAATAAAGATCAATGCTGACGGCGAAACAAAGTGGGTACTCCTGGACGGGTACATCACAGACAGGTTCGTAACAATTGGAGCCAACCTTGATCCCGAAGAAGAACGCAACCTCATCGCATGCCTCAACAAGAACAAAGATATCTTCTCTTGGTCCGCAGGCGATCTCAAAGGAGTGGACAGGGAAATCATTGAGCATAGCCTCGATATCAGACAAGGAGCTAAGCCAAAGAAGTAGAAGCTAAGGAAAATGTCCGACAAAAAGGTCCAATCCGTGAAGGCCGAAGTCGACAGGCTCCTCGAGGCCAACGTAATCAGTCCAATCCAGTATCCTGAGTGGCTAGCTAACACAGTGCCAGTAAAAAAGAAAAATGGCAAATGGAGAATGTGTATAGACTTTACAGATCTCAACAAGGCCTGCCCAAAAGATGATTACCTCCTTGAGAGGATTGACAAGGTGGTGGATGACGCTGCAAATAGTGAAATGCTCTCGCTACTGGACCTCTTCTCGGGGTATCACCAGATCAGAATCAAGAAAGAGGACGAAGGCAAAACAAGCTTCGTGACACCTTTTGGAACGTTCTGCTTCGTGCGTATGTCAGAGGGGCTAAAGAATGTAGGCCAAACATTCTCAAGGATGACAGCAATAGTCTTGGAACCAGCTTCGGCATAACATCCTGGCTTACGTGGACGATATCATTGTCAAAAGCACTAAGCGAAGTGACCACATTTTGGACCTTGTAGAAACATTTGCTAACATGAGGTCAGCCAACCTAAAGCTAAACCCAAAAAAGTGTGTATTTAGGGTTTAGAGAGGAAAGGTCCTAAGCTACCTGGTAACAACAAAAGGCATTGAGGCCAACCCAGACAAAATCAAGGCACTGGCTAACATGTCGGAGCCAACTTTGCTCAAACAAGTCCAACGACTCACGGGTAGGGTAGCCGCGCTAAACCGTTTTATTCCAAGAGCGGCAGAGCGAAGCCTCCCCTTCTTCAAAACACTCCAAAGCTCCAGAACACTTGAATGGGGACTTGACCAAAGCAAAGCATTCCAAGACCTCAAAGAGTACCTGTAGTCTATGACAAAGCTATGCCCGCCAGAGCCCAAATCACCACTGCTATTATACATCTCAGCCTCAGCAATAGCCGTAAGCACATCGCTGATTCAAGAAAAAGAAATCGAAGGCAAAATGAAACAAATACCAGCTTACTTCGCATCCGAAGCCCTGAGCGGCTCAAAGCTACACTACTCAGAACTCAAGAAAATCGCATACGCAGTCGTTATGGCAGTGCGAAAACTGTGACACTACTTCGAGGGGCACAAAATAATCATCGTAACAACCCAGCCTCTTCACGACCTTTTCTCAAACAGGGAAGCTTCCAGCCGTATCGCCAAATGGGCGTCTGAACTCTCAGAGTTCGTCGTCGACTTTGAAAGGCGCACAGCTATAAAATCCCAAGTACTGGCTGATTTCGTAGTTGATTGGACCTCACCAAAGCAGGAGCCGAAACAATTTGAAACACCATGGGTCATCCACTGCGATGGGGCTTGGTGCCACAAAGGGGCAGGGGTAGCAGTAGTGGTCACATCACCAACAGGTGTAAGAATCAAGTATGCAGCGAGGCTAGATTTCCCACCAACCGCGAAGTCAACCAACAACACCATAGAGTACGAGGGACTGCTGCTGGCCTTAAGGAAAATGAAGGCCATAGGGCAACAAACATTCATCGTCATAACAGACTCAAAGGTAATCCGTGACCACATCGAGAAAGATAGTGAGGCCAAAGAACCAGAGCTCATTAAGTACCTTGAGGCAGTCCGAGCCATGGAGAGGCACTTTCTGGGGTATGATGTCAAAAATATCCCAAGGGCACTAAATGACGACGCCGACAAGCTTGCAAAAGCAATAGCAGAGAGCGAGCCAATCCCACCCGACACATTTTACGAAGTCATCACCTCACCTTCGATCAAGGAAGAAGCTCCAACCTCCATCAATGCCATCCAACGTTACGATTGGCGTGCGAGCATAATGGCTTTCCTTAGAGGTCACTTCGTGCCTCAGAACGAAGCCGAGCGTACACGCCTCAAGCAAAGGGCAAGGGGCTATGCAATTATCGAGGGGCAACTCTACAAGACAGGCATTTCAGCACCTTGGCTTCGCTGCGTCGATTATGAAACAAGCAGCAAACTACTCAAAGAAATACATAGTGGTTTTTGCGGAACCCACATTGGCTCAAGGGCTCTAGTAGGAAAAGCAATCCATCAGGGATTCTACTGGTCATCAGTCCACATGGACGCACACTTGCTTGTACGAAGCTGTGAGGCTTGCTAGAAGACAGCATGGCAGACGCATGCACCCTCGCTTCCGATCCAACTCATCCCACCTTCATGGGCTCTCCAGAGATAGGGCCTAGACCTAGTTGGTCCACTGGCAACAGCACAAGGAAATTGCAGATTTGCAGTAGTTGCAATAGACTACTTCACCAAATGGGCCAAAGCCAAACCACTGGCTGTCATAACATCGGTTTCGGTACAAAAATTCTTCTGGCAAAACATTGTCTGCTGGTTTTGAGTCCCAAGAGAACTAACCGTTGACAACGGCAAACAGTTTGACTGCATCTTATTCATAGATTTCTGCGCCAGCATCGGCACGAAGATAAAATTCTCGTCTGTATACCACCCGGAATCAAACGGAGCTGTGGAAAGGGCGAATAGCACCATATTTACTGCAGTCAAAAAATGTTTGTTCGATCAGAAAAAGGGCAAATGGGTCGATGAGCTCCCAAGAGTCGTATGGTCCCATAACACGATAGATCCAGGGCAACAGGCTTTACTCCGTTCAAGCTCCTATTCGGAACCGAAGCCGTAACCCCTGAAGAAATAAAAAACAAGAGTCCAAGAGTCCTTAAGGCCGAGGATGTGGATGAAATTGCCAGAATTGAGAAAGACATGATTGAGCTCGACATCAACAAGGCCATCGAAAACCTGGACAAGTATCAGGAAGAAACCCGAAGATGGAGGGACCAATACATTCGAGAGAGATAGATCAATGTCGGCGACCTCGTCATCAAGAGGAAAAAGAATTGGAAAAACCCAGGCAAGCTACAAGAAACTTGGGAGGGCCCCTACATTGTCACAAAAAGTGGCAGGCCTGGCTCGTTCCACCTCGCAGACCAGCAGGGAAACAATCTCCCACACACTTGGAATATTGACAACTTATGAAAATACTATCCATAACTGTTCATGTTACCTTTCAGCTTGCGGAACTATAAGCAACGCCGAAGGTAATGAGTAGTTTTTTCTTTTTTACTTTTAATTTTACCTCATTTGTGAGGTCATAAAGTCCGAACTGCACTCTTTTCCTTGCTAGGGGCTCCATAATGGAGGCAAGGTTTTTAACGAGGCATATCGATGTACACCTTTTTTCACAATGAAAGAAAGGAAGTTTCCCCTAAAAATCCAGAATCCAAAAATGCAACAACAAGTTGCGTGACCTCGCGCCAGAGTGCGGAGGAGATTTAGCGTGTAAAATGCAACAACAAGTTGCGTGACCTCGCACCAAAGTGCGGAGGAGATTTAGCGCATAAAATGCAACAACAGGTTGCGTGACCTCGCATCAGAGTGCGGAGGAGATTTAGCGCATAAAATGCGACAACAAGTTGCGTGACCTCGCACCAGAGTGTGTAGGAGTTCTAACGTGCAAATGCAACAACAAGTTGCGTGACCTCGCACCAGAGCGCGGAGGAATTCCAACGTGTAAATGCAATGCCACTATAGATTAAAGATGCCAAATACTCCAATAGCAAGTTACCTCTCCGACTTCTATCTTGCAACATCGCAAGGGGGTTACATTTTTTGAAAAAACACAAAAAATTTCTACGACTCTGCAAGAGAAGGGTCTACAAGTGTATGTCATCTGACTTCTCTCTTGCAACATCGCAAGGGGGGTGACGTTTTTCAAGAAAAATAGGAAAAATTTCTGTAACTCCGCAAGAGAAGGGTTTGCAAGTCCGTGTCATCTAACCTCGTAAAGTGCTAAATGACATTTTCGATCTTGCTCAGCAAAGTCAAAAATGGCAGTAAACACAATCAAAGTCAAAAAAGAAGCTCCGATAAGGAGACTGATTTCTTCACGAGTATCGACCAGATGGGCAGGTGCATTTTCAAAGCAATGCATCGGCCCGACCTTGCACGAAGTCAACCAACGCAAAATACAACAACAAATCTAGACGGCTACGGTTGAAGCGACTCTGGGTCGCTGTATCAACCGACTTTCGCATTTTTTAAGTCGGCGGGTTGCCTGAAACGGCAACCCGACTTCGACTTATCTAACCTCGCAGCGGGTCCACTTTGCTAGAAACAAGCGCGTTTGGATAGAATAAAGCACGCAATAATTACAAAGTCGGATACATGACAAAAAGCTGACACATGAGTACATTACAGGGCATAGTTTCACAGACTAATAAAGTATCTAACGTCGTCAACTTTATACACCAAAACCAACAAGTCAAAATCCCCCCCTAGCATGCAACAACCTACTCCTCAACATCCTTGTCCTCGTCATCCGCGCCAGACTGCAAGCGTAGCTGTGCCAACTGCTCACGCGCAAGCCCCTTTACATAATCCTGCCCGGAGGTCAACCACAAGCGATCAAACAAGTTTTTCTTCGCATTCTCCACGACGTTAGACTTCATAGCGGAGCCAATCTCTGGGGCAGTCAGCATAACATAATTATCTTCAGAAATATTCCTAATATGCTAGCATCCTTGTTGTTCCAGCAAGTGAAGGGCGCTATCCTAGCAGAACACAGTGGAGTAGTCAGTCAAGCCTTCGAGGACCTCGGGGAGATTCTTAACCTCGTCTAAAATCCACTCGAACATCCGTTTGCATCCCCCATCCAACGGGCAGTCATCAGGTTCAGCACAAAACGCACCGAGGGAGGCTTTGTAAGCTTTGTGAACTTTCTCAAACCTCTCCCTCAGTGTGGTCTCAATCTGGCTCAACAGTCTTGCCTTCGTTTCCAACTCAGGCTCCATCTAGCTAACCTTAGACCTCAAATCCACAATAACCTCGCTGTCGCGCTAAGCACCTTCGCGTAGGCCTTCAATTGTCCTTTTCCTTCACCTGGCCCTCCAGCTGCATCACATCCACCACCAAGCGATCAATCTCGTCGCCCCTGGCCTCGTACTTGTCACCGAGTCTGCGAGAGTCCTCTTTCAGCTCAGCATTCTCAGCCTTGTCCTTCTTCATCTCCAAGGACATGGCAGCGATAGTCGCCTCCAGCGAAGCTACCTTCTTCGAAACCTCCAAGGCTGCTTTCTCGCTCTTAGCAAGCCGATCCCTCATAATCATCGAAGAGTAAGGCCCTGTTTGGCACAGCTCCACTCCTAAACTCCAGCAACTCCATCAAAAAATTCAGCCAAACACCCCAACTCCAAAACTCCATGGAGTTGCCAACTCCATGGAGCTGTAGTGCAAATGGAGGTGGAGTTTTGGAGTACCTCTTTTGCTGCTCCAGAAACCACTCTTTTAAACCTCCTTGCGGAGTTGGTGGATAATTACCCACCTATGCCACTGGTTATGGAAAAAATGTTTCGTTCTATTCCTAGACATGTTCCCCGTCCCTTTCCCCGTCCCGTGCCTCCCTCTGTCGGCTTTGTTCTCACGACAGCATGGCACCATTCGGGTTTTGGCCACCGCCCCCGCCGCCGGCCGCCCTAGCCCCACTACCGGCCGCACCCCCCGCCGCCGGCCACCCCCACCACCGCCCGCCCTAGCCTCACCACCGGCCGCACCCCCCGCCGCCAGCCGCACCCCCCGCGGCCGGCCCTAGCCTCACCACCGGCCGCACCCCCCGCTGCCAGCCGCACCCCCGCCGCCAGCCGCACCATCCCGCCGCCGGCCGCACCCCCCGCCGCCGGCACCAGAGGCCCCGGCCACGCTGGTTGTCGCAGCAGCGAGGCCATGGAAGGGGCGGGGCTGCTAACAGTGCCTTCCCCTCCTCTTCCTCCGGGTGCGAGTTCCCATGCCCATCCTCGATGGCGCAGCCCATAGGCCGACGAGCCCCGCCGTAGGGGCGGGGGTTGACGCCGTCCCCATTCCGACCATGGCCGAGGCCGAGGCCGAGGCGGCCACAGCCGCCGTCAGCCGCGATGGCCATGTTAGTGCCCCATCCTACCATGTCCATCACGACGCTCGGTGTCGGTGGTGCCACCTACTGCAGGAAGTTGTCGTCCCTGTTGTTGTTGCGTTCCGGTGGTGCGGCGTGGAAGACGATGGCCGGTGGCGCTGGCGTCGGTGGCAGGGATGAGGACGGTGACGTGGCAGCGACGAGGATGTCCCAGCTGCACTTGGTGAGGGTGCGCTCGAGCTTGTGCGCGTTCTGGTGGCCGCCCAGCGCCTGTGAGCTGTAGAACCTGTGGTGGCAGTAGTTGCAGGCGAAGGACTCCCCCGGGTGGCAGCCGTCGTCGACGGCGGGGACGGCGACAACGGCAGGTCCAAGGCAGCGGCCGCGGGGAGAGAGGTCGTTGAGGCTGACACCGTGGGCACCCGACGCCGGCAGCTCGTTCTCCATCGATCGGTGGCCGAAAGTGAGGAGGAGATCGAGGGAGGAGCTAGGTGCGACCGTGGCAACGGTGACCAGTGGGCAACGGCAGAGAGACAGAGGGAAAAAGAAAGGAGGAAGAAAGGACGAGGAGAAGATGACAAGTGGGGCCTAAATTGGGGGCAACAATGGTAATCAACACTGAAATCGATTTTTTTGGAGCTGACAGTACCCATCTAGCCAAACACCCCATTTTATTTCTGGAGTTCTGGAGTGGAGCTAACTCTTCCTGGAGTTCTGGAGTAGGAAAGCTCCACCCAAAGTTGGAGCCATGCCAAACAGGGCCTAAGAGACCTACAGATTTTAAAAACTCAAGTTACCAAAAATAACAAAGTAAAAGACAACACTCGCAAGACAAACCACCAAACTATCTCATAATTGTACCTTCTTTACGAGGTTGGCCTCCAAGTTAAAGATCTCTTTCAAGCTCATTGACTTCACAGCTCGCTGAAAATCTACGCACCAAAGGATATAGTCGTAAGCGTAAAACAAAAATTGGTAAAAACCAAGGACAGCAAAGCCATCTACAAGCTGCTCTTACCCTCATACTTTCGCGCCTCAACGGCAACCGAAACAACCTTCTCTCTAGCTTCACCCTTAGACGCCACCACAATCTTCCCGCCACACAAATCCACAACCCCTCCTTTGCCTTTGCCCTCTCCCAAAGTCGCTGCACCCGCCTTCTCCACCCTTTTTGAACCGCCAACATCTCCATAGCGCTCGCAACCTTCACCTTCAGCCCCCTAGACCAAAGACAGGTTGTAAGGATTATAAACCCTACGTTCCATGCATGTAGCTAGAATCTCCGTGCGCCCGCTCAAGCCCAGACACTCGTTCAGTCCCTGAAGCCCCGCCGGCAACCTCTCACCTACATCATAACATTTAACTTTCAGCCTCACATGATCCTCACAACTAACCTCACCAACGCCCCCCATAGTTTCTTCCAAGTCCTTCAAAAATCCCGCTGAGGCCTCACCACAATCAAAGAACCGTAGCTTCGGTAGAAACACCTCTACATGCTTACCAGATCTCACAGCTTCGGCACACACACCCTTTGGATCAGATGAGAACGCATCCACAAGCTTCGTCTTTTCGGCGGCAACCCCCCTCTCAAGTTTCCCAACATCAGTCAAGAGAGGCTGTGCACTCTTAACCTTCGAGCTTGTGGAAGGCGTCGTGATCTTGGTACCAGCCGTTGAAGATGTGTCAACCTTGGCACCCGAGATGGTAACACGAGCAAATCGAGGTTTCTTAGCGCCCCTTTTGATCTGTGCGGCGGGACCAGTGGATGAAGGTGCAAGAGCCGGAACCTCATTAGGAGGACACATAGAGATAGGAACAACGTATGCCGGATTGCTCAAGTCGCCAGACGAAGCTGTCGACCCTGATGGCAACGCAGCAGACGAAGCCCCTGCGGTCATTTACTTCCGTTTTTGCGCCTCCAAATTCAGGCTCTTTTGCTTTGCCTTAGCGGACATTTGCGATTCAACAGTGAGCTTCGCCACGGGTACGAAGTCAAATTTTGCCTTTTTCCTCTGCTCAAGACTAGCACCGCGACGGTGCCTTTTGCCCGTAACCACAATGTCATACAAATCAAAAATCCAATTGACATGACGGCCGTGTCCCATGACGGCTTCCAAAGAACATTTTTCTAGCTGGGTCACGGGACCCAAAATCTCATGAGTTATGTCGTCCACTGTCCGAACAAACGAGTCTAAATCTGCATCCCTCTCAACATCAGTTTCAAAGCAGGGGTAGTGCACCGGTTTCTTGTTCCAAGACACGTTCCTCTATGAGGAACAGAGGCCACACTCTAGCCGCAACATATTCCTCTACGAGGTCACGTCCAGATATTAAGGGCCCAGCAGCCCTGTAAGCAGCCTCGCACCTTGTCACAGCCGCCGAATGAATAAAAGATGGAGTCGTGAGCACATCCATCGGCCCAAATGGTGCATAAAATGGGAATCCAGTCCCAATCTCTTCCATCTCAATTCTAACATAAAACCAATGCATCAGCCAGGCATCATCCCACTTGTTTCTCTGCGCGAAGGTAAGCTCTATCCTTGGCAGGTTCCTCTTATCATTCTTCCTGCGTGGCACGAAGGTGCAGCACCCGAAATGATTCTCGCAAACCCCTTTTCCATCCTCGGAGTAAACCCTCTTCTTCTGGATATGAAGTTCGTGCAGCCTCGCAAAGCCCGCCACATCAATACTACCACCGAACGTGCGTTGCACCCAGTAAAACTTAGACAAATTCACGATGGCGTTGGGGGTCAGCTGGTGCAACCTAACACGGTACCGATCCAAAATCACTGGCAACTGCCTGTCAGAGGGAAATCAAAGCCCCACAGTAAACAAGTCTCTGAAGACAACAGCTTCACCAACCTCGGGCGCAGGTACTGCCTCGTTCCCAGGTGCTCTGCCCACCCCCTTAGGAAAGAAATTATTTTCCTCAAAAGACGCGATGTCTTGCGAAGTCACTTGAGAGCGCCTGAAGTAAAGAGTGGGAATACACTGAACTTTTCCCCCAGCGGGGTCGGTTACCCCTGCCCTCGCCCCAACCTCGGCATCCTCCTCCTCGGCTTCGTCAGCCTCCTCTTCAGCTTCGCCACCCTCTTTCCCCCCTTCCTCCTCCTCTTCTGCCTCCTCACCCGAAGATACAGTATGAACCTTCGTCTCACCTATCCCAGCCACCCCTGCTACGTCCCTCACAGCACGGCCTTGCCCATCTTTGCCTTCGTCTTCATCAGAAGACCACTCAGACGAGCTACTGCTGGAAGAACCATCCCTCACAGAGACCAAACCATCCTTTGTATAAATCCGCTTCTTTGACCTTTTCCCATCAACCTCTCCACTACTTGCCGACACCGACTGTGAAGCATGACTACCTCCATCACCAGAGGCAGCCTGAATGGCCAACTCTTCTGAAGATATGATCTGCGCGGTCTACCTGATGCGGGCCACCTGTCGCACAAAGAACAGAACATCATAACATTGAGAACGAAGCCAAAATGTTAAAAGAAATCAAGGAAAACAACAATGATCAAACAAGCTGAAGCTACCCTCACCACGAAAAGCAAAGATGCCGTAACCCAAACGCTTCCTGCCAAGAAGACGCAACGAAGGCACGTAGCGAAGGCGCAAGCAACGAAAACCTATAGCTCAAAAATGACAGCATAAAATATAACCCGGCCCCCCAGTAAACCTTATATAGGCACGGTAAAAAACGCCAAAAGATGCCTTTATGGTGCCTCGAATCACCAACCGTCGCATGGCAAAGGACGTTAGTACCCCCGCCCAACGGTAAACGCCTCGGTCCGCGCCGCCGTTTAGGGTGACGTTTTGAGGGCATTTTTCGACTTTGCGTGGGTTCGGTCGATGGCGCTTCTGACCTCGCCCACAAGGGGCTACTGTTGGGGACCGCCCCACAACGCACCCTAAACGAAGCCGGCGCGGAGCTCTCCCCGACACCAACTTGACTTCGTGGTTACACTCTTCCCTGAAGTTAATAATTAACCGGAGCTAACTGGTCTGAAGATATTCGTTCTATGGTTTTGTAGGCGAGGATTCCCGAAGTTGAGACCTCCACGGAACTCCCAGCGACTCGACTTCGAGGAGATGATATGACCAGAGCTCGAGGTTAGCGGGTCTCAGCCAACAAAGGTGGAGCACGCATGGAGGCGTACTTGGTGCGAGCGAAGCTGACGAGTGGAGAAAGGAGAAGTCAGGGTAGTCCTGGAGTCACGTCAACTGTGGAGCACTTTGGTAATAAAGATTTTGGGAAGGGCTAGAAATGTAACTCACTTGAAAACGACATCTTGAGTAAGGGTTAAGTTACTGTCTTGTACGGAATATGCCTGAAATGTAGTAGTTGGGTATGGGTATAACAGGTATACGGAAGTGTAACTTTATAGCGCTATAAAGGGATGTGTACTGTCCCCTCTGAAACGGACATTATTCATCGATAAGACAGCCAAAGTTACACTTGTTTGAAGTACCTCTGCTTTCGTGTTGTGACTTCGTCTTACCTTTCATTTGACAAAGGCTCAACACCAACCATGACCTGAGTAACAAGACCATGTTCAACAATTTCCCAATTCACACTTATTGCAACATAAAAAACAAAGTATTGCAACACCTCACGAGCTACAACTCAAAAAAGTACCAGTTGGGATGGTTACGGTAGTTGCACTAACAATCAGAAGAGGAGCAAACAAAACTGATGTACTCATCACGGCTTGCGGTGGTGGAAATGAAGGCTATCGAGCTCGATCGAGACGGTGGTGACATGATAGTGCTCTAGATCGGCAGTCCCAGTCGATTGTCCCGCTGCGAAGCATTACCGTAAAATTTATGTATCACATCTGGCATGTACCGCTGGACATGCCCTTGATCCTGTCCTACCTTGTCTGTAGATAGAATTTTTCGCCATGCGACGTATTTTAATCGCACTATTTTATCTTTACACAAAGTGTGCCGCATCTCTCTCTTTTATGCACACATACACACACACAAGTAAAAAGTTTCACAACCTAGAGACAGCACCGAACTGCACATATTTCGTCAACTGCCTTCTCAGTATCTTCCCAGCTGGCGATTTGGGTATGGAGTCGACAAACAGCACCTTGCGGATCTTCTTATACGAAGCTACCCGCTTCGCGACATGGTCCACGACTTGAGCCTCGGTGACCTTGCTTCCAGGTTTCCTCACAACAAGCGCTATCGGTATCTGCCCTGCCTCCTCATGAGGATACCTGCAAATACAGTTCAACTGTTACTCCTGCCATGAACCCTGCGGATAATAATTGAGCAGTCAGACCACTTGTGTGCCTGCTAGTTGGCAGTGTTTGTTCTAGTATGTCAAGTTACATTCGAAATATAGAATACATGGTGCTGAAAAAAAGATTAAGACGAGCTTGATTTAGAGTATGTTGGATTTTATGGTTCACATATAAGAGAAGAGGCTGTTGTGAAAGAAATGTGGTCCCGTTATGTTATAGTTTATGATTTTAGTGATTAACTGAGTAATAACATAGTCATTAGGACTAATGGTTTATCAAGCATCTATATTGTAGGTCTTATAGGAATGTAAACCAAACTGTGGCAGATCCAAATCCAAGCCATAATATCTATAATTATCCTATGGTATCTAAATCACGGTATTCAAATCATGATATTCAAGTGACGTATATATCCAATCGATAGTGAAAATTCAGATAGTGAAAATCCAGAGATGTAGTATTCAATTCAGAAAAACATGTAGCGCCGATGGTCCAACGGGGCATCGGAGCAAGCATCAAAGCTTTTGGTACAACGCGCAGAAGTGCACCGAACGAGCCGATAGGCATCACAAATGCAATGGATCATCTGATGACTACAATAGGCGGCTCCATATGAACAAGACCACCGGATGCTCCGATGGTGCTTATATTTGCGAGTGTCAGATGAATGGGTGAGGATAAGGGGTGTGAGAAGCACCGAATGATCCGCTGCCCGTGTTGAAGTGACCATTGGACTAAGCATATTTATTTTGAAATCATCTAGAGAGTTCTGGGCAAAATTTCTTTAGCGCTGGATGATCTGATGGTGTCTATCGGATAAAGCGTTGGATGATCCGATACCCTGTTGGATGAAGTGTCGGAGCATTTTTGTGCAGGGAGTCCAACAAATGCGTCAGCGGGGGCACTAGATGATCTGATGCCTACCTCATGTGATCATCGGATCATTTGATGCTCACATTTTCAGCTAGTCGTTGGAGCAACGGCTCTTTGACTGCTCTTGGGCTATTTATACCCTCTACTCGCCTATTTGGAGTTGATGGAGTGTACACAAGTCCATTAAAGACCAAGACTCATCAAGAACGCATCTATGCCACCAAAAGTGCAAAAGTGATAATCGAAGGTTTAGCACAAGCTTAGAAGAGTGATTAGTGCTAGAAGGCCTAGAACAAGTGAGTGCAAGATGTTGCTACCTTGTGATTGGTGAGAGCTTTTGTGGAGAGTCCAAGACCTTGACCATGAGAGACATGGTGGGCAGGAGTATATTCTTGATGGAGCTCCAATGTGAATAGGGGTGTCATTTGCCTACCGATACTACGAGATAAATCATCATACCAAGTTTGTATCATTCCTAATCCACTCCTTTACATTTCCGCATTTCATACTTCACTTACTCCTTTTTTTCAAATAGTACGTATCATGTTAGGATTGGTCTAGGTTGCAAAAATTCTTTGTGGGTGGAAAGTTTTACTAGATCAACTATAGATTCACATCTAGATAGCATGATCTATTCTATATTTTTATACTTTGTAGTGGAAGCTATATGTTAAGGTTTTAAGTCCCTCTCTTAGACTACGAGCACCGATTTCATATAAGTTAGTAATAGGGGCGGAGGTACATAGTAATTAGGGGGTGCTAATGCACCCCTAAAAATGAAAAAACAGTGAATATGTTTAATTTTTCACCATATATATATATGCACCTTCAATGATCAGACTCTATGCACTCACAAGGCAAATGCACCCCCTCTAATTTACTCTAGCTTCGCCACCGGTAATAGGACATGACATGATAATTTTATGGTTCACGTATAAGAGAGTTTCAACAATATGAGAGATTGCCAATCAGGTGTTCTAGTTGACTCACGGCATGACTGCAGCTTCGACAACTTCTGGCAATGTTTGCAGGACAAGCTCCAGCTCGGCAGGTGGAACCTGCAGTGTTTTTAGTACAACGGGGAAAATGATCAGTCTTCGAATAACGGCAAGGACTCGGCATTTGTTCTGAAATCTAAAACTAAGAGTAACCAAATTAAACCATAAACCTGGTAGCCCTTGTACTTGATGAGCTCTTTCAGCCTATCCACCACGAACAGGAACCCGTCCTGATCGACGTAGCAAAGGTCCCCAGTCTTAAGCCAGCCTTCAGAATCGAAAGTGCTAGCGTTCGCTTCGTCGTCGCCAACATATCCTGCAAGCGTTGAGCTGAAAAACATGGGCAAATCTGGATGCAGGTGCAGAATCCCAAGCTGAAACGGAAGTTAATATGAACAGCAGCAGTTATCCGTCTTTGGTTACCAGTCATGACGGTTGGCCCTCTCACAAATAGCTCCCCTCTCTGCCCGACGGACAGGGGCTTACCAGTTATGTGATCCACAATCTTCACCTCTACGTTCTCCGAAACACGGCCGGCGGAGCCGATGCGGGTACACTCTTCCCGGTCGATCATCAGTGAGATGCCACCGGCCTCAGTTGAACCGTAGCCCTGAATGGGTGCATCAACACTTTCAGTTCGAAAGGAAACTGCATGATAGCATTTTTTTTTTTTGAGGCGGCATGATAACATTTCTGATACAAGGAAATCAGCATCATTCTTTGCTAATTCATTTGAGCAGGAAGAAATGCAGAAAGCAAGATCCGCTGGAGTTTGGAATTTTGCTTAATATATACTCCCTCGGTCCCAAATTATTATTCATTTTGTCTTTTCTAGATACACTTTTGACATGCACCTAGACATATACTTATCTCTAAATACATAGCAAAAATGATGTATCTAGAAAAACCAAAATGAATAGTAATTTGGGACGGAGGGAGTACTAGTTAGGAAATAAGCTATGCACCTTGAGAAAATTAGATCAAGACTAGTGAATTGTAGAGTTCACAATTGAATCAAACAAATACCTAGAATGAAACACAGACAGACAAAGGGAAATCACATGGTTTTCAATTAGAAGATGACATGTACACACACCACACCACTATATACAGGCACACTGAACTCATACACTAGAGTGTGCTTCTATCACACGCGTACTAGTTAGGAAATAAGCTGTGTGCCTTGAGAAAATTAGATCAAGACTAGTGAATCGTAGAGTTCAGAATTGACTCAAACAAATATCCAGAATGAAGCACAGACAGACTAAAGGAATCACATGGTTTTCGGTTAGAAGATGATATGTACACACAACGCACCACTATATGCAGGCATACTGAACTCATACACTAGAGTGTGCTTCTATCACACGTGTACTAGTTAGGAAATAAGATGTGCGCCTTGAGAAAATTAGATCAAGACCAGTGAATCGTAGAGTTCAGAATTGACTCAAACAAATACCCAGAATGAAGCACAGATAGACAAAGGGAAATCGTATGGTTTTCGGTTAGAAGATAAGTGTAGACACAACACACCACTATATGCAGGCACACTTAACTCATACACTAGAGTGTGCTTCTAGTACACGCATTTGGATAGTACCGTTGAAAGTAAGAATTTTGTTTTGTTTGAATCAAACAGTTAATCCCATGGTCAACAGTTAATCTACTTTACCAACCAATGTGTAGGAACAATTAACAACAAATTAATATACGAAATGTAAACAAACACACTAGTAAAACCCAATCGCTGTCAAATTTTTCCCTGTTTTATATCAATTAAATTGTTCTCCGTGTTGATCTAGCAGCACATAACTTGTCTTGCGAAATTGGTGAAAAAAAAGGATCGACATAGGTTTGTCAAATGAGCTACAGTATGTCGTCAATATATTAAGATCCACCGAAGTCCTCGCTAACTTTTCTAGAGAGTCAGCACACATTGGTCGTCTGTGAGAGATGTATGCTTGTGACATTGGACCCCAGCAAAAGATGCAATTCGATACCGCGACCTATACCGGATGAAATAATTGTCCCTTTCTCTATCTCTTCCAAAAAGTTTTTGCTAGAGAAAGAGAGAGACAGAGGAACTAACCAGGTCGAGAGAGAGAAAACTAAATGAACTAGACACAGGACACTTTCAAAACTTGTCTGTTTTGTTCGCCCTTTATGCTTTTGCGTAAGAGGTCTGTACTTTTTAAGGTTCAAAGAGCATCTGGGTTAAGAGTTGAAACTGTTCCTCTTCTTGTACTTTGAAGTTGTCGACAAAAAAAGACTTGGAAGCCTTTATTAGCCCTAGTTCTACACGTATTCCGAGCCAAATGCGATGTATGATGTTGCAAGGGTAGCAGGATCAAACAAAACCTTATTTTTTTTTTCCAAACCTCAAGCCCTACCTAAGGCTGCTTATGGTGTGAGAATCGCTCAAAATCAAAAGAAAATTAATTTCAAACCACACCTACCAACCCATTACTCTTATATATCTAAACCAAACCAACTAAGTGGTATAAAAGATCACAAACCAAACAAAACTACTCCCAAACCGGTTCTAAACCACTTAAAACATATTTTCCATATATATCATATGGTTAGCTTTTGATGTGAACCCACATGTAGATCTAGAGTACCAATTTGCACGAAGTAGCTGAATGTCACTCTAACAAATTTTAGTAAAATTCGTTAAAATTTAAAGGTGTGACGCGAAGTTTTAGTTTTAGGGTGCAGCTTTCGACATGGTGTCCACATGTACATCTAGGCATGCTAATATACACGAAGTAGCTGACTGCCAATCTAAGACATCTCCAATAAATTTCAATTAAATTCACTATAATTTTAATGTGTGAACGCGAGGTTAGGTTTTAGTTTTAGGATCCGGCATTTGACGTGAGGCTCACGTGTAGATCTGGGAACGCTCACATGCACTAAGTAACTCTTCAACAAATTTCAGTCAAATTTGTTAAAATTTTAAGGTGGATTTTAGTTTTAGGGTATGATTTCGACGTGGAGTCCCCGTGTAGATCTAGACACGCTAATCTGCAAAGACTAGGATTGTGGTTCTAAGACATCTCCTGTTTAATTTGCGATGCGGTGCTGGTACGACGAGCTACACATCCCCGTCTTGTCTGGCCTAGACACTAACGGCGGCCTGCTTGGTTTGCGGAACTAGGCCATCCGGGTCAGGGCCGCCCTGAACAAGAGGGCGCTAGCTATCAGAGTTCTGTTTGCGCTATGCTCGTCAACCAAAACTTCTCGACTTGCAGTTGCAGTGGCAGCGCTACGCGACCCGCCCGTGACTTGGCCAGGCCGCTGCCGGAGCCGCCCGGCCTCCGGCCCGGACGGGGACGCAGCTCGGTGTAGTAAACAACTTTACCATTGACATGGTACCGAACCAATATAATTTGTACGGAATATAACATAATATATCATCAATCGACAATATGAGAAGATAATGCTAGTGGGCCTCCTCTAAAAGATTTCAAAAAGGATCTGTGTCTACTTGCGGTGGACTGTTCAGCCTCCTGCCTAATTAAATTGATTTTCTTAGCCATTGATCATCATCCGAATCCTGATCTTTTTGAGCTTGTAGTAAGAATCACACTAGGATTATTTCAACGAATCAAAAGTCAAGTTGTGACCAGCTAAAGAAATTCCGCTCTGTTTGGATCACACTAAGAGTGTCTTTTTTGTTTGTCTAAGTCAAACTGTCTCAAATTTGATTAAGTTTAAAATAAATAATATTAATATGTATAGCACTAAATAATAATATTAATATGTATAGCACTAAATGGGTATGCTATAAAAGTATATTTCATAACGAATCTAATGAAACTCGTTAGCATCAAAAGTATTGATATATTTTTAATAAATTTAGTTAAACATAATGTGATTTGACTTAGGAAAAGATTAAAAAAGATACTCTTCATGGGACGGAAGGAGTAGTTGGGAACCGTGGTAGGTGAGACACTAGTTAAACTTTAATTAGGGATTTGAACAAGTTCTCAACTAAAGTTTAGCTAGCTAAATTTTAATTGATGGGATCCAAACAAACAGGATGTTAACGGAGTAATAAGAAAATTATCTTGACTACTGTCTTGAATGGTACGACTATCTCTGGTCAATTCTTCCTGACCTGGAAGCTACACGTGAAAACAACTGTCTTGTAAACACAATTAATGCTGCTTACCAGCCAAAACAAAAAAATCAGCTTACGGGCACGAGCAGGTAGCCCATGCGGACCGTGATAGCTACATACTTGGCTCGCCATGACCATAGGGGGTTCATTAGTTTTCTCCCGCAAGAAAAAAAACAAAAACAAAAATGACAGGCACAATGATTTAACGCGGAACTGAAGAGTTGGCTTTATTGAAATGACTCCTAACTTTTCTATATACTTAACTTTTGTTGCGTATCTATACATATTATATATAAAAAAATTAAAATAAATAGTAATTTGGGATGAAGAGAGTATCCCACATCTTAAGTCTCGTTTGAAAAAAGGGATTTTAGGATCCAGATCCCTAGAATTTATTATAAACTTGTACCGGATCCTAAAATTTTCTACAACAATATCCTTGGAAACAGGCCCTTGGAATTTTACAGTATACAGTTTTTTCTTTCAAAAACATGTCATTAATATTTCAAGCTTATTGTTCACAAAAGATAATATGGTTGGTTTCTTAGGTCTTAGTAAGGTGAAACTCACCACCATTGTACTTCTACAACTAAGCACTAAAGCAAAGCTGATGTCTAAAGCATTTATTGGCTCATTTGGCATGGATTCGGTCTCTCAAAGAAATGATTTTGGAGACAGATTTATTCTGCAGAAAAAAGTTTTTTCTAGTTTCAGGCTTCCTGAAGAACTAGAAACATTTCGAGTTCTATCTATTAATCATTAATCTTTTGGTAAGGACTCTTACGCTTCCCTCCGTTATTTGTTTTCCATTGGTATGATTGTCATGTTTCTGAAGAGAATCAGATTGCAGACATCCTACCAAACGGCACTAACTATAAAATAGTGGACACTATTTTAGGCCATAATTTAAAACAATAATGCAGTGACGTCATAGTCAATCTAGTCGATTTCGATAATTCTATTATTTTCATAAGCTGAATAGTCTGCTAGAGCTTTGCGTTCAAAGTAAGGTAATACTAGTTAAATGACTGGCTGCTGCGTAAGCGAACTAGCCCTTTTTTAGACCCTTAATGAAAAGAAAACCCCTTTAAACGGCCGCGAGCTTTGATCAGGTGGATCAATGTTGACCATGCAACGTTTATATTCAAATAATTGTTTAATTGAATTTGAGTTTTCTCCCTACCCCACCCCAGAATTATGAATTGATTTGTTGTGGTAGTAACACACTGAGACCCTACATGAATTGATTGAAAACCACCAGCAATGCATCACCCTGTATCCTCACAGTATTGAAAACGAGAAACGTGGTACATGTTTCTACTTAATAATTATTGTCCAAAGAACGTATCCTTTTCCCTCAAGACAGGTTTGTAGCTACATCGATCTATACGTGATCCTTTTACTGTCACTTGTAGAGAGACGAACTGTTGGGAAACCTAATAGATCTCGGTTTTTCCAATCGGGATTAGTCATTCGGGACTAAAGATCCTGGCCTTTAGTCCTGGATCTTTCACCTAAAACTAAAGTCATATCTTTAGTCTCGGTTGATAGGATTTTGCGCACACGCAAGTCACAAGTCACGCGATTTTTTCACGAGAAATATGCACGTGCACAGTGCGTGGGATTCGAACCTATGACCTCAAGTCTCGCGCGTAGGTTCCTTATCATGTCACCTACACAGCATATCTGATTGAGTAAGGAATGCAATCCTTTTGTAGTAACTTGTGGGGGACCCTTTAGTCCCGATTGGTATTACCAACCGGGGGTTTTAGTCCCGATTTGTAACACCAATCGGAACAAGAATCACCTTTAGTCTCAATTGGTTTTACCAATCGGGATTAAAGATGTCTCCACGGACCAGTTTTTTATTGAAGGTCACCTCTAGTCTTGGTTAATGTTACCAACTAGGACTGAAGCCTCTTTAGTCCCGGTCTAAAACCAACCGAGATTTTTGTTAAGTATGGAAGGTTATTTTTCTACTAGCGTACACTTGTAGTTTGACCTTGCCACTTGAGATCTTTCGAGTGAACTTGTGGCAACTAGATAATAAACAGGAAATGTCTGCTAAGCTGGTAAAGAAAAAAGCTGGAGGTCCAATATATGCAAAAGAAAAAACTGGCAAATTATCAATTTCTGATATGCCATTCTACAGGCTCACCCTAATTTGAGGATTTTTTTTTCAGCAAACCACATTTTACGGGAAAACTAATTGAAGATTTTGAAGGCAACAAAAGACAATGAGCATGAAACAAAGAAAACGACATGGCCAAAACTTACCATGCAAAGATCCACGTTGGGGAATCGTCGCCGGAACATCTCCGCTGCCGTCGTCGGCAGCGGCGCGCCACCGCATACCACCCGCTCCAGAGCCTCCAGGTCGCACCGCTCCTTCGCCATCCCTATCACCACCGGCGGCGACGCCGTCATCTCGCTGACCGCCCACCTCTCCGCTGCCTCCACCACCCCTTTCACGCCACGCCGCGCCACCGTGTCGGTGACCAGCACCGTCGTCTGCCCCAGCGCGATGCCCTTCAGCGCATAGTAGAACCCAAGGGAGTGGAACATTGGCGCACCTAGGAGCATCCTGTCACGACCATGCCTCGGCTTATGGGCCAGAGCGTGAGACCCCGCCGCCATCGCGGTGAAGTTCCGGTGCGACAGCGCCGCCGCCTTCACTCGCCCAGTTGTGCCTGACGAGTACTGGATCGCGGCCGTCTCCGACTGGTGCACCACCGCCGTTTCCAGCGCCAGCACCTCCCCGCGGTCTTCATTGTGCAGGAAGGAGCGGAAGTGATCGGAATCGAGGAGGACGGTAGGAAGGCCAGCCGGCAGCTTGGCAGCGGTCGACGACACGGCGAAGGCGACAGACGCGTCCGACAGTGCGACGATGCGAGCGACCTCGGCGGCGGTGAGCGCCGGGTTGGCCGGCGACACGACGGCGCCGAACGAAAGCAGGGCGAAGTAGAGCACCGGGACGTCCAGCCGCGCCGGCGCGAGCACGAACGCGACGTCGCCGCGGCGGACCCCGACCCGTGAGCGCAGGCCCCCCGCTAGCGCGCGCACCTGGGACCGGAACGCTGGAAACGACAGGGTCTCACCGGTGGCGGCGTCGAGGAGGGCTGGGTGTGCCGGGAGCGGTGACGGCAGGAGCGAGAACGCGAACGCTGTGAACGAGAGCGGGCTGCCTGCCGGTGGCAGCGGCACCGGCGGACGCAGGCTGCAGAACGTCTTGGTCTCCTTGCAGTAGCCGCTGCGGCTGTCCACGGCGCCGGGAGCAGTGGCGCAGCCGTCGGCGCTGGCCGCGGGTTGGGGAGTGGCCATTTCCTCGCGGCACTCTGTCGTGGCTGAGCGGACGACTTGGCACGGGGCGGACGCTATGGTTGGTGATTTTGTCGGCGGCTTGCTTGGTTTGCGGAACTAGGCCGTCCGGGTCAGGGCCGCCCTGAACAAAACAAGAGGGCGCTAGCTATCACAGTTCTGTTTGCGCTATGCTCGTCAACCAAAACTTTCTCCTCCACTTGCAGTTGCAGTGGCAGCGCTACGCGACGCGCCCGTGACCTGGCCAGGCCGCTGCCGGAGCCGCCCGGCCTCCGGCCTGGACGGGGACGCACCTCGGTGTACTAAACAACTTTACCATTGACTTGGCACCGAACCAATATAATTTGTACGGAATATAACATAATATATCATCAATCGACAATATGAGAAGATAATGCTAGTGGGCCTCTAAAGGATTTCAAAAAGGATCTGTGTCTACTTGCGGTCGACTGTTCAGCCTCCTGCCTAATTAAATTGATTTTCTGAGCCATTGATCATCATCCGAATCCTGATCTTGGTGAGCTTGTAGTAAGAATCACACTAGGATTATTTCAACGAATCAAAAGTCAAGTGGTGAATCATGACCAGCTAAAGAAATTCCGCCCTGTTTGGATCGCACTAAAAGTATTTTTTTTTTGTCAAACTGTCTCAAATTTGACTAAATTTACAATAAAGAGTATTAATATTCGTAGCACTAAATGGATCTGCTTTGAAAATATATTTCATAACGAATATGATGAAACTTTTTAGGCGTGAAAAGCATTGATATATTTTTATATAAACTTAGTCAAAAATAAGATGATTTGATTTAGGATAAGACTAAAAGGATACTATTTATGGGATGGAGGGAGTAGTTGGGATCCGTAGTAGGTAAGACACTAGCTAAACTTTAATTAGGATCCTAGCCAGCTAAATTTTAATCTGTGGGATCCAAACGGAATGTTAACAGAGTACCAAGAAAATTATCTTGAATATTGAATATTGTCTTGAATGGTACGACTATCTCTGGTCAATTCTTCCTGACCTGGAACTGGAAGCTACACGTGAAAACAACTGTCTTGTAAACACAATTAATGCTTCTTACCAGCCAAAAAAAAAATCAGCTTACGGGTACGAGCAGGTAGCCCATGCGGACCACCATAGCTACAGACTTGGCTCGCCATGACCATAGGGGGTTCATTAGTTTTCTCCCGCAAGAAAAAAACAAAAACAAAAATGACAGGCACAATGATTTAACGGGGAACTGAAGAGTTGGCTTTATTGAAATGTCTCCTGACTTATCTATATAACTTTTATTGCACTATACATATTATATATATCTAGATGCATATAAAAAATATATACCAAGAAAAATTGAAATAAATAGTAATTTGGGATGGAGTGAGTATTCCACATCTTAGGTCTCATTTGTAGAAAAGGATTTTAGGATCCAGATTCCTCAAATTTATTATAAACTTGTACCAGATTCTAAAATTTCCTACAACAATATCCTTGGAAACGGGCTCTTGGAATTTGACAGTATACAATTTTTTCTTTCAAAAATATGTCATTAAAATTTCAAGCTTATTGTTCACCAAAGATAATTTTGTTGGTTTCTTAGGTCTTAGTAATGTGAAACTCACCACCATTGTACTTCTACAACTCAGCACTAAAGCAAAAGTGATGTCTAAAGCATTTATTGGCTCATTTGGCATGGATTCGGTTTCTCAAAGAAATAATTTTGGAGACAGATTTATTCTGTCGAAAAAAGTTTTTTCTACTTTCAGGCTTCCTGAAGAACTAGAAACATTTCGGGTTCTATCTATTAATCATTAATCTTTTGGTAAGGATTCTTACGCTTCTCTCCCTTATTTGTTTTCCATTGGTATGATTGTCATGTTTCTGAAGAGAATCAGACTGCAGACATCCTACCAAACGGCACTAACTATAAGATAGTGGACATTATTTTAGGCCATAATTTAAAACAATAATGCAGTGATGTCATAGTCATACTAGTCCATTTCGATAATTCTATTATTTTCATAAGCTGAATGGTCTGCTAGACCTTTGCGTTCACAGTAAGGTAATACTCTTTAAATCACTGGCTGCTGCGTAAGCGAACTTGCCCTTTTTCAGACCCTTAATAAAAGAAAACCCCTTGAAACGGCCGGGAGCTTTGATCAGGTGGATCAATGTTGACTATGCAATGTTTATATTCAAATAATTGTTTAATTGATTTTGAGTTTTCTCCCTGCCACACCCCAGAATTATGAATTTGATTTGTTCCAGTAGTAACACACTGACACCCTACAAGAACTGATTGAAAACCACCAGCAATGCATAACCCCTGTATTTAAAACGAGGAACGTGGTACATGCTTCCACTAAATAATTATTGTCCTAAGAACATATCATATCCTTTTCCCCTCAAGACAGGTTTATAGCTACATCGATCTATATGTGATCTTTTAGTGTCACCAGTAGAGAAACGAGCATTCGTCTCGGTTGGAAAACCTCCTAAATCTCAATTTTTCCAACCAGGACAAGTTATTTGGGATTAAAGATCCTGACCTTTAGTCCCGGGTCTTTCACCGGAACTAAGGCCATATCTTTAATTTCGGTTGGTAATACCAACTGTGACTAAAAGATTTTGCGTCAACAAAATATTAGAAATTCCCGGGACGCCCCCACACGCGCAAGTCGCAAGTCACAAGTCATGCGATTTTTCACGAGAAATATACGCCTACACGATACGTGGGATTCGAACCCACGACCTAAAACCTCGCGTGTAAGTTTGTTACCATGTCACCAACATAGCACATCTAACTGAGGAGGGGATGTAATCCTTTTGTAGTAACTCGTGAGGTACCCGTTAGTCCCAGTTGGTAACACCAACTGGGAGACTTTAGTCCAGGTTTGTAACATCAACCGGGACTAAAGAATCATCTTTAGTCCCGGTTGATGTTACAAACCTGGACTAAAAGTGTCTCTACGGACGAGATTTTTATTAAGCATCACCTTTACTCCTATTTGGTGTTACCAACGCGGACTAAAATCTCTTTACTCCCGGGTTAAAAACAACCGAGATTTTTTGTTGAGGATGGAAGGTCGTTTTTCTACTTGTGTCCAAACTGAGGCCCATGAATCAATTGCCTAGTACATGTCAATTGCTTACGGTTGCAAATTGTACATATCTTAAATTCCCCTCTATATGCCGATGACCGACCTATGTGGTAGTCATGTGAACCGCACAAAGGATCAGTGGACGAGAATTGAGAGTATTTGAAAACTTGTAAATGTACATTAAGATGCATATGAGTACGGTATTTGGAGATATCTTAACTTGCATGTGCTTTTTTACAATTGTGCCTTTCTGTAACGAAATAGTTTTTATTTCAGTCATTTCCTTCTTCGAGATTATTACAAAATGATACACACGTCAACGTACACCACGTGTTTGTTGTGATCGTTTTTTGTTTCAGCCAAGATTCTTTCTCGTGGCTACAATACGAAACGATACACATGCTGATCACGCGCAACACACGTACACGACGATACATGAGTGATCCTGTTAGATGCATGCTTACAAATATTGCCGTTGAAAAGCACTGGTTTGTGTTTAAACCATGAAAAGAAAACCGGTATTTGAACACGTAGGGCAGAGTCGTACTCCGACGACCATTTGCACCAACAGATGCTTCCCATTTCGTTGCGGTCATTCTCAGATGCGTTTTCCGGAAACGCAATGCAATGCAAGGTAGGCATCCAAGATTCATTTCAGCGAAGCATCCGTGCACGTACGCCATGAAAATAAATTGTGAAAACCACGGATCGCGACTCGCTGGTCCGTGCCACAGCTTTCAGAGTTTCGGACGCCTGCCTTGCTCCCTCACGTCAAAACTGTCCTCTCTCCTCTGTCCCCTCCTTCCTCCGGGCACACGTACAGCCTCCTTTATTGCCACGCGATTTTTCACGTGAAATATAGCGAGCACGGTGCATGGAATTTGAACTCACAATCTTAGATCTCGCGTGTAGGTTCCTTACCATCTCACCTACACAGCATATATAACTGAGTAGGGGATGCAATCCTTTTATAGTAACTCGTGGGACCCTTTACCACCCACCGAGACTAAAGGTTGGTTGGTATTACCAACTGGGACTAAAGGTGTCTCCACGGACGAGCTTTTTATTGAGGATCATGTCTAGTTCCGGTTGGTATTACCAATTGGGACTAAAGCCTGTTTAGTCCAAGTCAAAAACAACTGAGATTTTTGTTACGAATGTGTTGGCGCTAGAAATCGGTCAACCGAATCCCAGCATCCGACACACAACCCGGGAGAATCTGCTTAGCTCCTGTTCGAGTGATTGCCCTGGTGCGGTTTGCACGGCGTGCCAGCCAATCTGACCTGTTGATTGGCAAGGAAGAATACGTGTCAGGTCCAGAAATCACGATCGGCTAAGTTTCCGATCTCGAGAGAGCTTATCAGCGAATCGGCCGATTTGCCGTAATAAAGAAATCGGCTATACGACAGCCGATTATTGTAGCCTTGTAGACGGAAAACTACTAGAGTAATCGATACAACGCTATGATAACAACACTAGGAACAGATCTAATCGGCAATAGATGAATTTAATAGCAGAACGTAAAGAGAGCCGAAATTACCGATTCCTAGCTGGATAACTGGTGATAAAACTAGAAAGACAGGTAAAACCTATGATTCTAGAAAATATCGATAACTGGTGAATAAATCTAAACGAAACAACAGCGATACGCCCGAAGTTAAAGCTTAGATACTACTCGATAAGCGGAACTTACAGAATCGGCCGGAGATCAAGCTGATGCAGCCCTGCCAACTCGCACGAACTCGTGAAAAAGAGAAAAGTATTGACGAAGTTGCCTGCTTGAAAGTAAGTACGAGGAAAAAGTAGTATGTTGTATTGATTTGTTGATGATTACAGATTTACAAAGGTAGCTATTTATAGCCCCATACAGGTGACTTCTTAACCGACTATAATTCTATCCCTAATTCAAACAGAAAACGAATATTTACAAGCACGATTCGTGCTAGGTTGGTTATCATACGCCTCATGGGCTGATCTCCCCCTTATCCTTTTATCTCTTTCCAAGCCCATACAGGCCCAATTAACCCAACCTCCTAATCGGCCGATTCCTTATCGGCAAAAAGGCAACCGATTAGGACCCCGGCATGTTCGACCCGAAGCGAGACAGAAGTCATCGGCCGATCTCACACTGTAGCGCCATTCGACCGATTCCCAACTGTGCTTCTCCGATTCTCTCTCTTCTTGGCGCCGATTTTACTAGTGACGAAATCTGGCGTCAACACATGCCCCCTAGTTTCAGAGTAAAACATAGTCCTTTACTTCGAAATTCTTTATAACCTCCCCTCCGAAACGGCCGCAATGAAAATATCCTTCCGTTTTGCGGTCTTCCAGCTGATGATTGCAATCTTTTCGAAACGGGCGCCCACGACAGCCACTACTCCCGAAAAACTCGAAACGCCGGCGCGGTGAAAATTCGGTTTTTACCCTCCTTCAGGCACCCTTTAAATAGTGGTTCACCCCGCACTTCATCTTCAAGCTCACATCTCTCTTTCTCAGCGTGCGCGCCCTCTTCTTTCCTTAGCACCTTTCCCTTGCCGCCGAAGCTTTCTAGCGCCATCCTCCTGCTACTTTTTCCCCTTCTCCTCCAATGGCGGCTCCTTCCGGCAGCTCTCCAGCGCGCGATGTTCCAGAAGTAGCACCTCCGGCGGTAGTGGCGATGGCAGTTGCTCCATCAATAGAAGAAGGAGCTTCATCGGAGATCCCAATGGCGATCCCCATCACGGCCTCATCGTCCGCATCTGCACCGGCGACCACGCCGACCACACGGAACTTCATCCCAGAGGTTAATACCGAATCCTTCTTCTATCAGCAACGCATTTACTTTAGATCTGTTTCTTACTTTTTTACACCCCCCTTTCCTTTTTTAGGCGGTTAGGCATCGCATTACCATCCATCTTACAGGAAATCCCGGCCTTATTTGTCTCGGACCTATGGGGAATCCAGATCCAATAGAGTTCATCAATTTAGAAACCCATAGGATACCCTTCAAACGGTCCGACATGGACCTAGATCACTGGTTGGGCACTTTTAGGTCCTGGCCGAATGAAACCCCAGGTTGGAGGGAGTGGTACCAACGGGTAGCCGCGTCAAAGAGCGTCTCATGGGAGGAGCTCAAAATCGGCCAGTGCATCAACCTGTCTTTGTCCCAGATGGAGAAAAATGAGCCGTTGGTAATAGCGGCTTCTTAGTTTTGGTCTGATGCACTTAATGCTTTCTTATTTGGGCACGGACCTATGACCCCAACACTGGCCGATGTGGTTCTATTGACCGGCCTTGACATTTCTCCCTCGGACACACCTTTCCACCTTTTAGCCGCAACGTCACATCGGCTGGACACAAGGGGAATCGGCGGGTGGAAGGGATTCATCAGAAGTAATAAAAGAACCGGGTCTGTTGAGAATAGGGAGCATACGGCCTTCTTAATGATGTGGTTAGAAAAACACTTCTTTTGTGGAAGAGCCGCCGGCCCATCAACCAACACCCAGGCTTTAGCCGAAGCACTGTCCAGAGGACACCGTGTCCCCCTTGGGAAACACTTGCTAGGGGCGGCGTACCACATGCTCCATCAAATCGGCATCAGACTATCCAAGGGAGAGCCGATCGGAAATCCAGGCGGACCCTGGTGGTTTATCAACCTATGGTTGAACCTCTACATGAGCGAGATCACTCAGCATAGGGTGGACCGTATGATGTTCCCCAACATTGAATCGGCAGAAGATCCTACCGAACGTCGCCGATGCATGTCTTTTGGTGAAGCAGCATCAGCCTTTCCAGGTTGCACATATTCTGCTACAAAGGTAGCCGAGTACTTCCGATGCTTCTATAACGGCTTTAATGAAGATGCAACCATTTGGTTTCCTTATCAGCGGGATGACCCAATCTTTGAACTCCCAACCTGCTTTGATTCAATCACTGGCCGATTTGACGAAGAGCTCAATGATGAGTTAATCAAGCTAGGAATCTTGCCAGCCAACTTCTTTTCGGGGAAAGATGCCCCCACGTATGAGTTCTACAACTCTTCCGTTGCAGCACGTCAGTTCGGCATGGGTCAGCTGCTGATTCAAGTGTATTTTGCTGGCCGAGTCAAGTTCAGAGATGAGCTCACATCCGGTCTGGATTACAGTCGGGTACAAGACTGGATTCCGGACTCCAACACCATTGACATGAACAACTGGGTAGTAGCTCCCTTTGCTGTCCAGCCGTTCAAACTCTGGTGGGCCGATTGGAAACAATTTCTCTTCTGCAATTCGGCATCGGCATACTGCAACCTCCTGGATCCAGCCAACATTGACCCGAACGCCGAGGTATTTTCCTTAGCCGATTTTTACTCCTCTTAACGTGATGGAATACTAATGGTTTTATTATTTTTTCAGGCCGAGAACCGTACACCTCCAACACACAGCCGGAGTGGTTCGCTAATAGAGGATCATCATCCATACACCTCCTATCCTCTCATCGGCTATGACGCTCTGTCCGTGGACGTCATTGCTGGCCGATCGAAACAAGTTCAGAAGAGGATCGCCAAGAAGACCAGTCGCTGAGTCCGAGCCCATATAGAATCAGCGGACCCTCCTATGCTCGTATCGGCAGAGACTCCGGCTGCACCACCCTCTCAGGCCATCAAAGATGCCGATACCCAAGTCATCGTGCAAGCCGGGGCAGCCGCCGCATCATTGTTGTTAGAGGCCATTCAGGTAAACCCAAGCTTCATTCCTCCCGATTGTTGTTCTGATATTAACCCTTCTTATCTTAGACTGCACAGAGCACTCCCATGGATACCCAACAATCGGCAGCAACCCAATCGGCCATCGATGCGCCCCCACTTCTATCCGTTGAGGTATAGCACTATTTCACCGATTTTCCCTAGTATTTGCATAATGTACTTATTCAATTCTCTGACACAGGTCATCGGCACACCAAGCGCTCCTCAACCACCGATCTTTTCTCAGGGAGCTGGTCCAAGCACCGCGCCGATCGTTGTGGAGTCTTCCTCTTCTGACGAACCCATGGCACAAGCCCCTGAGCAAGGCATGACGGCTTCCCAAATGCAACATGAAGAAATTCGCTTCAAAGTGGTAATTTATATTCCGGCTTTATTTAGCTGATTTACTTCCACTTTCAGCCGGTTTATTTCTTCCTCTTTATTATCTCCAGGAACAAGACACCCCCGACAATAGCCTCTTCTCTTTTGCGGTTGCCCTCTCCAACGATGAAGAAGTCGCTTCCCGCCAAGTCGCCTTGAGTTCCATCCCTGATGACGTCCGAGCCAAACGTGCTAGTATCCGATCCCTCCTTCAAGGGGACATCGGCCGATTAGTAGAAGATGCTTCACCGATTCGGCAGCTCTTCGGTGACGTCAGTGGACGAGTACCAGAAGAGGCGGAGGAAGCCTTGGCGCCGGCGGCATTCATCGAGTCTATGAGGATCCCGGTCTTCAGAGCCCTTCGTCACATGGCCGATCGCGCCAAGCTGGCCAAGACTCGTGAAGAGGAGGACGCGTTCAAGCGTCAAGCTCAAGAGGCGCACCGGCGTATCCATTTTCTGGAGGACTCCTGCCCGGGGATCATCGGTGAGATAGACCGCCTCAAACGTCGGAGGGCGGAGCTCGCCAAGGAGATGGAGCAAGTGACCAAGGCAATCAGTACCGAAGAGAAACGGCTCCAAGAACTCCCTTCTGTCATTGCCGATTTGAAACGGGAGAGGCAACACTTGGCCCACGAGGCCCTAAAACTCCACCGCAACGCATCAGAAGTCCCCGGATCGGCAGATGAAGACCAACGGGTCCTGGACTCTGCCGATCAGATCCGGCGTCGGGCAATCGCGGCTATCGATACCCTTCTGGGTAATCTGTAAAACACTAACTATTTTGTACGAACATTTACTATCTGCTTTGACCATCCTTCGCGACACCCTTTCTATTTATTGCCTTTCTTATTTCCGATGGGACGTATCCTTACCAAATTTCCACGCCTCTTTTTCTTATAAGTACCGGCCTAGGCACTTCCTTCCGAGAGTACCAGTTTGGCTTTCGGTTTTATTTTCTTACTCCTCTCGTCGGCGCGGCTTTCCGTCATGTCTTCGTTGGCTTCCTCCTCCTCTGTCAACCAGGTGAAACCTTGGCCTCGACTCCCCTTTCTCTTTTTAGATCTTAGGAAGAGGATGCCCCTTTTTAATCTTTCTTTGTTTCAGCCTCAACGTCTTAGCCCTGAGCTCGTACGCGCCATTGAGCTCATACACTCTGAGGACCCATTGTCGTAAGAGGATAAGGAGCTGATCAGGGCTCATCGTGACGAACTTCGAGACCATGTCACCGCGGAGGCTCGTGTGGTCTTGGATTTTGTGGAGAGCAATGGTAGCCGGCGATCTCCAACCGACAGGAGCCATCCGCTTCCTCCGCGAGTCGTTCTTGAAGACGCGGCGGCAGGAACTTCGTGCCCGGCCATGGATCGGAGCCATCCTCTCCCTCGTCAAGTTGAAGCGGAGGCTTCAATGAAAGAAATAGAAGAAGAATACCTCCGTCTCACGAACGAGTTGGATCGGACTAAGAGGGAGCGCAAGAAGAAGAATAATTAGTTATTTGTATTTTTTGTTCTAAGGGCGACTTGTGTTTTGTCGGCCGTGTAACCCATCGCCCGTACCGAATGAATACATCAGCCGATTTGGACGACTCTCTGTTTGAACCGTTTTGTATCGGCCGTGTGTGATCGTATTACGGTTAATCCCTTATGCTCCAACCCATATACTGGGGTAGTATCTTTTTAAGTACCTTCCGTTCAGAGCTCTTGTAAATTCTTCTCCCTCTATTGTTTCCAAAATGTAAGCATTCCCTGGAGCACATCTGCCGATTTTATACGGCGTTTCCCATGTAGGGGACCATTTTCCGAATTTAGGATCTTTCAACCCAATCGGCAATACTAACTTCCATACTAAGTCCCTAGGGGAGAATTGTTTGACTTTGACCTTCTTATCGTACCACCTGGCTACTTTCTTTTTGTTTTCTTCAATGCTTATCAGAGCTCTCAATCGTTGGCCAGCCAAATCATCAAGTTCCCTTTTCATAAGTGACGAGTAGTCATCGGCCGTTAACTGGTCCTGGAGCGAAATACGCCTCGATCCCGCCCTCGATTCCCATGGTAGTACTGCATCGTGACCGTACACCAACTGATAGGGAGATAACTTGGTAGCCTCATGACAAGCCATCCTGTACGCCCATAGGGCCTCAGTCAAACATAGATGCCACTTCTTTGGCTGTTCCTCGATTTTCCTTTTGATCAACTTGATTATCCCTTTGTTGGAGGATTCTGCCTGACCATTGGCTTGGGCGTAATACGGAGAAGAATTTAACAATTTGATTCCCATATCGGTTGTAAATTCCTCAAATTCCCCCGATGTGAACATTATTCCCTGATCGGTTGTTATAGTCTGAGGGATGCTGAATCGGTAGACGATGTGATCCCTTACGAAGTCGGCCATGATAGCCGATGTCACGGCTCTTAACGGAATTGCCTCTACCCATTTGGTAAAGTTGTTGGAGGTATGCCCTAGAGGCAATCATAGAGATGATGATATTCCATTTGTATCCATGATTTGTATATTGTGTTCATTGAATATCCATTAAAGGCTACTTGAATTGATTTGCAATTATGTGAATTGTATGTGAAACTCTTTACTTGTATGGTTATTCTAAAGTTGTCCCTAGTCGGAGTTCATGTGAGGACACACATGAATATTAGACTAGCACATGTATTAGTTGATGACTATGTTTCACAAGTCATGGACATGGAGATGTTGAACTAATAATGTGGACACATGTGGAGACATGTGTTAGGACTGACCCAACACGAGAAGTAGTTCTCTCTTTAAACAACATATACGCTTTGTCCTTAGACCTGAGATTGTCGCATGTATTCTAGATGTGGATTGACCTACTTAGGGGCTATCAAACGCTACGCCGTAACAGGGTAGTTGTAAAGGTAGCTTTCGGGTTTGTCAAGAAGCATGCTATGAGACATGGTCAATCAAGATGGGATTTGCCCCTCTCTGATTGAGAGTGATATCTCTGGGCCCCTCGAGTGATCGGATCCGAAAATGCATGGCCATGCTACGTACGGTTAAGAGTTAACCTACAAAGGGATTCCGAATCACAGGATCGAGAAAGAGCGGTTGGCTTGAAGCTAGACCAAATATCGTGAGGCAAAGGGAATAGCATGTATATTATATTGTGATGGTTCGTCTGATATGATCTTCGTGTGCGTATAGGAGTTGGCACGTCTTGCTAGAGGCCGCTACCGACTATTGGGCCGAGTAGGAGTACTCGGGCCATGTCTATACGTATCCGAACCCATAGGGTCACACACTTAAGGGGCTGGAAGCCCAATTCGGATCTGATCCGAGTTGGATTAGGTTTAGGAGTACTAATGGGCCTCGGATCCAGAGGCCCGTCAGGAACCCCTATAAATAGAGGGGTGGGGGCGCCCTAGGGCTTACACCTTTTGGCGAAACACACCTGCCACGCCTCCCACGCCCTCGCCTGTTGCAACTCACGGATCTAGCAGTCCGGCTTGCGACGCTTCCTCCCTGCACGTGTGGATACCTTGGAGGTGTTGCGCCTGCAGCACTTGGACGAGCCATCAACGAGCCGCCGATGAGCCACGACGAGCCGACGACGAGCCGCGGCACCGGAGGTGATCTTGTTGTGCACGTGGACGAGCTGCTGGACGTGATCGACTATGTACGACTACGTTGATCGACTACGTACGATTACGTGATCGTCTTCACTGCATCGACGCATATCTACATCTTCCGCACCAGTAGTGCGTCGAGTGGTAATCCCGTGATCCTTATACGGCAGTTCTTCCTGGTTATACGCGGTAGAAATTTCGATTTGCGCTAGTGTAGCCTACCTCGTATCCCAACAGTGGTATCAGAGCCGTAGCTGCTTAGTTTTGGATTCGGGATGTGTGCATATGGAGATATGCGAGTTCTCTGTTTGATCTATGTCCTGATTTCGTGCCCTTGCTGCAATGGTAGTGTAACGACATACTCCTACCGGTCGGTTTCCGCCATCGGAGTTAAGTGATACACGTAAATCCAGTTGCAGTGAGCGAAGATCAATATGATTGGTCGAATTGAGATCCAGGGTCATACGCCAGGCACATTAGATGTGCAATAGTACATGGGATCTACTGCCGGGGTCGGGATTTTGCCGTATGCGCATGCTTCGGTAAATCAGCCGTAACTTTTCGGTACGATCTCGGATCGAGGCGATTTTTATACGAAAATTGATCTACAGAAAAAGTTACACATGAAATTAGATTTGCCAAATTCGGCTTGGAAGATGGAGTTTCGGGCCTCCGAAGTTTGGAACGTTAGGACGCCTAACTCTGTTTTGCAGGATGTATGTATATATCTTGTGATCAGTATGGCCCCCTTGTGTATGTGATTCATGTGTGTAACTCATTCGTGACCTGCGTGTCGCGCGTACGGCAACACGGCAGGAGCCATATGTGTTGTCACTTTATTGTATTTAATGGTCTGCGTACCAATCTGTGATGATCCAAGCAACTATGTAATCTTCATTACTAGATTCTTTACTAGCTATTAGGTGTAATAGCATACTCTAGTTCTTGGAGGACTCATCACCAGGAGGATGGCGCACATGGAACATGGAGATGAAGATCACCATGGTGAACAGGTTCTATGGAGATGGAGATCACCATATGAAAACGGGCCATACTGTGTCACAACTATGTGAATGCTATTCTGTTTATGTTTTACTTTCTGCATGCTGTGATGTTAGAAGTAGAACGATCCCTCACAAAGTTTAAGTTAGTATGCCCTCCCAACTAAAACTTGCACCGTCCCATGTCTTGTACAATTAGTGGTGGGTCTATGAAATTAGAGTGCCACTAGTTTTCCTTGACTAGACGGGTTTGTGTCGGACACTTACACGCATAAGGGTTGGTTTACTTAACAAGGTTATCTTAACGGTTAAGGACCTTGGGGCATAAAGGTTGGGCGCCGAGACATAGAGATGTCACCCAACAACAGGAGTCATATGTGATATGATTAGAAAAAGTTGCTTACCGATCTACCTCGTTTGCTAGCGGTGATGCTAAAGCTCACTAGTAGACTTGTTAGTTGTGGATCCTGAATCAGTAAGTTTCAATAGAGGGATATTGATTTTAGTGGGAGTAGATTCTGTTAAAATAGTTTAATGTAATTTGCTCTATCATGGATACGTTTGTCTTAGTGTATTTTGCATTACTTTTGTTGTAGATTAAATGGCACCTAGCAACACCACCACATCGTTTGCTTTGCGTTCGGTCCTTGAGAAGGACAAGTTGAATGGAACAAACTACTCGGATTGGATCCGCAACCTGAGAATTGTTCTCATGGCTGAGAAAAAGGAAGATGTTCTAGACAACCCACTACCAGAAGAACCTGCTGAGGATGCACCCGCTGCTGCTAAGAATGCTTACAAGAAAGCATGTGATGCTAACCTCGAAGTAAGCTGCCTTATGCTTGCTTGCATGGAACCCGAGCTGCAGATGCAGTTCGAAACAAACCATGAGGTGCACGATATGATCGTGACGCTTAGAGACATGTTCCAAACACAGGCAAGGACTGAAAGGTTCAATGTGTCTAAGGCCTTTGTTGAGAGCAAGCTAGCAGAAGGCGCAGCAGTAGGACCACACGTGATCAAGATGGTTGGTTACACTCAACGGTTGGAGAAGCTAGGCTTCCCACTGGGCCAAGAGTTGGCCACGGATTTCATTCTTTCGTCTCTTCCGCCTAGCTATGGGAACTTCATCTCGAACTACCATATGCATGGGACGGAGAAGGGTCTGAATGAGCTGTGTGGTATGCTCAAGACAGCAGAGGCTGACATTAAGAAAAGCGCTAGTACCAGCCATGTGATGGCGATACAGAACAAGCCCAGCTTTAAAAAGAAGGGCAATTCTTGGAAGAAGAAGGGCAAGGCTGGAACGTCCAAGCCAAACCCACCGCCCAAGGTTAAAGCTGGACCTGGACCTGCTCCAGATAAAGAGTGCTTTTACTGTCATGAACTTGGTCACTGGAAGAGAAACTGCAAGCAGTACCTAGCTTCCTTGAAGAACGGCGGAAGTAAGAGTACTTCTACCTCAGGTACGCTTGTTGTTAATGTTATAGACAACATATTTCTCGCTGATACAGTTATTAATTCTTGGGTATTTGATACCGGATCGGTTGCTCATATTTGCAATTCGATGCAGGGAATGATAAGAAGTAGAAGTGTGGAAAGAGGAGAAGTTGATTTCCGCGTGGGCAATAATGCAAGAGTTGCTGCTTTGACCGTCGGGACGATGCAACTCCACCTCCCGTCAGGATTTATTATGGAGTTGAATAATTGTTATTTTGTTCCTAGTTTAAGTCGAAACATTTTGTCTCCTTCATGCTTGATGAAGGATGGTTATTCATTTGCGAGTGAAAACAATGGTTGTGTGATCTCTAAGAATAATATGTTTATGGCTTTTGCACCCATTGTGAATGGATTATTTGTTTTAAATCTTGATGGTTCACCTGTCTGTAATGTAAGTGCTAAAAGGCCTCGGCCTAATGATTTGAGTCCTACCTACTTGTGGCATTGTCGTTTGGGTCATATAAGTGAAAAGCGCATGAAGAAGCTCCATTCTGATGGACTTCTAACTTCGTTTGATTTTGAATCATACGAGACATGTGAGGCTTGCTTGCTAGGCAAGATGACCAAGACGCCTTTCACAGGATTTCCTGAGAGAGCAGTAGACTTGTTGGAACTCGTACATAGTGATGTATGTGGACCAATGAGCACAACGGCTAGAGGAGGATTCCAATACTTCATAACTTTCACTGATGATTTTAGTAGATATGGCTATGTCTACTTGATGAGGCACAAGTCTGAGACCTTTGAAAAGTTCAAGGAATTTCAGAATGAAGTTGAAAATCAGCGTGGCAAGAAAATTAAGGCCTTACGATCTGATCGTGGAGGCGAGTATTTGAGCCACGAGTTTAGCAATCATCTAAAGAGTTGCGGAATTGTTCCACAACTTACGCCGCCTGGAACACCTCAGAGAAACGGTGTGTCCGAGCGACGTAATCGAACTTTGTTAGACATGGTTCGATCAATGATAAGCTAGTCGGACCTACTGTTGTCATTTTGGGGATACGCTCTAGAAACAGCAGCTTTCACACTTAATAGGGTACCATCTAAATCCGTAGTTAAGACACCATATGAGATGTGGACTGGAAAGGTTCCCAGTTTGTCTTTTCTAAAGATTTGGGGATGTGAAGTGTTTGTCAAGCGACTTCAGTCGGACAAGATCACACCCAAGTCGGATAAGTGCATTTTCGTGGGATATCCAAAGGAAACTTTGGGATATTATTTCTACAACCGATCAGAAGGCAAAGTGTTTGTCGCTCGGAACGGGGTTTTCCTAGAGAAAGAGTTTCTCAAAGGAGAAAAGAGTGGAAAGACAGTGCATCTTGAAGAAGTTCAAGATGAGCCAATCGGGCAAGAATCAATGAGTGATGCTAACGTAGCAGAACAAGTTGAGATACCCATGGCAAGAGAAGCACCGCCACAACCACGAAGGTCAGCAAGGCTCCGCGAAATGCGAGAAATATTATTGTTGGACAATGATGAGCCTGCGACATATGCAGAAGCAATGATGGACCCAGACTCCGAAAAATGGCAGAGTGCCATGCAATCCGAAATAGAGTCCATGGGAGACAATCAAGTTTGGAACTTGGTTGACCCGCCTGATGGTGTTAAAGCCATAGAGTGCAAGTGGATCTATAAGAAGAAAAAGGACATGGATGGAAATGTTCACATCTATAACGCACGACTTGTCGCAAAAGGTTTTCGACAAGTTCAAGGAGTTGACTACGACGAGACCTTCTCGCCCGTAGTGATGCTTAAGTCCATTCGGATTATTCTAGCTATAGCTGCATAGTTCGATTATGAGATATGGCAGATGGATGTCAAGACAGCTTTCCTGAATGGAAACCTAGCTGAGGACGTGTATATGATACAGCCCGAGGGTTTTGTCGATCCGAAAAATGCTGGAAAGGTATGCAAGCTTCAGAGATCCATTTATGGATTGAAGCAACCATCTAGGAGTTGGAACATTCGTTTTGATGAAGTGGTCAAAGGGTTTGACTTCACCAAGAACGAAGAAGAGTCTTGTGTTTACAAGAAGGTTAGTGGGAGCTCTGTAGTATTTCTAATCTTATATGTGGATGACATATTGCTGATTGGAAATAACATTCCTATGCTTGAGTCCGTAAAGACTTCACTAAAAAATAGTTTTTCGATGAAGGACTTAGGGGAAGCGGCATATATTCTGGGCATTAAGATCTATAGAGATAGATCGAGAAGGCTTATAGGTTTGAGCCAAGATACTTATATTGACAAAGTGTTGAAGCGGTTCAGCATGGAAGAGGCAAAGAAAGGGTTCTTGCCTATGTCACATGGCATACATCTCAGCAAGACTCAGTGTCCTTCGACTGCTGATGAGCGGGATTGCATGAGTAGAGTGCCATATGCCTCGGCTATTGGATCTATCATGTATGCAATGATAAGTACTCGCCCAGATGTTTCATATGCGCTAAGTATGACAAGCAGACACCAATCTGATCCAGGGGAGAGTCACTGGACAGCGGTGAAAAACATTCTTAAGTACTTGAGAAGGACTAAAGATATGTTCCTCGTCTATGGAGGTCAGGAGGAGCTCGTTGTAACAGGTTACACCGATGCTAGTTTCCAAACCGACAGAGATGATTCAAAGTCACAATCAGGATTTGTGTTCACGCTAAATGGTGGTGCTGTTAGTTGGAAGAGTTCCAAGCAGGAGACGGTGGCCGATTCTACGACAGAAGCCGAGTACATCGCGGCTTCGGAAGCCGCGAAGGAAGGTGTTTGGATAAGGAATTTCCTCATTGAGCTTGGTGTGTTCCCGAATGCGTCCAGCCCATTGAATCTCTACTGTGATAATAATGGAGCAATTGCGCAAGCAAAGGAGCCAAGGAACCACCAGAAGAACAAACACATAATGCGGCGATTTCATCTCATTCGAGACTTCGTTAACCAGGGTGAGATCAAGATATGCAAAATACACACGGATCTGAACATTTCTGATCCGTTGACAAAACCACTCCCGCAGGCTAAGCATGATGCGCATGTAAGAGCTATGGGCATTAGGTACCTTCTAGATTGACTCTAGTGCAAGTGGGAGACTGTTGGAGGTATGCCCTAGAGGCAATCATAGAGATGATGATATTCCATTTGTATCCATGATTTGTATATTGTGTTCATTGAATATCCATTAAAGGCTACTTGAATTGATTTGCAATTATGTGAATTGTATGTGAAACTCTTTACTTGTATGGTTATTCTAAAGTTGTCCCTAGTCGGAGTTCATGTGAGGACACACATGAATATTAGACTAGCACATGTATTAGTTGATGACTATGTTTCACAAGTCATGGACATGGAGATGTTGAACTAATAATGTGGACACATGTGGAGACATGTGTTAGGACTGACCCAACACGAGAAGTAGTTCTCTCTTTAAACAACATATACGCTTTGTCCTTAGACCTGAGATTGTCGCATGTATTCTAGATGTGGATTGACCTACTTAGGGGCTATCAAACGCTACGCCGTAACAGGGTAGTTATAAAGGTAGCTTTCGGGTTTGTCAAGAAGCATGCTATGAGACATGGTCAATCAAGATGGGATTTGCCCCTCTCTGATTGAGAGTGATATCTCTGGGCCCCTCGAGTGATCGGATCCGAAAATGCATGGCCATGCTACGTACGGTTAAGAGTTAACCTACAAAGGGATTCCGAATCACAGGATCGAGAAAGAGCGGTTGGCTTGAAGCTAGACCAAATATCGTGAGGCAAAGGGAATAGCATGTATATTATGTTGTGATGGTTCGTCTGATATGATCTTCGTGTGCGTATAGGAGTTGGCACGTCTTGCTAGAGGCCGCTACCGACTATTGGGCCGAGTAGGAGTACTCGGGCCATGTCTATACGTATCCGAACCCATAGGGTCACACACTTAAGGGGCTGGAAGCCCAATTCGGATCTGATCCGAGTTGGATTAGGTTTAGGAGTACTAATGGGCCTCGGATCCAGAGGCCCGTCAGGAACCCCTATAAATAGAGGGGTGGGGGCGCCCTAGGGTTTACACCTTTTGGCGAAACACACCTGCCGCGCCTCCCACGCCCTCGCCTGTTGCAACTCACGAATCTAGCAGTCCGGCTTGCGACGCTTCCTCCCTGCACGTGTGGATACCTTGGAGGTGTTGCGCCTGCAGCACTTGGACGAGCCATCGACGAGCCGTCGACGAGCCACGACGAGCCGACGACAAGCCGCGGCACCGGAGGCGATCTTGCTGTGCACGTGGACGAGCTGCTGGACGTGATCGACTACGTACGACTACGTTGATCGACTACGTACGACTACGTGATCGTCTTCACTGCATCGACGCATATCTACATCTTCCGCACCAGTAGTGCGTCGAGTGGTAATCCCGTGATCCTTATACGGCAGTTCTTCCTAGTTATACGCGTTAGAAATTTCGATTTGCGCTAGTGTAGCCTACCTCGTATCCCAACAAAAGTAATCAGTAGCCACCAGAATAAATTTGTGCCCTTTGCTTGATGGTGGGTAAATTTGGACGATAAGGTCTATTCCCCATCCCCTGAACGGCCATGGCTTGATAATGGGATTCATGGCCGATGTGGGCGCACGCTGGACATTCCCGAACTTTTGACAATCCTGGCACCCCTTATAATATTTGAAACAGTCTTCGAGGATAGTTGGCCAGTAGTACCCATTATTCCTGATCATCCACTTCATCGTATGGGCCGATTGGTGTGCTCCACATACCCCTTCATGGATTTCTCCCATTAGAGTCTTGGCCTCCTCTGTTCCAAGGCATTTGAGTAGAACACCGTCGATCGTTCAGTAGAACAGGTCATCTTCGAGCAGTACGTATTTAGTAGCATGAAAACGTACTCGTCGTTCCACCTTTTTAGACGGATCTTTCAGGTAGTCGGCAATTTCATTTCGCCAGTCATCAGCCGCGAGTTCTAGAGCCATAGCGCCTAGAATTGGCCGATATCCAGATGCGTGCTGGGCGAGCTTGTTGGCACCCTCGTTGTGGTCCCTTGGGATGTGCTCGATTACTGCCGATCTAAATTCTTTTAAGAGCTGTAAGCAATCTTCGTAAAAATTCTTAATACGTCGTCCTTGCATTCGGATCTTCCGGTCAGTTGATCCGCAATAAGCATGGAATCCCCGTAGACTTCAACAGACTCGGCCTTGACTTCTCTTAATAGTTGTAGGCCCTTCAATACAGCTCGGTATTCTACTTGATTGTTAGTAGCGGTAGCTTCTATCGGCAGATAAAAATCATAGCTTGCCCCCCGAGGTGATATGAGAACGATGCCGATTCCTGATCCGACCCCACATGACGACCCATCAAAATATAAAGTCCAAGGTGCCGGCTCTACGAGGGCAATCTCCGGTCCGCAGTGCTGGGCGACGAAATCGGCCATGACCTGACCCTTGACGGCTTTTGCCGATTCATACCGCAGGTCAAACTCTAACAAGGCTAAGATCCATTTGCCGATTCGGCCTTTCAAGATCGGCAGTGATAGCATGTATTTTACTACGTCGTCTTTGCATATGACCACGCATTCTGCCGACAGTAGATAGTGCCTGAGTTTGGTGCATGAGAAGTAAAGACATAGGCACAAATGCTCCACCGGAGGATATCTTGTTTCAGCGTCCAGAAGTCTTCTACTGACATAATAAATTACTCGTTCCTTGCCTTCGAACTCCTCGACTAGAGCCGACCCAATAGCTTTTTCATCGGCTGATAAGTATAGCTTAAACGGCTTACCAGTTTGAGGAGGAACCAATACTGGTGGCGAGACCAAGTATTGCTTGATATCTTCCAATGCTTTGCGCTGCTCCTCCCCCCATATAAATTCCTGGTCAGGCTTTAACTTCAACAGTGGTGTGAACGCTTGAATCCGCCCAGATAGATTAGATATGAATCTTCAGATGAAATTCACCTTGCCGATTAAAGACTGCAGTTCAGTTTTGTTCTGCGGGGCCACGACTTTGTTGATGGCCGCTATGGTCTTCCGATTGATCTCTATCCCTCGTTCGTGCACCATGAATCCTAAAAACTATCCGGCGGATATGCCGAAAGCACATTTATTGGGATTCATCTTAAGACCGTGTTTCTTGGTGCACTCTAGCACTCTTCGTAAATCGGCCAGGTGCTCTTCGTGACCTTTGGACTTGACTACGACATCATCGATGTAGATCTCTACCAGAATGCCAATGAGTTTGTGAAGTATGTAATTCATGGCTCTCTGATATGTGGCGCCAGCGTTCTTCAAGCCAAAAGTCATCACCACCCTCTCGAATAAGCCAAGGTGACCTGGGCATCTGAAGGCCGTTTTGGGTATGTCCTCTTCGGCCATAAGTATTTGATTGTACCCAGCGTTTCCGTCCATGAAGCTAATAATCTTGTGTCCTGCGGCAGCGTCGATCAGTACATCAGCCGTCGGCATGGGGTAACCATCCATCAGTGTGGCCAGATTAAGATTCCTGAAATCAACGCAAACGCGTAGCTTTCCATTCTTCTTGTATACTGGTACAATGTTGGAGATCCACTCGGCATAACGGCATTGCCGAATAAATTTTGCTTCGATTAGCCGAGTTATTTCAGCTTTTATGTCTGGTAGAATCTTAGGATTCCAGCGCCGTGCAGGCTGTTGGTACGGCCGATACCCTGGTTTTATGGGTAGCCGATGTTCAACAATAGATCGATCTAAACCGGGCATCTCATGATACTCCCAAGCAAAACAATCCTTAAATTCTTTTAACAAAGTTGTCAATTTACACTTGTATTCAGGGTCTAAATTTGCACTAATATAAGTCGGCCTTGGTTTGGTACCATCGCCTAAGTCTATCATCTCTAATGAATCGGCCGACGTGAACCCGTGCCCTAGCTTCCCATCTTCTCGGGCGAACTGATCCATCTATTCTGAGTCTTCGGAGCTGACTGCTCGGATCGGCTGTAGGCCAAAATCGGTGACCTTCAGGAAATCGGTCTCCCATACTCTGCCGGATATGCACCTGACGGTTTCGTAGCTCCACTGCTGCGTGTCGGCTGCCGCGATGCTGTATGCGGAATCGGCGTTGACTACCTCGATGTTGTCGCCGACCCATTGTACGAGATATTGATGCATTGTTGACGGGATACAGCAATTTGCATGTATCCAGTCCCGGCCGAGCAGCATGTTGTAGGATCCCTGCCATTAATAATAAAGAAGGTGGTAGGAAGGGTCTTACTGCCGATGGTGAGGTCGACGCAGAGAGCACCGCGAGCGTTTGACACGTTGCCCTCGAAGTCCTTGAGCATCATGTCCGTCTTGGTCAAGTCGTCATCGCTTTTTCCAAGCTTCCGGAGCACGGCGTATGGCATGATGTTGACTGCAGCTCCTCCGTCTACCATCAGTCTAGTGAGGGGGCGGCCGTCAACATGCCGTTTAAGGAACATCGCCTTCATGTGTTGTCGTTCGTCATCTTCGGGTTTCTCGAACGTGGCCATCATTGGTTCCAAAGCCAACTGTGCCGTCTGTTCTTCCATCGCCGATATATCCTGTTGATCGGCGGGAGTCATGAATTCCATCGGCAGTATGAAAACCATGCCGATTTCGGCTGCCGATTCGTCACCCGCCGATTCGTTGTCTCCTTTATCGTTTCTTTTGGGGCGCCACACTCGAGGCCTTCCTTCCTTCTTGTCCGTCGTGCTCTGTTGTTCCTCTTCTTGCTGTTCCCATTGGCGGAGACGTTGGATTCTTTGTTTTTGAGACTTGGTCAATCCATCGGGGCACCACCTGGGGTTTATTGGTCTGCCCCCTGACTTGGCGCGTTCCCACTCCGGTTCGCGTCCTAACGGGTTTTCGTCTATCACTCGAGCATCGGCCATCTCTTCGAGCCGGTTGTGAACGTTGGCCTAGTTTTCTGACCGGTCATGATGATCAGTCCTGCCCCCCTGCCTGTCATGGCGTCTATCTTCTGACCGATCATATCGGTCACTTCTGCCCCCAGCCGATCACGCACGGGAGGGCGCTGGTCATCTTGGTTGCGCCAATTCCTGCTGATCGGTTCTGGCCTTCCATCTCTGGAGCGAGACCTGTTGAACAGCTGATTGCTATGATATGGGCCATTGCATTCTGGGCAATTATCGGCCAAAGGTAGCCTGAGGTTGTTTTCCCAACAGTGAATGAAGAACGGGCATCTCCAATGATCTTCGTGCCGTCGCATCGCTTCTTCCCGGGATCTTGAACGTTCATGCTAATGTTGCTATTTCTGGAGCAGGAACTGGGAGGTAATGCGTGGCTCTTCAGATTCGCCATCGTCGTCCTCCATCCGCCGCTTCCCCTTGAAATCTTCAGGCATAGCTTGATTTCTGGGGTCGACTGCGCCACTCTTCTTAGCTGATTCGGATGTGAGCACCTTTGTTTGGAGCGAATTCTTCCCTGTATCAACCATGTTGGTGGGGAAGGGGTGCTGGTCGATCTTCATTGGCTTGACCGATTTTGTCGGCACTTCAAATTTAAGTCTGCCTTGCTCAATGGCCGACTGTATCTGCTGTCTGAAGATTTTGCACTCATTGGTATCATGGGACGTGGCATTGTGCCACTTGCAATATTTCATCTTTTTTAGTTGTTCGGCAGAAGGTATTGTATGATACGGCGAGAGTTTAATTTGTCCTTCCTGGAGGAGAAGGTCGAAGATTTTATCGGCCTTCGTCGTGTCAAAACCGAACACCTTTGGCTCCTTTTTGCCGAATGGGCATGATATCGGCTTCTTTCCCTTGATCCACTCCGCAAGTCCAACTTCAACGTCTTCCTCGTCCTCTAATTCTTCCAGAAACGCCACTTTCTTCTGGAAATTCCTCCGTGGATCGAAGGAACGTACCTCCTGTCCAGACAATCGGTGGACGATCTGGCTCAAACTCTCGAACTCCTGTGAGGCGTATTTTTCTTTGATGTGGGGCAGAAGGCCTTGAAAAGCTATATCGGCCAACTGCGTGTCATTTATAGCCAGGGAATAGCACTTGTTCCTGATCTCCCGAAACCTCTGTACATACGAGGATATCGGTTCGTCACTTCTTTGCCTGAGGCCGGTCAAATCGGACAGTTTCATCTCATGCACCCCGGCGTAGAAGTATTTGTGGAACTATCTTTCTAAATCGGCCCATGTGATAATCGAGTTTGGCGGCAATGTCGTGAACCACTGAAAGGCCGAACCAGACAAAGATGATGAGAACAACCGTACCCGTAGAGCATCCTGCGTAGCTGCCTCTCCGCATTGGATGATGAATCTGTTCACGTGCTCTACAGTCGAAGTGTCATCCATCCCCGAAAACTTGGTGAAGACAGGAACTTTATGCCGATGGGGAAACGGCAATAGGTCATACGTAGACGGGTATGGTGTCCTGTAGGTGTAAGTTTGTACTTTCGGCTTTAAGCCGAATTGTTCTTGCATCACCTCTGCAATACGTGCCGACCAATCTGGCTGTTGCTGGTGAACCGTTGGCTGAGGTATTGGCACGTGCTGGTAAACCGGAGGCGGAATAAACGAAGGCTGAGTGAAAGCAGGTGGCATCTGAGTGAAAGCCGGCTGCGTATTAAAGGTCGGCTGTTTGAATGAGCCACTTGTTTCATCATATAGCATGAGCTCTGCTGTCTTGTTGACCTCCGGAGCGACAGGCTGGTATGGCGGTACGGTCGGCCGAGTGGCCGCCTGGAAAGATGCCTGGAATGGAGGGCTTCCTTGACTGGCCGATTGATTCTGACCGGCCGTGGCTGAAGGTGCCCCCCAGGGTGATGGGCTAACTGGAGGGAATGGTGCAGAAGACAGTTGGATGGAGTTATACCCCATAGGAGCTGATGATGAAGAAGCACCTGAACCCCCGACAGAAAATTGGATCGGCTGTGAAACCGAATTCGAATAATTCTGGTTTGGTGGAATCGGCTGAAAATATGCCGGTCCCCTGTATCCTTGGGGTATCCTACCAGCGAAGGAGTTGACAACGGCGTTGTGCACCATATTTGAAAGTACTAGGGACCGATCAACGAAGGCGTGATAAATGGACTGTTGAATCATATCGGCCATTTTGTCCGAGTCCTCAGAAATCGTGATCTGGCGGGGAGCAGGGAACGGAGTCTTCTTGATAGTCTCCCCGCTTCTGGAGCGACTGAAAGACTGTAGGCAAGCTTTCCGGAACTGTGCCGTATACTTATCCAGTTCTTCCTTCTGGTCGTCCTTTAGATCTGCTTCCGTCACCTCGATGACGTTATCTTCGGAGACTTCAGCAGCTTTCGACATAATGGCGGTTGTATTGGTCCCACCGGGCGTGCCAAAAGTGTGTTGGCGCTAGAAATCGGTCAACCGAATCCCAGCATCCGACACACGACCCGGGAGAATCTGCTTAGCTCCTGTTCGGGTGATTGCCCTGGTGCGGTTCGCGCGGCGTGCCAGCCAATCTGACCTGTTGATTGGCAAGGAAGAATACGTGTCAGGTCCAGAAATCACGATCGGCTAAGTTTCCGATCTCGAGAGAGCTTATCAGCAAATCGGCCGATTTGCCGTAATAAAGAAATCGGCTATACGGCAGCCGATTACTGTAGCCTTGTAGACGGAAAACTACTAGAGTAATCGATACAACGCTATGATAACAACATTAGGAACAGATCTAATCGACAATAGACGAATTTAATAGCAGAACGTAAAGAGAGCCGAAATTACCGATTCCTAGCTAGATAACTGGTGATAAAACTAGAAAGACATGTAAAACCTATGATTCTAGAAAATATCGATAACTGGTGAATAAATCTAAACGAAACAACAGCGATACGCCCGAAGTTAAAGCTTAGATACTACTCGATAAGAGGAACTTACAGAATCGACCAGAGATCAAGCTGATGCAGCCCTGCCAACCCGCACGAACTCGTGAAAAAGAGAAAAGTATTGACGAAGTCGCCTGCTTGAAAGTAAGTACGAGGAAAAAGTAGTATATTGTATTGATTTGGTGATGATTACAGATTTACAAAGGTAGCTATTTATAGCTCCGTACAGGTGACTTCTTAACCGACTAGAATTCTATCCCTAATTCAAACAGAAAACGAATATTTACAAGCACGATTCGTGCTAGGTTGGTTATCATACACCTCATGGGCTGATCTCCCCCTTATCCTTTTATCTCTTTCCAAGCCCATACAGGCCCAATTAACCCAACCTCCTAATCGGCCGATTCCTTATCGGCAAAAAGGCAACCGATTGGGACCCCAGCACGTTCGACCCGAAGCGAGACAGAAGTCATCAGCCGATCTCGCACTGTAGCGCCATTCGACCGATTCCCAATTGTGCTTCTCCGATTCTCTCTCTTCTTGGCGCCGATTTTACTAGTGACGAAATCTGGCGTCAACAGAATGAAAGATCGTTTTTCTACTAGTGTGTACACAACTATTTCTAGTCTAACATTGCCACTTGAGCTCTTTCCAGTGAACTTGTGGCAACTGGATAATAAACTGGAAATGCCTCCTAAGCTGGTAAAGCATTTTCGGTAGGTTAGCTGGAGGCCCAATATATGCAAAAGAAAAAACTAGAAAATTATCAATTTCTGATATGCCATTCTACCGCAACAAGGCTCACCCTAATTTGAGGATTTTTTTTCAGCAAACCACATTTTACTGAAAACTAATTGAAGATTTTGAAGGCAACAAAAGACAATGAGCATGTAACAAACAAAGCGACATGGCCAAAACATACCATGCAAATATCCACGTTGGGGAATCATCGCCGGAATATCTCCGTTTCTGTCGTTGGCAGCGGTGCGCCATCATACCACCCACTCCAGAACAGCATACTTCGTCATCCCCATCACCACCACCGGTGGTGACGCCATCATCTTGCTGACCGCCCAACTCTCCGCTGCCTCCACCACCCCTTTCACATCGCGCCGCATCACCGTGTCGGTGACCAGCACCGTCATCTGCCCCCGCACATAGTAGAACCTGAGGGAGTGGAACATTGGCGCACCCAGGAGCATCCTGTGCGACCATGCCTCGGCTTATGTGCCAAAGCGTGAGACCCTACTGCCATCGCGGTGAAGTTTCGGTGCGACAGCGCCGCCGCCTTCACTCGCTCGGTTGTGCCTGACGAGTACTGGATCGCGGCCGTCTCCGACAGTGACAAGATGAGCGAGGGAACCTCGCCGGGAATCACTAGAACATGATATGTAGTGCATGAATCATGGTACAGAGAAAATAGAGAGAGGTCATGGAGGGTGTTGACGACAAAAATTTCTAGGATCTGCGTAGACCAGTCATTAAATTGGTCAGACCAGTTTGACCAAAGTTCTCGAAAAGCAAAATGAATTTCACCATGGTGTAGCACTCATCGAGTATATCAAAATGCATATGTGGAACATCCGATTTGAAGTTCGGACGAGAGAGTTATAACCTCGGGAAAATCTGCACCTAGGAAAACTGGTCAGACCAGTTTGCCGGGGTGGTCAGACTGGTTTGGTCTGTGTAGTCCGAGTTAGGAGTTATATTTTGAATAGGATTTGTAAGGGTTTCGACTCCTAATAGGGTAAGACCTTCCCTTCTTATAAATATAAAGGGTCATGGACAATTGAGAGGTATCCAATTGATCAAAAACAAATCAATCTACTATTTTTGTCTTTTTACATTTTTTTCTCTTTTCCCTAGCTTTTCCAATCCCATCTTGCTGTTCTTCCTTCGTCTCTACATCGTCTAAGGACGTTCTAGGTGGTCTGTCGACCCTAGAACAACTCAAGGTGCCTCCGCTGACGTGGTCCCTCCCAGGCGAGTGTTCGTTGGTTTGTTCGCCGGGCTCGTTTACAAAACCGATCTGACCGGCCTATGCAGAGGAGTAGCAAGGAGCCCTCCACATGCTGCACATTCGAGTGCTTTCGTGTGTTGGCCCTAAATTTGCGCCAACACATGTTGGCGACTCCACTAGGGTCAAAAAGAGATGCATGGCTGCCATGGCTAGTTCTAATTCTAAATATAGTGAGGTTGATGAGTCTAACATTGTCAGGCCAGATCTGAAAAAAATTGCGGCCGATGAAAACAAGGCTCTTGAAGAAGAGCTAAAAAGGATTGAAGAAGTTGTAGGACAAGAAGCGAAATAGCGCAAGGAAGAAGCAAGAAAAAGATTCTTGTGGCACTTCATGGAGGATCATCAAAGCAATGTCACAAATATCAAGGATGTCACCTTCGACACTCCACCACCCGAGGTAAAAATCAATCTAAGCACATCATCATCACCATCCTCTTTTTGTTATCGTGGATGATCTTGCTGTAATAGATAATTTGCGCTTATCGATGGCTAAAAATATGCAAGATATGGTAGATAAGAGCAATGGTAAATGAATTGAGGGGGGTAATGATGTTGCATCTGTTTCTGATACTGTACTACCTCACAACTCATCTTGTAGTACATCGGTAGCACCTGTAGTGGAGCCTCAATATGGCATGCCGTTGAACTATTTTGTGGGACAAACACCTCCACCACAATTTGGTCAAAATAGACAGGTCAGACCGGATGGTCCACACTGTCAAACCGGTCCAGGTGCCATGGTTGCATATTCATTATCTCTTGAGCCCTTAGCTATTATACCTCCCATTCAGGCTTGCTCTAGCCCATCTGGTGAGGTTATTGACTTTGTAGCTCCATATACTGCAGTAGCTCATAGAACTCCACCAGTAGCACCTTTTGGGGTGGGTGTTCCATATGGTTCCATGGTTAATGCATCATTTAATAGTTGTTTGCAACATAATGTTCCTAATCTAGTTATACAATAGAATATGTTGCAATCTAATGTTTCTACATCACAATCATACATACCAACTACTATTCAAGAAATTATCAATAGATTTAATACCAATCTAGCTACACAAATGAAGGAGGATTATGGATTAGATGTGAACCATAAGCTCCATACATATAAAAAACTGTATCCCTTGAGCTTTGATTCGGTTTGTTGTCCTTCTTGTTGGTGGTGTCCCGATTATGTTAAATTTAGTGGGGATGATAGACAAACTACTTGGGAGCACATTAGCCAATATCTTGCCCAATTGGGAGAAGCTAGTTCCATAAAAAAAGTGTGTTTATTTTCTTTATCTTTAATTGGAACTGCTTTTTCATGGTTTGCTTCATTACCAGTTAATTATATTCATAATTGGGAGCAAATTTCACGATCGGTTTTATAGTGGAGATAATGAGTTAAGATTGAGTCATTTAGCATCGGTTAGGAAAAAAACATGATGAACCTTTTGGTGAATATATTAGAAGATTTAGAGATACAAAAAAATAACGGTATAGCCTTGTTATCTCTGAGAGGGATCTTGTTGAATTAGCTTTTAATGGATTGTGATCCCATATTAAAGAAAGATTGGAAGGTCATGAATTTGCTAATATTACCCAAGTATTACAAAGAGCATTGACTCAAGAAAGCCGAACTAAAGATACTCAGCTCAAATCTGATTGTCCTAATACGCATATGCTAAATTATGATTTCTTGGACGATGAGAGTAAAGATGTTTATGCTGCTAAATTTGTATGGTCACTAAAAGATACACCAAGCAATTGTGTTTCTCTCAAGCCAGTCCATAAAAATCGGCAAGATGAGGTGATATTCACTTTTGATGTGTCTAAATGTGATAGACTCTTTGATGATCCAGTGAACATTGGAAAGATGAAGTATTCTCGTACTATACCTTCAGTTGATGACTTATACTGGCATGCTTATTGCAAGTGGCATAATTCTTTTTCTCATGCTAATAATGACTGCTATGTTTTCCGTAGACAAATACAATCGACCATCAATGAAGGATGATTGAATTTTCATGGAATGCAAATTGATCCAAATCACTTTCCTATAAACACTTTGAGTTAACAAATCTCAAGGTGCTCATTTGGCCGGATCAAGCTAGAAAAGCTAAAAGCAAGAATGTAATCATTGGTGAGGAGAGGCCTGAGAAGAAGGTACCACTAAGACTCCTCAACTTGCAAACTTGCAACAAAGGCTTCAACGCTCGGGGGGCAAGACAAAAATAAGAAGGCCGGCTGCACGTAAATTGGTCTGACTGATTCTAAGGCCGGTCTAACCGGTGCCTCTAGTAAGCTTGGAGATGCCTCCAAGTCCAAGAATAAAGTAAGGTCGAGCTTTGAAGAACTCCTGGCCAAGTATAAAAGGAAGGGAGCTGCTCAGAAGCGAAGGAATCAGCCAAATGGTGCTAGAGATGCAAAAGCACTGCCAAGATATGAAAGATAACAAGGTATGCAACAATAACAAGATAATGTTGCTATTGCACCATATTCATTTGTTGGATCAACTATGCCATGGTCTTGGTCTTATTCATGCTATTACTCACCTGCTGATTATAGTAGTTTGTACATGCAACCATATATTATTCAATATGCTATTTCATATCCAAACTATGGTGCATCACAACAAACGGTCGCTTGCAATAGCAATCTTATCAAAAATAATGTATGTGCTGTTGTTAGACAATATGAGAGCAGCAACAAGCAAAATGCTAAGTGTATACAGCCGAGATGGTGTCCCTCGGGCTCATCCCACAACCAAAAAGGAGATTACAAAGAATGCGCAAGCGAGAAACAATGGAGCAACAAACTGAAGTGAGTTGTATTTTGACACGAGATTTGTAAGGGTTTATATTCCTAATGGGGCAAGACCTCCCCTCCCTATAAATATAAATACCCACAGCCGATCGAGAGGTATCCAATCGATCAAAAATTAATCAATGTACTATTTTTGCCTTTTTACCTTTTTTTCTCTTTGCTCTAGCTTTTCCAATACCATCTTGTTGTTCTTCCTTCGTCACTACGGCGTCTGAGGATGTTCTAGGCTGCCTGCCGATCCTAGAACAACCCAAGATGCGCCTGCCCTGACGGGGTCCTTCCCGGTCAAGCGTTTGGTTTCTTCGCTTGGCTCGCCGGCAAAATCGGTCTGACCGGCAATCAAACCGATCTGACCGGCCTGCACAGAGGAGTAGCAAGGAGCCCCTCCACACGATGTATGTTTGAGTGGTTTCATGTGTTGGTCCTATATTTGTGCCAATAGAGGGATTCTTACTTTGAGGTTTTGAAGGGGTTGAATGCAGTCACGCTGGAGAGAGCCATCAACCGTGGTTGACGATGATGTCAACAAGGGGTGGACGGCCTGCCTGTGCATGTTCCAGTGGGGAGTCACCTCTGGTCCATGTTGGGGGATTGCTAGGGTCACTTCCCTAGGAACCTGATGTGAGGAGATCAGAGAGGGTAGAGAGAACAAGATGGGAAAGGGACTTTGCAGCTTACTGGATGATGAAAATGTTGTACAGAGGCGGTACTGGCATGGGGGCCTTCACCAACGTTGGCTTGGGGTCTTTGGATGATGAGTGGGGTAGTAAAATGGAACCATGGCGATGAGGGTGCCTCGTTTTGGTGGTTAGGCAGGTCAGGAGAGGATGATAGGGAGGGGGCAGCCATGGATGAGGGGAAGATAGAAGTCACGGTCGGTGTTTCCTCGTGCCCGAGTAATTGAGGAAATTAGTATGTGATTAGGAGAGATGTGGCCAAGGAAGGGCGTGAGAAAGGGAGGTGATAAATGGTTGCTGATTTTTGTCAAGGGCAGTGTATCTAGATGCATTGGCACCTTGTTGATGTGGGGAGGGTGAGAACGATTCCCGGTGGTGCTCAGCGAAAGATAGAGAGGAGGGGTGGCCGGCTGGGCCATGGCCCAAATTTGAATTAATTTGGTCAAATAGAGAAATAGAGGAAACAAAGTACTCAGCTTGGAAATAATGATCGACTTGGCACAACGGTAAAGCAAGAGGGGAAAAGCTCAACATATGACTTGGGAGTAAGATTAAGCCCGAGTAGATAGAGAAATAAAAAGGGAGTGAAGGCGTTGGCTATGAACGATTAGGATTCCACAAAGCTCTCATTATAGTTTTGGACCAGCAGGTTTAGGACTTTAGAGATTGAGCTCGGATCGGGACCTAGGCGTGTTTGATGAAACACTTTCAAGACTATTTTACAACCAGAAACGCTATACTATCGGCATGAATGCAACAAACACAATTATATAAACTATTATTGTTTAATTTGTATTTAGAAAATAAATTTTATTTGAAAAGGACGTATGTTCTTCCTAATTAATTCTAATAAGTTTTATTAAAAATTTTAAATCCTACCAAAATTCAAACTAGGGTGTTATAGATAACTACCACGTTTACATGATGAAGGACGGCTAGGTTTACAAGCAAACCAGGAAAGTGATAACATGTGCACTTACGTGGTAACGCACGACTAGTTTATGAGCAAACTAGCAAATGTTGTTGAAGCTCTCACCTGGGAGGGACCCCGTCATGACGTAGACGTTGCCGGTGTGCCCTAAGGTTGAGTAGCAAGCCTAGGACTCCATCTATGGTTGTGGAGATTAGTAAATGAATAGCAAGGGAGGTTGGAGAAGGAGTTTAAGGTTTAGAAGATAAAAAGTAAATGCATAATGATTGATTCGATTGGGTTGCCCTCAATCGGCAGTAGGAATTGAAGGTTATACAAATCCCATGTTAAAATACAACTCCTAACTCGGATTAAGCTTGCCAAACGGGTCGGACTGGTCAGCACAGGGCTGAATCTGAATCTTGCCAGAGCCATAACTCTCTTATGCGGACTCCAAATTGGACATTCTACAATGAATTTTCATCGTCTCGACGAGATCTACGCAATGGTGAAGTCCAATTAGAGATTTGAAAATGTTTGTAAAACTGGTCTGACCAGTTTGTAGATCAGTTTGCCTAGATTAAGACAACAAACTCTTATGATGCCATTTTTTGTCGTCAACACATGCCCCCCTATTTCTTGGTAAAGTATGCGTACCAAGAAACATTTATCAAAACCAAATTTGTATAGGAACAATGAATAACACAACTGCATTGATCATGTCTCACTTTTAAGGGCGATAGTATCTATGGGCCGTATCATTTGATTTTGCGCAATATGAAGGTTTTAGCTTGTTGCTTCTATTTATGCATCTTGTGTGAGAGAAATAAGCCTAACTACACACCGCTTCGGTTGTGGATTCTTGAAATACAAATTCAAAGTCATTCGCACTTGCAAGCTATTGTGGATGCATAAGCGACCAAATTACTATATGTCAACTGGTCTTTGCCATACCTCTCAAATTGAGAATGAAGAAAGATAAAATGATTCAATATCGCATCCACAAGTTATTTTGACCATGAATAAAGTAAGGTGAGTAATCATTCGAAAAGGTGAATATGACACAATTACCTTGGAATTGATGATGGTCTTATTACTCTTGAACTTCTCTTGTTTGTTTTTGCCTTGTCTTTCAATGGATCTTGTATTATGCAAATAGCCAAAAACAAACTTTCTTCAACTACTAATCTCAGCTTGACCATGTTCTGAAACTTCAATAGCCAAAGTGCTAGCCATACCGGTCAGACCGATCTCAATGGCGGTCAAATCGGCTTGTTCAAGATGTGCCCCCAAGCGCTTAAGCCATCAAAAGGTCATAGGTGACCTCTTATCAGGAAACTATCACTTTAGCTCGATGACCAAAGAGATTCATCAGCCATATGTGTTGCCAATGATGATAATAAAATATCATCCATAATGAATCCATCCATAAGAATATGTATAGCCAAAGTTGTGGGGGATATGACCCTCGGGTACCATTTGGATGGGACTGGTCGCCTATCAAAGGGGTTACCACAGCCCATATGAGGGGCACTCGGGGATGCATGCGGATCAAGATGAAGGATCAGCATCAAGAGATATTGTTAAAGATAGTGTTATTCAAATATGTAAAGAGATAACTTGTACTGAAAGGTAGTAGATTTCCTTGTAACTGAGTGGGATTAGATCGAATCGGATCTGTAACCCTACCCCTTGGACTATATAAGGGTGGTAGGGACCCCCTCAAAATCCCAAGCCATATTCGATATGCTATACGCTGAGAATAGAAACCCTGACCACAGGACATAGAGTATTACACCAATCTGGTGGCCCAAACCTGGTAAAGTCCCCTGTGTCCTTGTGTTCATCCATATAGCTCTAGGTATGGTGATTCCCTCCACACAATCTACCACCTTGGTCTATCCTATGGTGGACTGCCGGACTATTCCCGCGACAGTTGGCACACTAAGTATGGGGTCCGCCATGTCAGTTGGCAAGCTTGATGGACGCCATCAAGATCCCGAAGAGCTGCATCATCTTCACCGCCATGGGAGCAGCAATTCCCTTTTGGGGACACAATGCTGCCGCCACCGCTGGTGATCATGCGGCTAACCACTCGGTCCCTCTTCAAGGCTAGGTTCTTATCGGGGAGGTTCCTTGCATCTTCCCTAGTCCTACGATCGAGAAGATCGAATCCTCCTATCAGGCCATAGCCCCGATCGTGGGAAACTTGGGTCTGTCTAATAGATCCAATCCATCTAACACCCAGGTCCAGGCCAGCCGAGTAATAATAGGGAGGCCGCATCAGGCTAGGAACCCACGAGTTCCGGTCAGAGATCTGTTGTACCCAATGGCAGGAATGGATGGGACCTCCACGGCCCTCTCCATTGACGGTCTGGTCTAAGCCATAGATTAGATTGCATTTGAACTAGTTGAATGCATAACCCTCTGCGAATCTACTCTCAGAGGGGTGCCAACTGGTTCAACTCCTCAAGTCCTTATCCCTTACGGGCTAAGGAATGTCACCACCACCATTCAATAGGTGACAAGGAAGGCAATGGCGAGGTCAAACTTCTTCAACTTGGTCAATGATCAGTAGGACGAGGATGAGCCGTAGATTGTGGCTGTCATCTATGGTCACCCACTTGCTGACGATTCTCTCTTTCCAATCTTGTAGGACGTTGCTGAAATGGAATCTACAACAGATCTGGAACCCGCAACAGAAGACCAGGCTCATACAAAAACTTCTACCGAGTCCACCGATAACTCCAAGAGCCACTCACTCCCCCTCGCCGGTTACGTCTCTGAAGATGAGCGGTCTCTGACGATGAGCAAAGACAGAGCAAGCCAAGGCCCAACGCATTTAGAAGAACACCAACTGACGGCTAAGTGATAGAAGATCCTTAATGCTGCTGAAAATGCCGCTGATGATCGAGATTAGACTGAATCTCACCGAGATAGGTGAAAGAAGTCGTGTGGAGGCAAGCGACTGTGGCGGGACCACCCAAATTAACCTGACTAAAATGCATTGAAGTCGCCTAACATGCGATTATGCACTTTAAGCAAGTCAACCTGGTCAACCGTCGGATTTCATCCGATTAACCACATGAACAGGATCGAGAAGCATCGCTCACGCGAAGGTGAGTAGCACAGAGGTTACAACATTCCATCACATAACTTAGTCTCACGAATTATTACATCAGAGTTCTGAAATTCAAACAAGTTGCAGGGTTCGAAAAGTCAAATAAAACAAGCGGAAGCTAAATGTCGATACGTGACATCACAACGGAGCCGATCATGACATCAAAAATACCTTCCCTCGCCGTCCGAGGAGGGATCCCACTCGACTGTCCAGCCCGGAGGGAGCTGGGTAGGCCAAGTGGTACCAGCAACCAAACTATTGACTTACTTTCTTTTAACTTCAACGGAAGTGGTCACTTTGAACTCGAGTTCGCTTTGAATGGCGATTGTGTACATATATAGTGTTTTTGCATTTAGAGTTGCATAAAGGGAGTGAAAGGTCGCGTTTGGGTGGTTTGGGTGCATTAGCGTAATTACTTACTTCTGAATGTTTTTATGTACCTCTTTCAATTTCCACTCATTTATCGTATTAGAGTTGGTGCTTTCCTTTTTATTCTTTTAGGTTGATTAATTAACCAAAATGACTTCATATTCAAACAGTAGTTAAAGGCATTGATAAAATTACAGCACCTCTTCTAAGCCATCACTAGATCACTGTAAAAGTTTGAGGGCCAACGGATGACTTAAAAAGAAGTTATATGCATTTCATTATTTAAGGTAAAATGAACTTAACTTTTTCTATCTTTAAAGTTACTATGTAACAGGGGGTGAAACTTAACCAGTGTATTAAGGGTAGGTTACAGGAGCTTTGGTGAGTTTTTCACAATTTTTGGAGAAGATTAACTATTTATTCTATCTCCTTTGTAATTACACATGCTTAATGAGGAAGGTGCTTTCTTCTGATTTGCACAACAATTTACATTTTTCCTGCAAACTTCTCAGCAAAACAAAATTAACCCAACTAGTTTCACATTTTTCTGAGCTCTGGAACAATTCTTATGCAAAAACGAAGATTTATACTTAGATTACCAAATTAAAGCCAAAACAGTGACTTAAGGTGTTAGACCAGAGCCCTAACCATTTTTGTGAGCTTCTACACATATAAAAAAGCATCACAGAGTTGGTTTCATATTTTTCCTACTTTTCTTCTATTTATTAGGATTTAAAAGGCCTAAACCATGATTAAAAGCATAGGATATTATTTACCACAGTAACATGAGCAAACTTATTTTTCTTGGAAACTAGACAGAGCAAGGATTCCAACAAAAGTGGTTTTTCTACGATTTACTGGGCATTTCCAAAGTTTAATCCTTTTTCTGCCTATTATTAAAAGAAACGTCGTGGCAGACTTGCAAGCTAGCCCCTGGGTTTAAGGTTAAACTACGCAGGGGTCCCTAAGTTTTGCGTCCAGGCCCCTGGAAACAATGGGGACAATGCAATGCAGTCCCCCGGGGCGCTCGCGGGGGCGGCGGGAAAATTCCCGGCGGTTCGCCGGTGAGGATAGGGCAACAAGTGGTCGGGAGGGCGCGGGGGCTCACCTGAGCTCGGTTTGGCGGGGTTGGGGCGACGGAGATGGCCGGCGGGGAGCGAAACGTGGCGGCGGCAGCAGAGCTTGGCTGGCGGCGGTGCAGGTGGCGTTCCGACGCACCAGCGGCGTCGGGGAGGCGACGGACTGCTCCAAGACGTGCATGGAGGGGTGGCGAAGCGGGCGACGAAGTTGCCGGAGTGCGGGGTGGCGCAGAGGGGTGAGCTCCACGGGAGCTTAGTGGCGGTGCAGAGGAGGAATGTGGCGGATCCACTTCGGATCAGCTTGATTAAACATGGTTAAGTCGCCTAATACGCGACACTCATGCCTTAGTCAAGTTGACACGAAGTGCCGTCGGATTTCATCCGACTTAACCACTTGAACAGGACCGAATTAGCAAACTCACACGAAGGTGAGCGGTTCCAGAGAATACAACAAGTCCACTGAGTTAAACAATTTTTTTTGGCCATTTTTAGATCAACATTGAAACAAACATAAGAGTTTTACAAGGTTCAAAGGAAAACAACAGAAGGTAAAACAGGTAGAAGCTAAACGTAGGGGTCGGACGTCCTTGGTGAGGCCTGCCAAGATGTCAGTGATCCCTCTCCTCACCGTCCGAGGAGGGATCCCACTCAATCGTCCAACCCGGAGGGAGTTGGGGCGGCCAAGTGCCAACAGAAGAAGGCTCGGGAGCAGCAACTTCACTTGAAAAAGAAAGCCACAACAAGGATGAGCTACTAAGCTCAACAAGACTTAACCGACCGGGAGTACTACTCCACCACTTCTAGACATGCAAGGCTCTTTGGCTGAGGGGTCTGTTTTCCAAAAGCACTATGTAGATACCTATTTTCAAGGTTTTAGCTCAGGTTCTAAGTTCATTATCCGGTATAGGTTAGCAACTTACTCTAAGCAAACATAGAACCAACCAAAGGTATATATATATATCAACATCAAGACCATGTCATCATCAGATCCCTTTATTACTCAGGGTAGCATAGCGATCAAGCAGTCTCAAACTGTGAGAGGTAGATGAATCGATTCGAGTTCTTTAACCATGCATGGTGAACCTAACCTCATAACATCTGTGCACCACCGAGGGTCGCTTCCTGTGTCGGCCTTCCCCATCAATCTCCTAACCCGTGTCGGGCCCATTTCCTTTGGTGCAAGGTTCCACAGACCCGGCCTCTGCCGTTCTGTGACCACGCTTGCCACCACGTGCAGCAGCAGGGGAAACTCCGTTCCATGGACAATGGGGCGACCGCTCACAGCTAGGTTCAATCCGGTACTAGGCTTCCTCATCCCATAATAAGTATGAGGTTAGTACTTTCAAACACTTGATCACGAACACCACCACTGTCGGGCCTTAACAAGTTCCATAGACAGACGGGGCGATCAGCCGACCACCAAAAAGTTAACCAGAACCCTGCCCCGTCCATCGTCCTTATTGTTGGGATACGAGGTAGGCTACACTAGCGCAATTCAAAAATTCTACCGCGTATAACCAGGAAGAACTGCCATATAAAGATCACGGGATTACCACTCGACGCACTACTGGTGCGGAAGATGTAGATATGCGTCGATGCAGTGAAGACGATCATGTAGTCATACGTAGTCGATCAACGTAGTCGTACGTAGTCGATCAACGTAGTCATACATAGTCGATCACGTCCAGCAGCTCCTCAGCAGCTCGTCCACGTGCAGCAAGATCGCCTCCGGTACCGTGGCTCGTCGTTGGCTCGTCGTGGCTCGTCAGCGGCTCATCAGTGGCTCGTCCAAGTGCTGCAGGCGCAACACCTCCAAGGTATCCACACGTGCAGGGAGGAAGCGTCGCAAGCCGGACTGCTAGATCCGCGAGTTGCAACAGGCGAGGGCGTGGGAGGCGCGACAGGTGTGTTTCGCCAAAAAGGTGTAAACCCTAGGGCGCCCCCACCCCTCTATTTATAGAGGTTCCTGACAGGCCTCTGGATCCGAGGCCCATTAGTACTTCTAAACCTAATCCAACTCAGATCTGATCCGAATTGGGCTTCCATCCCCTTAAGTGTGTGACCCTATGGGTTCGGATACGTATAGACATGGCCCGAGTACTCCTACTCGGCCCAATAGTCGGTAGCAGCCTCTAGCAAGACGTGCCAACTCCTATACGCACACGAAGATCATATCAGACAAACCATCACAACATAATATATATGCTATTCCCTTTGCCTCACGATATTTGGTCTAGCTTCAAGCCGACCGCTCTTTCTCGATCCTGTGATTCGGAATCCCTTTGTAGGTTAACTCTTAACCGTACGTAGCATGGCCATGCATTTTCGGATCCGATCACTCGAGGGGCCCAGAGATATCACTCTCAATCAGAGAGGGGCAAATCCCATCTTGATTGACCATGTCTCATAGCATGCTTCTTGACAAACCCGAAAGCTACCTTTATAACTACCCTGTTACGGCGTAGCGTTTGATAGCCCCTAAGTAGGTCGATCCACATCTAGAATACATACGACAATCTCAGGTCTAAGGACAAAGCGTATATGTTGTTTTAAAGATAGAACTACTTCTCGTGTTGGGTCAGTCCTAGCACATGTCTCCACATTATTAGTTCAACATCTCCATGTCCATGACTTGTGAAACATAGTCATCAACTAATACATGTGCTAGTCTAATATTCATGTGTGTCCTCACATGAACTCCGACTAGGGACAACTTTAGAATAACCATACAAGTAAAGAGTTTCACATACAATTCACATAATTGCAAATCAATTCAAGTAGCCTTCAATGGATATTCAATGAACACAACATAGAAATCATGGATACAAATGGAATATCATCATCTCTATGATTGCCTCTAGGGCATACCTCCAACAGTCTCCCACTTGCAGTAGAGTCAATCTAGAAGGTACCTAATACCCATAGCTCTTACATGCGCATCATGCTTAGCCTGCGGGAGTGGTTTTGTCAACGGATCAGAAATGTTCAGATCCGTGTGTATTTTGCATATCTTGATCTCACCCCGGTTAACGAAGTCTCGAATGAGATGAAATCGCCGCATTACGTGTTTGTTCTTCTAGTGGTTCCTTGGCTCCTTTGCTTGCGCAATTGCCTCATTGTTATCACAGTAGAGATTCAATGGGCTGGACGCATTCGGGAACACACCAAGCTCAATGAAGAAATTCCTTATCCAAACACCTTCCTTCGCGGCTTCCGAAGCCGCGATGTACTCGGCTTCTGTCGTAGAATCGGCCACCGTCTCCTGCTTGGAACTCTTCCAACTAACAGCACCACCATTTAGTGCGAACACAAATCCTGATTGTGACTTTGAATCATCTCTGTCGGTTTGGAAACTAGCATCGGTGTAACCTGTTACAACGAGCTCCTCCTCACCTCCATAGACGAAGAACATATCTTTAGTCCTTCTCAAGTACTTAAGAATGTTTTTCACCGCTGTCCAGTGACTCTCACCTGGATCAGATTGATGTCTGCTTGTCATACTTAGCGCATATGAAACATCTGGGCGAGTACTTATCATTGCATACATGATAGATCCAATAGCCGAGGCATATGACACTCTACTCATGTGATCCCGCTCATCAGCAGTCGAAGGACACTGAGTCTTGCTGAGATGTATACCATGTGACATAGGCAAGAACCCTTTCTTTGCCTCTTCCATGCTAAACCGCTTCAACACTTTGTCAATGTAAGTATCTTGGCTTAAACCTATAAGCCTTCTCGATCTATCTCTATAGATCTTAATGCCCAGAATATATGCCGCTTGCCCTAAGTCCTTCATCGAAAAACTATTTTTCAGTGAAGTCTTTACGGACTCAAGCATAGGAATGTTATTTCCAATCAGTAATATGTCATCCACATATAAGATTAGAAATACTACAGAGCTCCCACTAACCTTCTTGTAAACACAAGACTCTTCTTTGTTCTTGGTGAAGTCAAACCCTTTGACCACTTCATCAAAACGAATGTTCCAACTCCTAGATACTTGCTTCAATCCATAAATGGATCTCTGAAGCTTGCATACCTTTCCAGCATTTTTCGGATCGACAAAACCCTCGGGCTATATCATATACATGTGCTCAGTTAGGTTTCCATTCAGGAAAGCTGTCTTGACATCCATCTGCCATATCTCATAATCGAAATATACAGCTATAGCTAGAATAATCCGAATGGACTTAAGCATCACTACGGGCGAGAAGGTCTCATCGTAGTCAACTCCTTGAACTTGTCGAAAACCTTTTGCGACAAGTCGTGCTTTATAGATGTGAACATTTCCATCCATGTCCTTTTTCTTCTTATAGATCCACTTGCACTCTATGGCTTTAACACCATCAGGCGGGTCAACCAAGTTCCAAACTTGATTGTCTCCCATGGACTCTATTTCAGATTGCATGGCATTCTGCCATTTTTCGGAGTCTGGGTCCATCATTGCTTCTGCATATGTCGCAGGCTCATCATTGTCCAACAATAATATTTCCCGCATTTCGCGGAGCCTTGCCAACCTTCGTGGTTGTGGCGGTGCTTCTCTTGCCATGGGTATCTCAACTTGTTCTGCTACCTTAGCATCACTCATTGATTCTTGCCCGATCGGCTCATCTTGAACTTCTTCAAGATGCACTGTCTTTCCACTCTTTTCTCCTTTGAGAAACTCTTTCTCTAGGAAAACCCCGTTCCGAGCGACAAACACTTTGCCTTCTGATCGGTTGTAGAAATAATATCCCAAAGTTTCCTTTGGATATCCCACGAAAATGCACTTATCCGACTTGGGTGTGATCTTGTCCGACTGAAGTTGCTTGACAAACACTTCACATCCCCAAATCTTTAGAAAAGACAAACTAGGAACCTTTCCAGTCCATATCTCATATGGTGTCTTAACTACGGATTTAGATGGTACCCTATTAAGTGTGAAAGCTGTTGTTTCTAGAGCGTATCCCCAAAATGACAATGGTAGGTCCGACTGGCTCATCATTGATCGAACCATGTCTAACAAAGTTCGATTACGTCGCTCAGACACACCATTTCTCTGAGGTGTTCCAGGTGGCGTAAGTTGTGGAACAATCCCGCAACTCTTTAGATGATTGCTAAACTCGTGGCTCAAATACTCGCCTCCATGATCAGATCGTAAGGCCTTAATTTTCTTGCCACGCTGATTTTCAACTTCATTCTGAAATTCCTTGAACTTTTCAAAGGTTTCAGACTTGTGCCTCATCAAGTAGACATAGCCATATCTACTAAAATCATCAGTGAAAGTTATGAAGTATTGGAATCCTCCTCTAGCCGTCGTGCTCATTGGTCCGCTTACATCACTATGTACGAGTTCCAACAAGTCTACTGCTCTCTCAAGAAATCCTGTGAAAGGCGTCTTGGTCATCTTGCCTAGCAAGCAAGCCTCACATGTCTCGTATGATTCAAAATCAAACGAAGTTAGAAGTCCATCAGAATGGAGCTTCTTCATGCGCTTTTCACTTATATGATCCAAACGACAATGCCACAAGTAGGTAGGACTCAAATCATTAGGCCGAGGCCTTTTAGCACTTACATTACAGACAGGTGAATCATCAAGATTTAAAACAAATAATCCATTCACAATGGGTGCAAAAGCCATAAACATATTATTTTTAGAGATCACACAACCATTGTTTTCACTCGCAAATGAATAACCATCCTTCATCAAGCATGAAGGAGACAAAATGTTTCGACTTAAACTAGGAACAAAATAACAATTATTCAACTCCATAATAAATCCTGACGGGAGGTGGAGTTGCATCGTCCCGACGGTCAACGCAGCAACTCTTGCATTATTGCCCACGCGGAAATCAACTTCTCCTCTTTCCACGCTTCTACTTCTTATCATTCCCTGCATCGAATTGCAAATATGAGCAACCGATCCGGTATCAAATACCCAAGAATTAATAATTGTATCAGCGAGAAATATGTTGTTTATAACATTAACAACAAGAGTACCTGAGGTAGAAGTACTCTTACTTCCGCCATTCTTCAAGGAAGCTAGGTACTGCTTGCAGTTTCTCTTCCAGTGACCAAGTTCATGACAGTAAAAGCACTCTTTGTCTGGAGCAGGTCCAGGTCCAGCTTTAACCTTGGGCGGTGGGTTTGGCTTGGACGTTCCAGCCTTGCCCTTCTTCTTCCAAGAATTGCCCTTCTTCTTAAAGCTAGGTTTGTTCTGTATAGCCATCACATGGCTGGTACTAGCGCTTTTCTTGATGTCAGCCTCTGCTGTTTTAAGCATGCCACACAGCTCATTCAGACCCTTCTCCGTCCCATGCATATGGTAGTTCGAGATGAAGTTCCCATAGCTAGGCGGAAGAGACGAATGAATGAAATAAGTGGCCAACTCTTGGCCCAGTGGGAAGCCTAGCTTCTCCAACCGTTGAGTGTAACCAACCATCTTGATTATGTGTGGTCCTACTGCTGCGCCTTCTGCTAGCTTGCTCTCAACAAAGGCCTTAGACACATTGAACCTTTCAGTCCTGGCCTGTGTTTGGAACATGTCTCTAAGCGCCACGATCATATCGTGTGCCTCATGGTTTGTTTCGAACTGCATCTGCAGCTCAGGTTCCATGCAAGCAAGCATAAGGCAGCTTACTTTGAGGTTAGCATCAAATGCTTTCTTGTAAGCATTCTTAGCAGCAGCGGGTGCATCATCAGCAGGTTCTTCTGGTAGTGGGTTGTCTAGAACATCTTCCTTTTTCTCAGCCCTGAGAACAATTCTAAGGTTGCGGATCCAATCCGAGTAATTTGTTCCATTCAACTTGTCCTTCTCAAGGACCGAACGCAAAGCAAACAGTGTAGTGCTGCTAGGTGCCATTTAATCTACAACAAAGTAATGCAAAATACACTAAGACAAACGTATCCAAGGTAGAGCAAATCACATTAAACTATTTTAACAGAATCTACTCCCACTAAAATCAATATCCCTCTATTGAAACTTAGTGATTCAGGATCCACAACTAACAAGTCCACTAGTGAGCTTTAGCATCACCGCTAGCAAACAAGGTAGATCGGTAAGCAACTTTTGCTAATCATATCACATATGACTCCTGTTGTTGGGTGACATCTCCATGTCTCGGTGCCCAACCATTATGCCCCAAGGTCCTTAACCGTTAAGATGACCTCGTTAAGCAAACCAACCCTTATGCGTGTAAGTGTCCGACACAAACCCGTCTAGTCAAGGAAAACTAGTGGTACCCTAATTTCATAGACCCACCACTAATTGTACAAGACATGGGACGGTGCAAGTTTTAGTTGGGAGGGCATACTAACTTAAACTTTGTGAGGGATCGTTCTACTTCTAACATCACAGCATGCAGAAAGTAAAACATAAACACAATAGCATTCACACAATTGTGACACAGTATGGCCCGTTTTCATATGGTGATCTCCATCTCCATAGAACCTGTTCACCATGGTGATCTCCATCTCCATGTTCCATGTGCGCCATCCTCCTGGTGATGAGTCCTCCAAGAACTAGAACATGCTATTACACCTAATTGCTAGTAAAGAATCTAGTAATGAAGATTACATAGTTGCTTGGATCATCACAGATTGGTACGCAGACCATTAAATACAATAAAGTGACAACACATATGGCTCCTACCGTGTTGCCGTACGCGCGACACGCAGGTCACGAATGAGTTACACACATGCATCACATACACAAGGGGGCCATACTGATCACAAGATACATACATACATCCTGCAAAACAGAGTTAGGCGCCCTAACGTTCCAAACTTGGGAGGCCCAAAACTCCATCTTCCAAGCCGAATTTGGGAAATCTAATTTTGCCAAAAATGGCGAAGCAGTTGATTTTCATGTGTAACTTTTTCTGTAGATCAATTTTCATATAAAATTCGCCCTGATCCGAGATCGTATCGAAAAGTTACGGCTGATTTACCGAAGCATACACATACGACAAAAATCCCGACCCCGGCAGTAGATCTCATCTACTATTGCACATCTAATGCGTCTGGCGTATGACCCTGGATCTCGATTCGACCAATCATATTGATCTTCGCTCATTGCAACTGGATTTACGTGTATCACTTAACTCCGATGGCGGAAACCGACCGGTAGGAGTATGTCGTTACACTACCATTGCAGCAAGGGCACGAAACCAGGACATAGATCAAACGGAAAACTCGCATATCTCCATATGCACACATCCCGAATCCAAAACTAAGCAGCTACGGCTCTTGATACCACTGTTGGGATACGAGGTAGGCTACACTAGCGCAATTCAAAAATTCTACCGCGTATAACCAGGAAGAATTGTCGTATAAGGATCTCCGGTCTGGAGGTCGATCGATTTGAAGTCTTGCTCACTGGCGGGTTTCACCTTTGCGGAGCCCGGCTTGTTTTCCAGGATCTCGAGTTCAGTTGGATGGAGTTTCTTTGAAGCTGTGAAGACTGGCTGCATGGGACTAGGAGATTAAGTAGTCACAACAATTTCCACGGCGTCGGTGTCACACTTGTAGGATCTCCGGAGATCTCCTCGTAGCGTGAGCTCTCCTTTGGGACCTGGCATCTTGAGAACCAGGTAGACATAATGTGGTATGGCCATAAACTTCGCAAGTGCCGGCCGTCCGAGTATGGCGTGATAAGAAGTCTCGAAGTCGGCGACCTCGAATCTGATGTACTCGGTGCGGTAATGTTCTTTGGTTCCGAAGGTGACTGGGAGAACGACTTGCCCCAATGGTATGGCCGCGTTTCCGGGCACAATGCCGTAGAAAGGTGAATCCGTTGGAGTAAGCATGTCCGTGACGTCGAGGCACATTTTCCTTAATGTTTTGGTGAAGATAATGTTGAGACCCTTCCCGCCATCGATGAGGACTTTGGTTAATTTTGAACCTGCCACAACTGGATCCAAAACTAGTGGAAAGCAGCCGGGTTCCGAAAATTTTGTCCATTGATCCTTTCTGCTGAAAGAAATTGGAACTTCCGACCATTTTAGCGGTGCGGGATCCGTCGGCTTGATGGCCATGATCTCCCTGAGTATGAGTTTGTTGGCTCGCTTGGATGCTATGCCAGGGATGCCACCACAAATGACATTGACGGTTTTTGAGGCTGGTTGGAAATTGCCCACTGTTGCACCATGAGCTTGATTTCTTTGACATCGGCTGGCCGTTGGCGACCGAAGTCTTGGTATGTTCATCAATCGTAGAGTCCGTTTTGGAAACACTCGATGACGTCTGCTTCGGAGATGTCCACTATGGTAGATCGCTGATGTTGGACATCTCACGGTTCTTCCGAGTAGGGCGAACACTTTAACCGAGTTGGTGCAGCTGGCTTCACCTACATCCTTCTGTTGAGTAGGAGTTTTATGCTTGCTTGGACCTTGGCTGGTTGACTACATCGTTGTTTCGCGGAGCGACATTTTTATCTGCAGCCCCCCTACTTCCTTCTGTAATGCGGGGAATGGACGGGATTGGTGATTCTTTGTCAAGCAGTTTGTAAGCTTGCTCTGCGAGTTGTGCGATTAGTCCGTTGCCACGCTGTACGAGTTGAGCTGTGGCTGCGTTATCCTTGTCTTGAGGCATCAGTGTCATCAAAAGGTTGATTGAAGCGATAGCCACGAGTGGAGTATTGTGTTCCTGAGCCTGAACTGCGTTGAAAGCCCGTTCGAGATTTGTGATAGGGATATTTGTAGCCATCGATTGTTGACGCTCAGCTCGAGTGGTATTGTGTGCCCTTTGTTGGTTGCATTGTTCGGGAGTTTCATTGTCGATTGTGGATTCATCTTCAGAGATGTTGTCGATTTGTGCTAGTCGCTTGGGGGTTCTGTTTTGGCTAGTACTGAGTAATAACAAGTATCTCTCTGTCCGGGTAGTAGCTCCCTGAACTTGATGTAGCAATCTCTGTATAGCTTCCTTCGTGGTTGGATGTAAGTGCAACGCCTTCTTGGTACGGCAGGTTGTCTATATGGGCGAGGAGGCGTGAGTCGTAGTCGCGGTTGAGAAAAGATGGTCGCAATCCCGGCCAATGGACCAATCTGCCTTGTGGTGTCGAAGTTATTACCAACCCTTGGGCTGGACCGGATAATGGTATTTCTTGAGAGTAGGATGAGTCGGAGTCAACGTCCTCATCATACCCGAGTTCGACTCGGGTTCGAGCAAGAAAATCTTGATAGACTTTTGTCGCGTTGCAAAGTCCGTGCGGGAACCTCTTTGAAGTCGAAACTGATTTGGATGTTGACTCGGGTCGCTGAATCCGAAGCGAGTCCGACCCTGAGTCCAGGGGTCGGCTGAGCCCGACCCTGTGAGGGAGTAGCTCCGCCTTGCCCGACCCTGAGTGAAGCGCCGCCTCGCCCGACCCCAAGTCCTGGGGTCGAAAGAGCCTGACCCTGTGGGAGGGTAGCTCCACCTCGTCCCACCCCGAGGCCTGGGGTCGGCGAAGCCCGACCCTACGGAAGGGTAGCTCCGCCTCGCCTGACCCCGAAGTAGGCTCTACCTTACCCGACTCCAGGGCCTGGGGTCGGCGAGGCCCAACCCTTGAGCGAGACGTTGGAGTAGTCCGAGGCGAAGTCGAGTCCGACGCGTAGTCGAACTTTGGCTTGTTGACTTTGAAATCTTGATTTTTCCTGGTTACTTCTTCTGGTTTCTTCTCCTGAGAGTCGACGATCTGGCGTCGAAATGATCCCGAGCCTTTGGCGACGCAGAACCAGGATCCGAAAACGAAGGTGGCACCAGCTTTGATGAAGAAGACGGGCCTGATGATGACTTTGGCCATTGAGTTCTCGCTGAGAAACTCGACGAGAGCCCCTACCTGGCGCGCCATCTGTCGGTGTTTTAGACCGGCAACCCGCCTAGGGGTTACCCTAGGTGATCTTTTATGCGGTAAGGGTCGTCGAGAATCAAGGAATCAATGGTGACGCAAGGAACACAATTTAGAGAGGTTCAGGTCGCTAGATCGCGTAATACCCTACGTCCTATGTGTTGGTTTGTATTGATGTATGTTCTGGTCCTGAAGGATCCGTTTTGAGGGGGGTCCCTGCCTGGCCTTATATACCTGGGAGGACAGGGTTACAAGTCTGAGTCCTAGTCGGGTACTATTACAGAGTTCTACTCGGTATCGTCCCGAGTAGTTTTCCGTAAACATACGAGACTAGTCCGAGTGAGGATACACCCATCCTTGTTCTAATCACGTCCGAGTGTGTCCCATAGTGGGCCTCCCAATGCCTACTCGTGGGTCCGGGGAGTAGTCCCGACAGGTCCCACTCATCATGTACTTGGTTTATAACGACTAGTGAGTCACCGTATACTAGTAGTCTTTTGATGCCGAGGGAGATTGCAAAATGAAGGCCGTGTAGCAGTGCTTCGTACTCGGCTTCATTAGTTGATGCTTCCCAGAAGATTTGCAGTACATACTTGAGTTGGTCTCCCTTTGGGGAGATGAGGAGTACGCCTGCACCGGCCCCTTCGAGTTTGAGGGGCCCGTCGAAATACATTACCCAGTGCTCTGGCCGCTTGACTGGTGTTGGCACCTGGTTCTCGGTCCATTCAGCCATGAAGTCGACCAAAGCGTGGGATTTGATAGCTGTCCTTGGTTTAAAGTCCAAGGTTAGAGCTCCGAGTTCAACTGCCCATTTGGAAATTCTACCCGTCGCATCTGTATTGTGGAGGATTTCACCGAGCGGGAAGTCAGAAATGACTCTAATGTTGTGTTCTTGGAAATAATGGTGCAGTTTTCGGGAGGTGAGCAGAATTGCATACAGGAGTTTCTGTATCGGTGAGTACCGAGTTTTGGAGTCCGAGAGTACTTCACTGACGAAGTACACAGGTCTTTGCACTTTGTAAACGTGGCCTGGTTCAGACCATTCAACTACTATCGCCGTGCTGACGACATGAGTAGTAGTTGCTATGTATAGGAGAAAGTCTTCGTTTGGAGATGGAGCAGTGAATACAGGATGCTTTGACAGAAAGTCTTTGAGTTGTGTCAGTGCCTTGTCTGCCTCTTCTGTCCATTTAAATTTGTCCTGTCATTTGAGAAGCTTGAAGAAGGGTAGTCCCCGTTCTCCAAGTTTTGAGATGAACCCATATAGAGCTGCCATGCAGCCTGTGAGTTTTTGCACATCCATGATGCTAGGTTGTGCTTGCATGTTTGTGATGGCAGATATTTTTTCCGGGTTGGCCTTAATGCTGCGATGGCTGATGATGAACCCGAGTAACTTGCCAAAAGGTACTCCGAAGACACATTTAGTAGGATTGAGTTTCCATCGGAAAGCTCGAAGACTGGAGAAAGTTTCCTCCAAGTCGGCGATGAGTTCCTCCTGGTTTCTCATTTTGACGACTACGTCGTCCACATAAGCTTCAACATTGCGATGTAGTTGTTTTTCGAAGCACATCTGTATAGCTCGTTGATAGGTTGCTCCTGCATTTTTTAGTCCAAAGGACATTGTCTTGTAGTAGAAAGTTCCAAATGGTGTTATGAAGGCTGTTTTAACTTGATCTTCTTCTTTGAGGCTTATCTGATGATAGCCTGAGTAGCAATCGAGAAAACATAGTAAAACGCACCCAGCAGTGGAGCCAACCACTTGGTCAATCCGGGGTAGCTCGAAAGGGTCTTTAGGACAGTGCTTGTTGAGGTCAGTGTAGTCGACGCACATTCTCCACTCGTTGTTTTTCTTACGAATGAGTACGGGGTTGGCTAGCCAGTTAGGGTGAAAGACTTCTTTGATGAACCCTACCGCGAGTAGCCTAGCTAGATCTTTTTTGATTGCTTCTCGTCTATCTTGAGCGAACTTGCGGAGTCGCTGCCGTTTTGGAGTAGCTTTGGGATCAACATTTAAAGAGTGCTCGATCAGCTCCTTGGGCACACCGGGCATGTCAGCTGGTTTCCAAGCGAAGATATCGTGGTTAGCCCGAAGGAAATTGATGAGCACGGATTCCTATTTAGGATCTAGCCCTGTTCCAATCAGGGCTATCTTGGAGGAGTCACCCGTCTAGAGATCGAATGGTTTGAAGTCTTGCTTGCTCGCGGGTTTCACCTTTGTAGACCCCGACTTGTTTTCTGGGATCTCGAGTTCGGTTGGATGAAGTTTCTTTGAAGCTGTGAAGACTTGTTGCATGGGACTAGGTGCTTGAGAAGTCGCGGCAATCTCCACGGCTTCAGTATCGCATTCATAGGATCGCTGTAGATCTCTCCATAGCGTTAGTTCTCTTTTGGGCCCTAGCATTTTGAGTACCAAGTAAACGTAATGTGGTATGGCCATGAACTTGGCGAGTGCTGGCCTTCCGAGTATGGCGTGGTAAGATGTCTCGAAGTTGATGACTTCAAATCTGATATACTCAATGCGGTAGTGTTCCTTAGTTCCAAAGGTAACTGGAAGGACAACTTGTCCAGGCGGTATAGCTGCGTTTCCAGGTACAATACCATAGAAGGGTGAATCTGTTGGGGTCAGCATTTCTGTGTTGTCGAGGCACATCTTTCTTAGTGTTTTGGCGAAAATGACATTGAGTCCACTTCCACCATCGATGAGTACCTTTGTCAGCTTTGACCCTGCTACAACGGGATCGAGTACTAGAGGGAATCGGCCTGGCTCTGAGAAGTTTGTCCACTGGTCTTTTCTGCTGAAGGATATGGGTACTTCGGACCATTTAAGTGGTGTTGGATCTGTTGGTTTGATGGCCATGATTTCCCTGAGTACGAGTTTGTTGGCTCGCTTGGTTGCAGTGCCTGGGATTCCGCCAAAGATGATGTTGACTGTCTTGGAGGCGGTCTAGAAGTCACCTTCTTCTTCTTCATCATTGTGGACTTTGTTCTTGCCCTTGTCCTTTTTCTTGTTGTATTCTTCAGGGGGTGCTAGTGCGAGTAAGTCTTGCATGACCCGACGCATGCTGTAGCAATCTATTGCCGAGTGCTTGCTGGTCGAGTGCCATGGGCATTGATTTTTGAGTAGCTCAGTGAAGGTTGGCCCTTCATAGCAGCAACAGTGTTGTCGGGCTTCCTTTTGCAATTCTGATTACTCGAAAAGTTATTTCGAGTATCATTGTGTCGAGTTCTATCCTGGTCATTGTTGTTGTCGCGTCCTCGGTTGCGATGAGAGCCAAACCGTTCGCACTCTTTGTCTTCTTCGTCCGCCAACTGATGCACCATGACTTTGAGGTCTTTGACGTTAGCTGGTCATCGTCGACCGAAGTCTTGGTATGTTTGCCGATCGTAGAGTCCGTTCTGGAAGCACTCGATGACGTCTGTTTCTAAAATGTCAACTATAGTTGCCTTCTTTTCGAAGAATCGTCTCAAGTAGTCGCGTAAGCGTTCACCTTCTTTCTGCTTTATTTGACTCAAGTCAATCTTGTTGCCTGGTCTAGCCATGGAGCCGGCATAGTTGTTGGTGAAAGCCTTTGTCAAATCTGCCCAAGAGTCGATTGACTTGGGTTTGAGTGACTCAAGCCACGTCAGTGGTGCGGGTTCCATGCATACGGGAAAGTGGATGACTTTGGTGTCGTTATTGCCCCCGGCTGCTTGGACTGCTAGCGAGTAGCATCGTAGCCATATAATTGGGTCTTGTTTGCCATCATACTTGGTGATTCCTATTGGCTTGAACTTCTCGGGTAGTCTTGTCTTCATTACCCTATTTGTGAAAGTAGGAAAGTAGTTATAGTTGTCGACTTCTCTCTCACGCCGACTGTTGAGTATTTCTCATAGATCACTGAAGTTTGACACTTCGTGGTTCTTCTGAGTAGGACGAATACTTTTTACTGAGTTGGTGCAGCTAACGTCGCCAACGTCTTTATGGCGTATTGGGGTATTGTGTTTACTCGGGCCTTGGCTATGTTGCCGAGGTTGGTTGACGACTTCGTTGTCATTTCTTTGAGCATTGTTGTTGTTGGCTGTAGCACCTCTGCTGCCTTCTTGATCAGCTGTGATGCAAGGAACAGATGAGATTGGTGATTCTTTGTCGAGTAGCTTGTAAGCTTGCTCTGCGAGTTGTGCAATTAGTCCGTTGCCGCATTGCATGAGCTGAGTTGTGGTCTCATTGTCTTCGTCTTGGGGTATGAGCGTTGTTAAAAGGTTGATAGAAGCGATTGCTGTGGTCGCTCAGCCCGAGTAGCATTGCACATCCTTCTTTGGCTCCTTTGATCGGAAGTTTCATCTTGTGGGGCGTCAGCTGTAGACTCATCTTCTGAGATGTTGTCGAGTTGTGCTAATCGCCTGGGGGTTCTATTCTGGCTAGTACCCGGGTTGTTATTTTGAGTAATAACAAAGACTTCTCTGTCTGGGTAATAGCTTCCAGAGCTTGATGTTGCATTTCTGTAGAGCTTTCCTCGCGGCTTGAAGTGAGTGGGACGCCTTCTTGGTACGGGAGATTGTCTATGTGAGCGACGAGGCGTGACTCGTAGTCGCGGGCAAGGGATGGTCGCATTCTTGGCCAGTGAACGAATCTGCCTTATGGTGTTGTGGTTATTACCAGACCCTAGGCTGGTCCTGATAATGTATCTCTGGGAGATAGACCGAGTCGGAGTCATCGTCTTCGTCGTCCCCGAGTTCGAGTTGAATTCGAGTGAGGAAACTCTGGTGGGCTTCGGCTGCAGTGCGGAGTCCGTGTGGAAACCGTTTTGGAGTCGAAATCCATTTGGGGAGCGACTGGGACCGACTAGTACAAACCGAAGTCGAGTCCGACGGGTAGTCGAACTTGAGGTTGTTGACTATGAAAATTTGGTTTTTGCTGACCGAATCCTCCGATTTCTTCTCCTGGACGTCTATGATGTAGTGCTGGAACGATCCAGCACCATCGGTGATGCAGAGCCAGGATCCAAAGACAAAGGTTGGGCCCGCTTCGATGGTGAAGACAGGCTTGATGACGATCGTTGCCATTAAGTTCACATTGAGAAACTTGACGAGAGCCCCTACCTGGCACGCCAGCTGTCGGTGTTTTAGACCGGCAACCCACCTAGGGGTACCCTAGGTGGTCTTTTATGCGGTAAGGGTCGTCGAGAATCAAGGAATCAATGGTGACGCAAGGAACACGATTTAGACAGGTTCGGGCCGCTAGATCACGTAATACCCTACGTCCTGTATGTTTGTATGTATTGATCTTAGATGCAGTTAGAGTTGTTTTGTTTGAGGGGGGTCCCTGCCCACCCTTATATACACGGGAGGGCAGGGTTACAAATCCGAGTCCTAGTCGAGTATAATTACAGAGTTCTACTCGGTATGGCCCGAGTAGTTTTCCATATACATACTTGACTAGTCCAAGCCGGATAAGCCTATCCCTTTGTCCTGATCACATCCGAGTACGTCCCTTCATGGGCCGTCCAAGGTCTACTCGTGGGCCTGGGGTGCATGCTCGACAGGTGGCTCCATGGGAGGGGCCATTCATTGTCAAGGAAGTCACTCGGGCGGGTTCATACCAGCTGATGAGGGAAGATGGCACTAACATGCCAAACTCAAGGAACATCGAGCACCTACGATGCTTCTTCCCATAATAAAGGTATGTACCCTCTATTTTTATTTCCTATTAGATAAGGAATAAAGTTCAACAGATTTGGCAGTCGATATATTCTACCACAACACCACCCCAACTTTCAATCTTATCTTTCCAAGCTCAAAACCTGGGGGCTGTGCTTTCTTTTCTCTTGGCCATTTATTTATATAAAATGTTCATTTCTACCAACCCTAAAACTCATAAAGTACTTAGGTAGAACACATCTTAGACCGCAGAACCTAGTTATCGTTGTGACGCCAAGGTACTACACATCCATGAGAGTATGCCCTCTACTAGCTAGCAGGACTAAGGATCCTCGTAACAGATCAACTACCAGGGAAATTAAAGTTAAGGGGAAACGGGGAGTAAAGCATATTTACAAAACACAAGTTTTCACTTGGACATCCCACCGAGGCAAAAGACTTAAGCTCAACATCTAAATCCTACATTGTTTCCTACTGATCTGCTGGCACATCAGCGCCACCCTCAGGAACCATGTCATCTTTGATGAGCCCAATGTGTCGACCATACATCCTCAGGCCCACTAGAAGATCTATACGGACCCACTCAAGGGGACGTACTCGAGACATATCAGGACATGAAGACTACGCTACAGGGCAACGTAGACTACATGGAACACTTGAAGGACTAGTCGGAATACAAAGAAACTACTCTCTTGAGTTAGAGTAGGACTCTATAGTCGCATTCGACTAGTGCTCCTGTACCAAAGACTACCCTGTAACCCTGCTCGCCCGATATATAAGGGTGGGCAGAGACCCCCTCAAAACAAGTCAATGATATACAAGCATACAACACACAGGACGTAGGGTATTACGCGATCTAGCGGCCCGAACCTATCTAAATCGTGTCCTTGCATCACCATAGACTCCTTGATTTCGGTGACACCCACCAACCAAAACACTATCTTGGGTACTCCCTTGATAGGTTGCCGGGTTAAAACACCGACAGCTGGCGCGCCAGGTAGGAGAAGTCGCCAAAATTCTCCACGCAAGATCAATGGCTCCAGTCATCATTAAGCCTGCATTCGTGTTCGAAGTGGGGGCAACGTTCATTTTTCGCTCCTGGCTTTGCATCGCTGATGGCATTGGAGGTTTCCAATGCCACATCATCAAAGAACCGGAGAAGAAGCATCTCGGCGGAAACTCTCATCGACATGAGGTGGAAGATTTCGTCAAGAATTTCAGATTTTTCGATCTGAAGAACACCGGGTTTGACCAGAACTCGAACTAGTTCGTGCGAGCAGGCAATTCAGCCATTGTGTGGACCGGATACAACTCCAAGCCGATTTCCGCTCGGACTCCGAAACACGGTCACGGTTCATCAAAAAGCTCAATCGAAAGTCCAATCCGGATTAGAGTCAATTGAAGACCACGACTACGACTTGGACTCTCTTGAAGAACTCCCCTTATCAGGTCCACAGCAGGGCCTGGTAATCACATCAACACCACAAGACAGATTCATTTACTAGCTGGGCATGAAGCCATCCTTCCTTACCCAAGACAACGAGTCACATCTCGTCGCACACTTGGATATCCTCCCATACCAAGAGGGTACCCCACTCTCACCGACCCACGAACAGGATGGCTCCACTGAAGTCATAACTACCAGCTCTGGAAGCTACTCTCCAGATAGAGAACTCTTTGTTCTTGTTTCGCCAGCCAATGATCAACACCAAAGAACTCCTCGTCGTCAACACCAAAGAACTCCTCGTCGGGAACGCCAAATCGAAGAAGTATCCCAAGATGAATTATCAGCTGACGCCCTGGAGGGCTAAACTAGTAGCCAGAGAACTCAAAGAAGAGCAGGAAACACTCAGAGAGCGGAACATCGTCGACTTCTAGCCGCAAGACTTCTCATCGTGAACCTTGACAAAGCATTCGAAGCAGTACAAACATGAGAACACAACACGCCACTTGCCACTATTGCCTCTATCGACCTTATCGCTCAGTCAATGCCTCCAAACAAATACAGCGATCTCCTATCATAATTGGTAGAGCACGCATACACACTCCTTGACAAGGAACCACCAATTCCATCAGTGCCTCGCAACCCAAGTCACCATGATGATAGCAGAGGCCATGCAAGACTCACAAACCAACCACATGAAGATCCAAGACAACATAGAGGCGTACTCGAAGCTCCAAGACAAAACAGAGATGCAGCCGAAGGTAGTCAAGCAGCCTCCGCGGAAGGCCCACGTCACCGCAGAGCTAATCCAGAACCCTCACCACATCAGTGATTTTTGAGAAATATTAAATCACAACCGTGATGCTCGAGATATAATCAACAATCGCCGTCGTGAACGTGAAGCTGAGGGTGATGACAATGACCACTTCCCCACTTTCATAAGATGAATCATGAACACGACTCTTCCAGAGAAATTCAAATCAATGGGCATCACTAAGTATGATGTCAAACAAGACCCAGTTCAGTGGCTCTGCTGCTACTCACTAGCAGTCCAAGCTGTAGGCGGAAGCAATGATACAAAGGTCATCCACTTTCCCGTTTGCATGGAACCTGCGCCACTAGCTTCACTCGAATCTTTGAAGCCTAACTCTATCGACTCATGGTCTAATCTAAAAAAAGCTTTTACAAGCTACTACACGGGAGCTATGCAGCGCCCTGGTAATAGAATTGCCTTGGCTCAAGTTAAGCAGCAAAAGGATGAATCCCTACGCAACTACCTATGCCATTTTTTGACAAAAAGGCTACAATTGTCAACATCTCAGAAGCAGATGTGATAGAATGTTTTCAAAATAGCCTGTAGGACCGGCGCATGTTCCAAGACTTTGGCAGACGCCGTCCAACGGATGTCAAAGAACTCAAAATTATGGCTCAATCATGGGCAGACGAAGAAGATAAGGAACGTGAAAGGTTCGACTCACACCGTAATCACGGATGTGACAACAATAACCAAGGTAACAACCAAGAACAAGACAGAAACCGCAACGGCGATCACCGAAACAACTACTCGAGCAATCAGAATCACAATCGTAAACCAGAAAATACCATTGCAGCAATGTCAAACTCAAGCAAGAAAGGACCAAACAAACGAAATGATGGCCCTTCATTTAATGAACTACTCAAGAAACAATGTCCATGGCACCCACACAGCAAACACACTGCAATAGACTATTACAACCTTTGCAGAGTTATGCAAGAGTTTCCAGAACCTCCCGCCAATAATAATAACAATAACAACAATTAGGACAAAGGCAAAGGCAAGATGGATGAAACTGAAGACGATGAAGACAAGTTCCAAATACTGTCTAAAACTGCCAACGTCATTTTTGGGAGAATTCTAGGCACTACCTCATGCGATCCAACAAATTAGTACTCAGAGAAATCATGTCTATCGAACTAGCCACCCCCACACCTCTCAAATGGTTTGAGGTGCCCATTACCTTCAGCAAAAAGGATCAAAGGACCAACTTCTTAGAACCAGAGCATTTTCCTCTGTGACTAGACCCAGTTGTCGTAGGCTGAAGACTAACCAAAGTACTCAATGATGGCAGCAGCGGACTCAACGTCATTTTCACCAAGACTCTAAGCAAGATGGGCCGTCACATCACTGAAATGCTTACCCCAACGGATGTCCCTTTTATGGAATTGTCCCAGGCAACGTAGCTATCCCACTAGGACAAGTCATCTTACCTGTCACTTTCGACACCAAAGAGCATTACCGCACAGAGTACATCAAGTTCGAGGTGGCTAACTTTGAGACTTCTTACCACGTCATCCTCGGAAGACCAGCCCTAGCCAAGTTCATGGTGATCCCACACTATGTGTACTTGCTACTGAAAATGCCTAGACCGAAAGGAGAATTATCTCTTCGTGGAGACCTGCGACGATCATATTAATGTGACACGGAAGCTGTTGAGATAGCCGTGACTACTCAAGTTCCCAGCTCCATGCAACTGGTTTTCACCGCGTTAAAGAAGCTTACCCCACCAGAACTCGACATTCCAGAGAACAAGTCGGGAGCCACTAAAGTCAAGCCAGCAAATGACCAGGACTTCAAAGCCATTGACCTTGAGACTGGCAATTCATCTTAAACAACCCTAATTGGAACAGGGCTACACCCTAAATAGGAAAGCGCGCTTGTCGGTTTCCTTAAGGCAAACCGAGACATCTTTGCGTGGAAACCGACCGACATACGAGGTGTGCCCAAGGAACTGATCGAGCACTCACTCAATGTCAATCCTAAAGCTAATCCAAAAAGACAGCGACTACGAAGATTCGCTCAAGACAGAAGAGATGCAATTAAGAAAGAGCTAGCAAAATTACTCGCAGCAGGCTTCATAAAGGAAGATTTTCACCCAAATTGGCTAGCCAACCCAGGTTTAGTTCAAAAGAAGAACAACAACGAGTGGAGGATGTGTGTCGACTACATAGACCTCAACAAACATTGCCCCAAAGATCCCTTTGGGCTTCCCAGAATCAACCAAGTAGTGGACTCCACAGCTGGATGCGCACTACTCTGTTTTCTTGACTATTACTCGGAATATCACTAAATAGCACTCAAGGAAGAAGATTAAGCCAAGACCACGTTCATCACCCCTTTTGGAACATTCTGCTAAAGGACAATGTCCTTCGGGCTGAAGAACACAAGTGCGACTTATCAACACGCAATTCAAATATGCTTTAAGAAACAACTACACCGCAACGTAGAAGCCTATGTGGACGATGTTGTAGTCAAAACTAGAAATCTAGATGATCTGAACGCAGACTTAGAAGAAACTTTCACAAGCCTACGAGCATTCCGATGGAAACTCAATCCTACCAAATGCATTTTCAGCGTACCATCGGGGAAACTACTTGGGTTCATCATCAGCCATCGAGGCATCGAAGCAAATCCTGAGAAAATCTCTACTATTACTAATATGCAAGCCCTATCTGCCGTAATAGATGTGTAGAAGCTCACAGGCTGCATGGTGGCCCTAAACAGATTCATATCAAGACAAGTTTCAACGGACAGAGGAGGCGGATAAGGCTCTATTATAGTTGAAAGATTTCCTATCAAAGCCACCGATCCTCACAGCTCCAACACCAAATGAAGACTTGCTCTTTGACATCACTGCAACCACTCATGTTGTCAGCACAACAATAGTAGTCGAAAGGTCTAAACTAGGCCACATCTACAAAGTTTAGAGACCAATATACTTTGTCACCGAAGTACTCTCGGAATCCAAGACACGATACCCGCTAGTCCAGAAGCTACTCTACGCCATACTACACACTATTTTGAGGAACACAATATATCTGTCATCACTGATTTTCCTCTTGGTGAAATCCCCACAATCGGGATGCCACGGGTAGAATCACAAAATGGGCAGTGGAACTCAGAGCATTGTCCTTTGAATTCAAACCCAGAACAACAATCAAGTCCCAAGCTCTAGTTGATTTCATGGTTGAGTGGAGGGAAAACCAATTGCCTACACCAGTGGAACACCCTGAACATTGGGTGATGTACTTTGATGGATCACTCAAGCTTGAAGGAGCTGGTGCAGGAGTACTCTTAATATCCCCAAAAGGCGAACAACTCAATACGTTCTTCAAATCTTTTGGGAAGCGTCAAATAACGAAGTCGACTACGAAGCACTTCTACACGGTCTTCGCCTAGCAATCTCACTGGGTATCAAAAGATTACTAGTCTATGGTGATTCATTAGTTGTCATCAATCAAGTCAACGATGAGTGGGACCGCAACAAGGAAAACATGGATGCATACTGCAGGGAAGTCCGCAAGCTAGAGAACAAGTTCTCAGGCCTCTAATTTCACCATGCGGTCTGCGACAATAATGTTGCTGCTGATGTTTTATCCAAAATGGGTTCAACACGCGCAGAAGTTCCTGCAAGCATCTTTGTTCATGAACTTTGTAAGCCATCCATAACAGAACAAATAAATCCAGCAACCACCAGTAAGGGTCAACCAGAACCTAACCGAGAGATCATGATTATTGAAGTAGACTGGAGGACCCCTTTTATCGACTACATTAAAGAGCACAAGCTACCTTCCGATAAGACGAGGGCAGAACAAGTCTCACGGTGAGGAAAAAGCTATGTTCTAGTCGAAGATAAACTTTACAGACAAGGACCATCCTCAGGAGTACTCATGAAGTGCATCACTCGCGAAGACGGTAATGATATTTTGGAGGAAATACATAAAGGAATCTGCAGGAATCATGCATCCTCTAGAGCAATAGTAGGCAAAGCTTTTAGAGCAGGATTTTATTGGCCAACTGCACTGGCAGATGCAGCGGAACTAGTTCGCAGATATCAAGGCTGCCAGTTTTTCACCAAGCGACAACATGTCTCTACATACAAACTCATCACTATACCTCCAACATGGCCTTTCGCATGCTGGGGGCTCGACATGATTGATCCGCTCCCCACAGCTTCAGGAGGATTCAATCAAGTACTTTTCACTTATATGACCCAAACGACAATGCCACAAGTAGGTAGGACTCAAATCATTAGGCCGAGGCCTTTTAGCACTTACATTACAGACAGGTGAACCATCAAGATTTAAAACAAATAATCCATTCACAATGGGTGCAAAAGCCATAAACATATTATTCTTAGAGATCACACAACCATTGTTTTCACTCGCAAATGAATAACCATCCTTCATCAAGCATGAAGGAGACAAAATGTTTCGACTTAAACTAGGAACAAAATAACAATTATTCAACTCCATAATAAATCCTGACGGGAGGTGGAGTTGCATCGTCCCGACGGTCAAAGCAGCAACTCTTGCATTACTGCCCACGCGGAAATCAACTTCTCCTCTGATAGAGTCGGAGTGCCCGATCTTTCGGTGAGTGGAGATAAATTCGATTTGGTGGAAGTAGACCCTCACGATCCGACTACGACGAGCGAACCCGAAGCGCCAATGCAATCGCTGAACCAACTCCCGATGGTTACCAACCTCGCCGGTGCGAGATCAGCCTGATCACGAAGATCGATTCCTGTCCGCAATCGAAGAACGAACAAGAAAGAGAGGCGAGCAATCTAAATATCACTCGAAGGTGGAGTTCTGAATCACAAGGACAGCGCGTATTTGCGCGTGTTCAAGAGTAGCTAAAGCTAGATGTAAAACAAAACTCAAGTCGTAAACAAAAAGGACTCGGACTAAATAAAGGGGGCGCAGCCCCTGGAGTCCGAAGGGGTCACGGCGCCCAACCCTAGGCGCCCCACCTGGGCTGCCCTGTTGGGCCATCTTCTTATTCCGATGGGCCTTCGTTCCTTAACAGCATGATGAAGTTTAATTCTCTCGCACGGGCTCGAGTGATTGGCCCAACTGGATGAGCAACTGTAGGCGCCTGAGGTGGAGGAGCAACTGGAGGCGCCTGAGGTGCTGCTGGTGTAGATGTACTCGTGGTGTCCTCATCATCCTCCCCTTCTTGAACTGAAGTCGTCCTCGACGGCAACTCCTCATCTTCGCCCACATACGGTTTCAAATCTGCAACATTAAAACTCGTGGAAACACCAAACTCCGCAGGCAGGTCAAGGATATAAGCATTATCATTAATCTTGGTTAGCACTTTAAAAGGACCAGCAGCACGTGGCATCAATTTAGAACGACGTAAGGTAGGAAAACGATCCTTCCTCAAATGCAACCAAACCAGATCACCCGGTGCAAAAGTAACATGTTTTCTCCCTTTACTACCTGCAGCCTGATATTTAGCATTAGCAGCAGCAATGTTTTGTTGAGTTTGCTCATGCAAGCTAATCATTTGATCAACATGTGCAGCGGCATCTATGTGTGGGGTGTCCTCGGCATCAAGTGCAAACAAATCAATAGGCGCCCGAGGAATATAACCATAAACAACTTGAAAAGGACACATCTTTGTAGAAGAATGCGTTGCATGATTATAAGCAAACTCAACATGAGGCAAGCAATCTTCCCAACGTTTCAAGTGTTTATCTAAAACAGCCCTAAGCATAGTGGACAAGGTTCGATTAACCACCTCAGTTTGTCCATCAGTCTGAGGGTGACAAGTGGTGCTAAACAACAATTTAGTTCCCATTTTATTCCATAGTGATCTCCAAAAATGACTGAGAAACTTAGCATCACGATCAGAGACTATTGTATTTGGAATACCATGCAAACGAATAATCTCGCGAAAGAACAATTCAGCAACATTGCTAGCATCATCAGTCTTATGACAAGGTATAAAATGAGCCATTTTGGAGAAACGATCAACAACCACAAAAATACTGTCCCTCCCCTTCTTAGTTCTAGGCAATCCCAAAACAAAGTCCATAGAAATATCAAGCCAAGGGGAAGTAGGAACAGGCAAAGGCATGTACAAACCATGGTTGTTTAATCGTGACTTAGCTTTCTGGCAAGTAGTGCAGCGGGCAACAAGGCGCTCAACATCAGTGCGCATCCGGGGCCAAAAGAAGTGGGCAGCCAGCACTTCATGCGTCTTGTAGACGCCAGAGTGCCCCATGAGACCGCCTCCATGCGCTTCCTGTAACAACAAACGACGAACCGAGCTAGCTGGAACACACAGCTTGTTAGCGCGAAACAGGAACCCGTCCTGTATGTGAAATTTGCCCCATGGTTTGCCATGAATACAGTGGGCGAAAGCATCTTTAAAATCAGCATCATCCACATATTGATCCTTCACAGTTTGCAAGCCAAAGATTTTAAAATCTAACTGTGACAGCATGGTATAGCGACGAGACAAAGCATCAGCAATGACATTTTCCTTCCCGCTCTTGTGTTTAATAATGTAAGGGAAAGACTCAATGAATTCTACCCATTTAGCATGATGACGGTTCAGGTTTGTTTGGGTACGAATATGTTTTAAAGCCTCATGATCAGAATGAATTATAAACTCGCGATGCCAAAGGTAGTGCTGCCAAGTATGCAAAGTGCGCACTAAAGCATAAAGCTCCTTATCATAAGTAGAATAATTCAAGCTAGCACCACTTAATTTCTCACTAAAGTAAGCAACCGGTTTTCCTTCTTGTAACAAAACAGCACCTAGCCCAATACCGCTAGCATCGCATTCAAGCTCAAACACTTTAGTAAAATCAGGCAACTGCAAGAGAGGAGCATTGGTTAACTTATCTTTCAAGGTGCTGAACGCAACCTCTTGCGAATCACTCCAAGCAAAGGGAACATCCTTCTTTGTAAGCTCATGTAGAGGCGCTGCAATGGAGCTAAAATCACGAACAAACCGGCGGTAGAAACCTGCAAGGCCAAGAAAGCTTCGAATTTGTGTGACCGTTGTCGGTGTAGGCCACTCCCGAATGGCATCAATCTTGCTGCAATCCACCTCAATGCCCTGTGGAGTAACAACATAGCCAAGAAACGAGACACGTTGTGTGCAAAACATGCATTTTTCGAGGTTAGCAAATAAATGGGCCGCACGCAATGCATCAAAAACAGCACGCAAATGTTCTAAATGCTCTTCCATAGACTTGCTGTAAATGAGGATATCATCAAAATAGACAACTACAAACAATCCTATGAAGGGCCTCAGAACTTCATTCATCAAACGCATAAATGTGCTGGGAGCATTTGTCAAACCAAACGGCATAACTAACCATTCATATAACCCAAATTTCGTTTTAAAAGCCGTTTTCCATTCATCACCTAATTTCATGCGAATCTGATGGTAGCCACTACGCAAATCAATCTTAGTGAAAATAATGGCACCACTAAGCTCATCTAGCATATCATCAAGGCGTGGTATAGGGTATCGGTAGCGAATGGTAATGTTATTAATAGCACGACAGTCTACACACATACGCCATGAGCCATCTTTCTTTGGAACAAGTAACACAGGAACGGAGCAAGGGCTAAGAGACTCACGAATATAACCCTTGTCAAGCAACGCCTGTACCTGGCGCTGGATTTCCTTCGTCTCATCCGGATTTGTACGGTACGGTGCGCGGTTCGGAAGCTGTGCACCGGGAATGAGGTCGATCTGGTGCTCAATGCCACGAAGTGGTGGAAGTCCCGGTGGCAAATCTTTTGGAAAGACATCAGCGTACTCCTGCAAAATGTTAGCAACCGCAGGGGGAATATCCAAAGATGGTGCATCATCAAGTGAAACGAGCACACTAGAGCATATAAGGGCATAGCATGGCAAAGGAGCATCGCGTAACTCATCAAAATCAGCACGTGTGGCAAGCAAAACAGGAGCATTCAACTTGATTTCAGAATTAAGAGATGTCGATGGTTCAAGTTGTTTAGCAGTTTTCGCAGCTCTAGCAAGATCATCTTTAAGAATTTGTTCAGGTGTCATTGGATGTATAATTATTTTCTGACCCTTAAACATGAAAGAATAGTGATTTGAACGACCATGATGCAAGCTATCAGTATCATATTGCCAAGGTCGCCCAAGTAACAGAGAGCATGCTTCCATGGGAATAACATCACAATCGACAAAATCAGAATAAGCACCCATGGAGAAAGGAACACGGACTGATCGAGTAATTCTAATTTTCCCACCATCATTAAGCCATTGAATGTGATATGGATGTGGATGCTTACGAGTGGGTAAAGACAACTTTTCAACCAGCGTGGTACTCGCCAAATTGTTGCAGCTGCCGCTGTCGATGATGATGCGAATCGACCGCTCCTGCACAACGCCCTTGGTATGGAAAAGAGTGTGTCGCTGATTCTTCTTGGACGGGGCGACCTATGTACTAAGAACACGCTGCACAACAAGACTTTCATACCTATCGGCGTCACCCGGGTTGACATGTACCTCCATAGCTGCATGGTCAGTGGCAAGCATCGCATGTCGAGTATGTTCAGAATCACTAGCGGAAGAGTACTCACCATCATCACGAAGAAGCAAAGTACGCTTGTTCGGACAATCCCGAATCACATGGCCAAATCCTTTGCAACGATGACACTGAATATCCCGTGTACGGCCTGTGGAAGGGGCGGCGCCTGTGGAAGGGGCAGCGCTTGCAGGTTTGGCCGTTCGCTCGCGCGGTGTAGTGGTGGGCGTGGGTGGCGCAGGGAGAGCGGGGGCGGAGTTGGATGTCGAGCTTCTTCCTGCAAAAGAGTTAGAATATGTCTTCGAGCGGCGTCCCTGCACTTCACGTTCAGCTTTGCAAGCATATTCAAATAATGTTGTCATATCTGTGTAGTCCTTATAATCAAGTATATCCTGAATTTCGCGGTTCAAACCACCATGAAAACGTGCCATAGCAGCATCGTTTTCCTCCAATAACCCACAACGAATCATGCCTATTTGTAATTCCTGGAAATATTCCTCAACAGATTTGGAACCTTGCTGAAAACGTTGCATTTTATTAAGCAAATCGCGAGCATAATAAGAAGGCACAAATCTGTGGCGCATAGCAGTTTTTAATTGCTCCCAAGTGGTTGGAATGGTATTGGGATGTTTGTGTTTATATTCACGCCACCAAATTAAAGCAAAATCAGTAAATTCACTAATAGCAGCTTTAACTTGAGAATTAGCAAGAATATCATGGCATGAAAATTTCTGTTCAACTTCTAATTCCCAATCAAGATATGCAGCAGGATCATATTTGCCATTAAAAGGTGGAATTTTAAATTTAATCTTGGAAAAGGAATCATTACCACCGGAACGGCGTGGCACGCGGCGGGCACGGCCTCGGCGGTCGCCATCGTCCTGGTCCGAGTCACCACCATAACCCTGCTGCAACTCTGCGACTGTAGTGTGCAATGCATCGAGTCTTGCCACAACTGAGTCGAGTGTGGCCTTAGCGGCCGTCTGTGCAAGGTCGAGCTGATCACACCGCTCGGTCGTCGAGGAGATCGTCGAGTCCAGCCGTTCATGAATCGTCTGAATGTCGGTGACAAGCCCTTCAACTTGCGCACGTATGCCCTGCAGCTGGTTAGCCCCCGCGTCGACATCATCTGCCATGGTTAGCGCAAAGACAAGAACACAAGCGACGACAAAATAGGGGTGTAACAGCTCACAAGGCGCTCACACTAGTGCTGTTATCAAATTCTTATCCGTTCTTACCACGCACACAGGGGCGAATTGCAACCAACCGGTGGAACTCACGAAAGATTGGAGGAGCGATTGCCTGGAGAAACAAAATAGGCTCGTCGTAGAACTATGTGGAGTTCTGGGAAGGCTGCACTCAAATGAAGGATTAGCACAATCAAACAATAATGCAAAGTTGAAAGATAGTGCCAAACACGTAACAAGAGTTGCTGGTAACAAGGAAAAAGCGAAAGAACAGAGGCAAGGTGGAGAGGGCGCACCTCTTTTTTTTTTCTGTTTTTTTTTCACAGAGGGTGCCCCAAAACTGATAATATGAACACAGAGGATCTCAAATATCAAATTGCGGCACACACTTTTTCCGAAAGTACAGAGGATCTCTCTCTCTCTCTCTCTAGAGTAAGGCGAACCTCAGAAAGATGTACCAAGAAAGAGGGATATGGATATGAAAAGTTGGCACGGGATGCGTGGGGAAGGGCGTGGTATGCGTGGGGGGGGGGGTTACGGAGTTGCCCCGGAGGGTCGTGACCCAGGGGGGTTCACAGCGCGCGCAAGGAGTTTCCACCGAAACAAAACCGGATCACCTTCCTTTTCCCTGTTGGACTCTTTTTTTTTCACTTCTTTCCTTTTTTTTTGCACTCTCCTTTTTTTTTCTGATTGCTTTCTATCTTTCTTTTTTTTTTGGATAGGGGAGGGGGCGATCGGAGGGGTGGGATGGCGCGGCGCGGTTGTCGCGAAGGGGGGGCAGTGGGCGTGGCGTGGTAGGGTTGGCGAGCAGCGGAACGGCGGCGGCGGCGGAAACTAGGGTTAGAGGAAAAACGAGAAACAAGAGAGTAAACACAAGTAACCAGCAACAATTGAACGAGTAGGCACACAAATTCAACAAAGACACTTATTGAAAGAATGTGCGAGGCTAAACGGTTGCTGGGATAAGGATCTAACCTGAAAAAAATTTCTTTTGGTTTTTGTGGACTGTAGGAAGGGAAAAACACTCGGTAAAACTCACCGATCAACCTGGAAAGCTGATACCACTTGATAGAGTCGGAGTGCCCGATCTTTCGGTGAGTGGAGATAAATTCGATTTGGTGGAAGTAGACCCTCACGATCCGACTACGACGAGCGAACCCGAAGCGCCAATGCAATCGCTGAACCAACTCCCGATGGTTACCAACCTCGCCGGTGCGAGATCAGCCTGATCACGAAGATCGATTCCTGTCCGCAATCGAAGAACGAACAAGAAAGAGAGGCGAGCAATCTAAATATCACTCGAAGGTGGAGTTCTGAATCACAAGGACAGCGCGTATTTGCGCGTGTTCAAGAGTAGCTAAAGCTAGATGTAAAACAAAACTCAAGTCGTAAACAAAAAGGACTCGGACTAAATAAAGGGGGCGCAGCCCCTGGAGTCCGAAGGGGTCACGGCGCCCAACCCTAGGCGCCCCACCTGGGCTGCCCTGTTGGGCCATCTTCTTATTCCGATGGGCCTTCGTTCCTTAACAGCATGATGAAGTTTAATTCTCTCGCACGGGCTCGAGTGATTGGCCCAACTGGATGAGCAACTGGAGGCGCCTGAGGTGCTGCTGGTGTAGATGTACTCGTGGTGTCCTCATCAGCACCCGAATGCACTATTGCCGGGTAGCGAAACTCGGGTGGATTTTTTCGCAACGAACGCATGCAATCTTCCTAATTAGACCCTAGAACATGTTTGGGAGTGTTTTTGAATTAATAACTGTATCAGCGAGAAATATGTTGTCTATAACATTAACAACAAGCGTACCTGAGGTAGAAGTACTCTTACTTCCGCCGTTCTTCAATGAAGCTAGGTACTGCTTGCAGTTTCTCTTCCAGTGACCAAGTTCATGACAGTAAAAGCACTCTTTATCTGGAGCAGGTCCAGCTTTAGCCTTGGGCGCTGGGTTTGGCTTGGACACTCCAGCCTTACCCTTCTTCTTCCAAGAATTGCCCTTCTTCTTGAAGGCAGGCTTGTTCTGTACAGCCATCACATGGCTGGTACTAGCGCTTTTCTTAATGTCAGGCTCTGCTGTTTTAAGCATACCACACAGCTCATTCAGACCCTTCTCCGTCCCATGCATATGGTAGTTCGAGATGAAGTTCCCATAGCTAGGCGGAAGAGACGAAAGAATGAAATCAGTGGCCAACTCTTGGCCCAGTGGGAAGCCTAGCTTCTCCAACCGTTGAGTGTAACCAACCATCTTGATTACGTGTGGTCCTACTGCTGCGACTTCTGCTAGCTTGCTCTCAACAAAGGCCTTAGACACATTGAACCTTTCAGTCCTGGCCTGTGTTTGGAACATGTCTCTAAGCGCCACGATCATATCGTGCGCCTCATGGTTTGTTTCGAACTGCATCTGCAGCTCGGGTTCCATGCAAGCAAGCATAAGGCAGCTTACTTCAAGGTTAGCATCACATGCCTTCTTGTAAGCATTCTTAGCAGCAGCGGGTGCATCATCAGCAGGTTCTTCTGGTAGTGGGTTGTCTAGAACATCTTCCTTTTTCTCAGCCCTGAGAACAATTCTCAGGTTACGGATCCAATCCGAGTAGTTTGTTCCATTCAACTTGTCCTTCTCAAGGACCGAACGCAAAGCAAACGATGTGGTGGTGTTGCTAGGTGCCATTTAATCTACAACAAAAGTAATGCAAAATACACTAAGACAAACGTATCCATGATAGAGCAAATTACATTAAACTATTTTAACATAATCTACTCCCACTAAAATCAATATCCCTCTATTGAAACTTAGTGATTCAGGATCCACAACTAACAAGTCCACTAGTGAGCTTTAGCATCACCGCTAGCAAACGAGGTAGATCGGTAAGCAACTTTTGCTAATCATATCACATATGACTCCTGTTGTTGGGTGACATCTCCATGTCTCGGCGCCCAACCTTTATACCCCAAGGTCCTTAACCATTAAGATAACCTTGTTAAGCAAACCAACCCTTATGCGTGTAAGTGTCCGACACAAACCCGTCTAGTCAAGGAAAACTAGTGGCACCCTAATTTCATAGACCCACCACTAATTGTACAAGACATGGGATGGTGCAAGTTTTAGTTGGGAGGGCATACTAACTTAAACTTTGTGAGGGATCGTTCTACTTCTAACATAACAGCATGCAGAAAGTAAAACATAAAACAGAATAGCATTCACACAGTTGTGACACAGTATGGCCCGTTTTCATATGGTGATCTCCATCTCCATAGAACCTTTTCACCATGGTGATCTCCATCTCCATGTTCCATGTGCGCCATCCTCCTGGTGATGAGTCCTCCAAGAACTAGAGCATGCTATTACACCTAATAGCTAGTAAAGAATCTAGTAATGAAGATTACATAGTTGCTTGGATCATCACAGATTGGTACGCAGACCATTAAATACAATAAAGTGACAACACATATGGCTCCTGCCGTGTTGCCGTACGCGCGACACGCAGGTCACGAATGAGTTACACACATGCATCACATACACAAGGGGGCCATACTGATCACAAGATACATACATACATCCTGCAAAAGAGAGTTAGGCGTCCTAACGTTCCAAACTTCGGAGGCCCGAAACTCCATCTTCCAAGCCGAATTTGGGAAATCTAATTTCGCCGAAAATAGCAAAGCGGTTGAATTTCATGTGTAACTTTTTCTGTAGATCAATTTTCGTATAAAAATCATCCTGATCCGAGATCGTACCGAAAAGTTACGGCTGATTTACCGAAGCATACGCATACGGCAAAATCCGACCCCGGCAGTAGATCCCATCTACTATTGCACATCTAATGCGCCTGGCGTATGACCCTGGATCTCGATTCGACCAATCATATTGATCTTCGCTCACTGCAACTAGATTTACGTGTATCACTTAACTCCGATGGCGGAAACCGACCGGTAGGAGTATGTCGTTACACTATCATTGCAGCAAGGGCACGAAATCAGGACATAGATCAAACAGAGAACTCGCATATCTCCATATGCACACATCCCGAATCCAAAACTAAGCAGCTACGGCTCTTGATACCACTGTGGGATACGAGGTAGGCTACACTAGCGCAAATCAAAATTTCTACCGCGTATAACCAGGAAAAACTGCCGTATAAGGATCACGGGATTACCACTCGACGCACTACTGGTGCGGAAGATGTAGATATGCGTCGATGCAGTGAAGACGATCACGTAGTCGTACGTAGTCGATCAACGTAGTCGTACGTAGTCGATCACGTCCAGCAGCTCCTCAGCAGCTCGTCCACGTGCATAGCAAGATCGCCTCCGGTGCCGCGGCTCGTCGTCGGCTCGTTGTGGCTCGTCGGCGGCTCGTCGATGGCTCGTCCAAGTGCTGCAGGTGCAACACCTCCAAGGTATCCACACGTGCAGGGAGGAAGCGTCGCAAGCCGGACTGCTAGATCCGCGAGTTGCAACAGGCGAGGGCGTGGGAGGCATGGCAGGTGTGTTTCGCCAAAAAGGTGTGAACCCTAGGGCGCCCCCACCCCTCTATTTATAGAGGTTCCTGATGGGCCTCTGGATCCGAGGCCCATTAGTACTCCTAAACCTAATCCAACTCGGATCAGATCCGAATTGGGCTTCCAGCCCCTTAAGTGTGTGACCCTATGGGTTCGGATACGTATAGACATGGCCTGAGTACTCCTACTCGGCCCAATAGTCGGTAGCGGCCTCTAGCAAGACGTGCCAACTCCTATATGCATACGAAGATCATATCAGACGAACCATCACAACATAATATACATGCTATTCCCTTTGCCTCACGATATTTGGTCTAGCTTCAAGCCGACCGCTCTTTCTCGATCCTGTGATTCGGAACCCTTTGTAGATTAACTCTTAACCGTACGTAGCATGGCCATGCATTTTCAGATCCGATCACTCGAGGGGCCCAGAGATATCACTCTCAATCAGAGAGGGGCAAATCCCATCTTGATTGACCATGTCTCATAGCATGCTTCTTGACAAACCCGAAAGCTACCTTTATAACTACCCTGTTACGGCGTAGCGTTTGATAGCCCCTAAGTAGGTCGATCCACATTTAGAATACATGCGACAATCTCAGGTCTAAGGACAAAGCGTATATGTTGTTTAAAGAGAGAACTACTTCTCATGTTGGGTCAGTCCTAACACATGTCTCCACATGTGTCCACATTATTAGTTCAACATCTCCATGTCCATGACTTGTGAAACATAGTCATCAACTAATACATGTGCTAGTCTAATATTCATGTGTGTCCTCACATGAACTCCGACTAGGGACAACTTTAGAATAACCATACAAGTAAAGAGTTTCACATACAATTCACATAATTGCAAATCAATTCAAGTAGCCTTCAATGGATATTCAATGAACACAACATACAAATCATGGATACAAATGGAATATCATCATCTCTATGATTGCCTCTAGGGCATACCTCCAACAAAACCAATCACTTGTTCCAAGGCTGGTAGGGTTCTCGACTTCCTGGATGAAATAGTTCACCATGACCTGGGTTCAAATTTCAACAATCACGAATTCTGGGAGTACTGCAAGAATAGAGGAATCGACATTCGTTATGTCTCCGTTGCTCACCCAAGAGCCAACGGCTAGGTTGAGCATGCCAACGGCATGTTATTTGAAGCTCTCAAGAAAAGGCTGCACAACATTGGTAACACTAAAGGACGCAAGTGGCTCAAAAAACTACCCAACGTTCTCTAGGGGCTACGTACTCAATCGTGCAAGCCTATTGGGCAGTCACCCTACTTTCTCGTCTACGGGTCAAAAGCCATACTCCCTGCTGATGTCATGTGGAAGTCCCTTGCGGTCGAGCAATATGAAGAAGGGGCAGCAGAGGCAACAAGGAGCTTAGACCTTGATAGCTTGAAAGAATCACGTTGTGTAGCACTCATACAGTCAGCAAGATACCTTGAAGGACTACACGGTTACCATGATCGCAACATCAAAGAATGTTCTTTCAACATTGGTGACATGGTACTCAAGCGGATTAAAGACACAACAGGGCTACACAAACTCAACTCACCATGGGAAGGGCCTTACATCGTGTCCAAAGTCACAGGACCAGGATCATACAGGCTACAACAACTCTCCAATGAAGTCACAAGCTCCTAGAACATTGAGCACCTTTGTCGTTACTACCCATAGTCAGCAGACTAAGTGGCACTGTACTCAGGCCACCGGCCTCAATCTTTCATTTTTGATTAATAAATTTCCTATCGGCAACTACCGACCACTCATCTTTGCCTACAACTAGCGGCTCGCAATGGCGGGTCAGCTGCAACTTGAGCTACTCAGCTCTACGAGCCTCTGTGCTCTGATTCCAACTTGTTTTCAACAAGTCTAACAGCTCGCAAAAGGTGGATCAGCTGCAACTTGAGCTATTCAGCTCTACAAGCCTCTGCACTCTAATTCTGACTCGTTTTCAACAAGTCTAGCAGCTCACAAAGGTGGGCAGCTGCAACTTGAGCTATTCAGCTCTACAAGCCTCTACGCTCTGACTTCAACTTGTTTCAACAAATCTAGCAATTCGCAAAAGTGAGACAGCTGCATCTTGAGCTATTCAGCTCTACGAGCCCTAGCGCTCTACTTTTGACTTGTTAACACAAGTCTATACGAGTTCTCTACAACTCATACAGTAGCTTATAGCTGCAACTTGAACTTTTTTGGCTAACAAGTCTGCACGAGGCATCAAGTTTGTCACAACAAACAGGTAAAGAGTACACAAAATCTTAATCTCATTTTTCACATGCAATTTTTGTATTAACGAAATTTTGCACGATTACAAAAGATAACTCCACTCTAAGAAGTCGGAGTGTTTCGAGTACAACATAAGTGCACAACAACAACTGCAAGCAACTACCTACTGGCAATTACAATGGAAGTCCCAGGCTTTTATTATATTACAATGATACACTTGAGCTTGGTGACTACTCACAGATCATGAGGAAGAAACACCAAGAGGCAGGGAGTGCACGCAAGGAAGTTGCTCTCTAGGCAGTTGTCAGAGACTGGAGCTCCACACACTCCAAACCTGCTGCCCTCCATCAACACCCTCTCCCTTTTGCAAGTACTCGGAATTGGACTTCAAGTACACATCATGTACTTAAGTCTCATCCCGAGACATTGCAGAGAGAGTAAGCAGTCGGCACCACGCCTCCATCCTCGACCACACAACTGGATAAAGACCGTGAAGCTCATCATCCTTCACCCATGAGCTCCAGCATGGTTACTAACAGAGAGCAGGGGGAAAGATCGACCACACGGCAAATCTTCCTACGAGGATTCTTCTAGCATCGTAGTCATCTCTTCTAACGAGGAGATTTGTGGAGGGAATGTGGAACCTCACTATGAGGAATCTTCTAGCACCGGGGTGCTCATTGGAAATTTGCTATTGTAAAAAAAGAAGCAACCTAAGGCCAACCATCGCTATAATCGGATCCATGACTCAGCAACGGCAGCTGGGAGGACTATTTATAGCTGGAAGGCCAGGCATCATAGTGCATCCGTGACTACACAGTAACACGACTTGTCCTTCACAGGGACAAAACCCACGTGAAAGCCTGCCTGAGGAGAATCAAAACTTGGACGTGAATCGTTCTGAACAAAAATCGATAAGTCCTTCACAGTACACTCGTGTGTCCTTGCAACTTCATGGCAATAATGCAACGATCACTACCATCACATGCGCGCTCTCCGCAACCATTTGCAACAATTGGGGTCTACATGGAAGAGTAATCGCTAACTCAATGACTACTCGCAAGACTACCCATTGGACATCTGCAGTACTCATTGCATATACAATGATCAACACCCCAACAGAAACAATAGATACTTGTTCAAACACATCAAGTTCATTGGCAACATTACAAATCAATACAACAAACTAAGACTACTCCAAATTGATAAAACCCGCTACATGCTCAGCGACCGGCTCCAGATCCTCCAAATACTGCATGTACGCTTCATTGCTACAATCTCCGGTGATACCGTCTGCGACCACTGCCAAGTTAGCCTTTGGATATCAAGACTTTAAGATCACCAGCACTTGCTTGCAAACAGACTTTGCCATATTGGTGATATGGGCCGGCACATCCCTCAATCTCACGATTAAGGGGCGGAACTCTACTCCTTCCTCGCGGGGCTCCATCACATCAACCAAGGTCTGCGCCATGTCAGATAACTCTTTGAGATCTTGCTCTTTCTTATCCAAAGATGCTGCATGACTTCTGATAGCAAGCATAGCTTTGGCCAGCATAACATTAAAGTCTCATTGCCTACTCCTCTCTTTTTCACGGTCCTCCTTTGCTTCCGCCAACTGGGCCTTGAGCTGCTCAACCTCGTCGATGGCACGTCTATGAGCATTCCTCCAGTCAAGCACTTGATTGCTGAGTTTGGCTTCCTGACCCTTTAGCTCTACAAAGAACAACAACAATGTGGTCAGAGAAGCTGATAGAATACAATATTATGATCAAAAAGATACTGAGTATAAATACTCACCCTCCAGTTTTTGCTGCAAGGACATGTTGCGCGCCATCATACGGCTCTTTTCCACTTCAAATTCTTGCCTTTCAATTTGAAAGGACTCAACAGCACCTTCATACTTCTTCAAGAAGTCAGCAGTGCGGCGACGCTCCTCAGTAATGTCCTTCTCCAACTCCACCACGGTGCAAAGCCTCACTCTTCTCTTGAACAACCTGGATATTCTTGCGAGATTTTTCATATAAATCCTGCACAATCGAAACAATTAGTACTCTTCACGAGTGCATATGGCGCCAGGCTACAAAAATAAGTACTCAAACATAATACCAAGAACTCACCTGAGTATAAGCCATCAACTGCTTATTCAAGTTCACAAAGTCTGATATTGGCGACAGCCCTTCTAGGGGGCTCTCAAAAATTTCAACTTTCTACGACAACCCTGTTGGGCTACGAGGTAGGCTACACTAGCGCAAAACAAAATTTTTCTACCGCGTAAACTAGGAAAACTGCCGTATATGGATCATGGGATTACCACTCGAAGCACTGGTGCGGAAGATGTAGAATCGCATCGGGGCAGCGAAGTCGATTAGCGTAGTCGAACACGTAGTCGATCACATCGACATCGAGCAACTCCTCAGTAGCTCGTCCACGTGCAGCAAGGTTGTCCTCGTGCCGCGGCTGGTTGTTGGCTCGTCGTGGCTCGTCGGCGGCTCGTCGGCGGCTCATCCAAGTACTACAGGCGCAACACCTGCAAGGTATCCACATGTGCAGGGAGGAAGCGTCGCAAGCCAGACTGCTAGGTCCGTGAGTTGCAACAGGGCGAGGGCGTGGGAGGCACGACAGATGTGTTTCGGCCAAAAGGATGAAACCCTAGGGCGCCCCACCCCTCTATTTATAGAGGTTCCTGATGGGCCTCTGGATCCGAGGCTCATTAGTACTTCTAAACCTGATCCAACTCGGATCACATACGAATTGGGCTTCCAGCCCCTTAAGTGTGTGACCCTATGGGTTCGGATACATATAGACATGGCCCGAGTACTCCTACTCGGCCTAATAGTCGGTAGCGGCCTCTAGCAAGACGTGCCAACTCCTATACGCACACGAAGATCATATCAGACGAACCATCATAACATTATGTACATGATATTCCCTTTGCCTCCCGATATTTGGTCTAGCTTCAAGCCGACCGCTCTTTCTCGATCCTATGATTCGGAATCCCTTTGTAGGTTAACTCTTAACTGTACGTAGCATAGCCATGCATTTTCGGATTCGATCACTCGAGGGGCCCAGAGATATCACTCTCAATCAGAGAGGCGAAAATCCCATCTTGATTGACCATGTCTCACAGCATGCTTCTTGACAAACCCGAAAGCTACCTTTTTAACTACCCTGTCACAGTGCAGCGTTTGATAGCCCCTAAGTAAGTCGATCCACATCTTGAGTACATGCGACAATCTCAGGTCTAAGGACAAAGCATACATGTTGTGTAAAGAGAGAACAACTTCTCGCGTTGGGTTAGTCCTAGCACATGTCTCTACATATGCCTACATTATTAGTTTGACATCTCCATGTCCATGACTTGTGAAGCACAGTCATCAACTAATACATGTACTAGTCTAATATTCATGTGTGTCCACACATGAACTCCGACTAGGGACAACTTTTAGAATAACCATACAAGTAAAGAGTTCCACATACAATTCACATAATTGCAGATCAATTCAAGTAGCCTTTAATGGATATTCAATGAACGCAATATACAAATCATGGATACAATCAGATATCATCATCTCTATGATTTCCTCTAGGGCATACCTCCAACAAACCCTGGAGCCTCGACCGCCACACCAGCCCTCACACTTGGCGTAAGGACCAGCTGTTAAGAAATAGAAGCTCCAGCCTCTGAAACATTCCTGTTCGCTGCTTGCTCAAATGCAACAGTTGGTACAACCTCCTTCCTAGATGCCTTGACACCTTGTGAGACTACTACAACCTCCTCTTTGATACTCGCCACTGTTGTAGTTGCTGCAATCTCGATTGCAGGTGGAGGATTGTCATTAACAACCTCGGGGGCTGGTAGCACCGAATCCTCAAGTGAACAAATTACATTCCGCAGTATGGTGGCTGCGAGAGTCACTGCACCTGTGTCACTAGTTTGCGCTGGGTCCTCACTTGTTTAATCAACAACGGGTGCCGCAACAGAGTCCATGCCCGATGAATTTTCAACCTGTTCGGTGCTCACTTCTTCGAGAACAATATCCTTAGAAGTTCTGATGTCAAATACGATTCAAGAGTAAGAAAGCAACTACTGATCGTCAAGTCAGTAACCAAACCATTACAACAGAGTACTTACTTGGAGGATTGGGGAGGAACTCGATGACTTCTCTTCACCATGGGGACTGGCTGTACACTCGCATCTGGCTTACTAATCGGTACATGTGGCAACTCCTCGGTGTTTTTGCCAAGACCTGAAAGAACCAACTTAGAGACAATGTACGTGCAACTACTACCAGTACTCGCGTACTCACTGCTAGCAGGGACTTCAAGCAAAATGGCATCACAAACTGCTTCGAACATTTTCACAATTCCACTTATGGTAGTCTCTGATGAGTCGCCCGCTCCACCACTTGCAACTTCAAGAACAACAGCTACTTGAGTGGTAGCCATTTTGGGCGCATGCCTGCATCTTTAGCAGATGTATCCAAAGAAACCACATCAGCAGCCGCGTCTTTAGCTATCGTGATTACATCATTGGAAGTAGTCTCGATAGCTTTATACGTTGCATCCGCAGCATCCTCAATGTCTTCATCCACATCATCAACAACCTGCAAACACAAATGTCAAAAGAAGTTAATTCGACTACTCAAGGAAGCTATATAAGTACTCATACTTCAGCACATTGTTCTTTTGCAAAGGTAATTACTGGTGGTGGAGCTTTGAACATCTCCGAGTGCTTGCTGACTAATTGCTTATGCACCATGGTCCGTCTTCTCTTCGGCATTGGAGCTTGGACCTCTTCATCACCAACATCTCCTGCTGGACGCTTCGAGGTGTCGGTTCCAAATTTATATCCTTTGAGAACTCAAGACTGCACAGAAACATGATCAGACAACTCAGAGTCCGATGACACAGAATCTGAATCGCCAAGCAGCTCAGATTCCTCATCATCCTCGTCCTCCTCTGAGGGATCATGAGGCAAGCGCATGTAGTACACAGATTTCGTGTTTTTTGCACCATCAGCATCAGGGGGAGGAGGAGGTGAAAAGTATAAAAGGACATCCTCCTACATAAGGAATTTATGGTTGGCAAACATAAGGACCACTAATTATGGGTACTCAAAAGGAAAGAAAGTTACCTCTCTGGGTTTATACCACTTGTCAAATTGCTGGATGGATTCATCGACTTCGGGAACTCCTTGGAAATTCTTGAAACATTTGCAAAACAAGTCTTCAACTGCATCATCAGATATATCCTCAACCGACATCCATGATGGATCATCAAAGCTTGAGTACTCATAGCCCCAAGTCAGGCGCAGCTGTAATGGTTGCTATCTTCTCTTCAAGAAGCTGGCGGCCACGTTAATCCCAGTCAGCCCTGCTTTCTTCGACGCTACGATCCTTTGCAATAACTTAGCTATCTGATGACTATCTTCAATGCTAGGCTCTTCAAGCCACTTGCTCGAGTACTTCGGGTGGTACCCGGTGATCACTAGCATTGGAGGCCCATGGTTCTCAATGTAAAACCACATCTCCTTCCAGGTGCCATGGGACGGTGGAGTCTCATACTCCAAATACTCATCAGAGTCCCTTAGCTGAAATCCCGCGCCTTCGAGTACTGCCATCCTATCTTGACTAGGCTGGGGCTTGCAGCGGAAAAGCTTGCGAAACAATTGAAAATGGAGTTGTATCCCCAAATATGCTTCACAGAGATGCACAAAGATTGCAATGTGCAATATCCCATTGGGACTCAGATGAACAAGCTAAATGTTGTAAAAGTTGAGGATACCTCTGAAGAACTTTGACGTAGGAACAACAAGTCCTCTCTCCACAAAATGAGCCCAAATCACTGTCTCTTTTGGATGGGCCTCAAAATTCCAGGCATTGGCATAGGCGCACCTCCAATTCACGATGGCCTCCTCCTGCAACAATTTTGCATCCACCAACTCTTGGATTGCTTCCTTCTTCATGGTGGACATCTTCCAAGCGGATGCTTGATTTGGCAGAGCAGTCTGATCGGTAGGCCCACATTTGGGTGGAGGAAGTTGTGGCTCTTTCCCTTGGAATCCTTCATCGCTCCTTCCACGGCTTTTCCCTTGGACTTGTCGGTCTTCTTCCCCATTTTCTTCACACGCATCACCTCGAAACGTGTAAGGGAGGAGGAGAAAGCTACTATGACACTTGAGGTCACTAACTTTGGCTGACGGTGGCGGTGGCACAAGCGGCGGCGTTAGGGTTTTCAAGATAAAGAATAACAGATGCAAATGGTTGGAAGCATAAACCTCGGAGGCTACCGGCCTTACGTTGTATAACATCGCAACGAATCTAAAATGGCTCCGCGATTCTAGGAACGCAGCTAGTAATCTCGCAACGGTCTGATACTCTCAAGATATATCATGAGATTAAAGTCCAACGGTCGCGTTGATCATGATTGACCCCTTCATCGCCTGGACATAGTCGATCAAGTGCTCGGGGGCTGCATACACCTCGCCCGTTGGACAAAAATTTCTTTTTCTTTAGGGATTAAGGAAAGACGAAGCAAATTCAGTTTGACCCTCAGCCTGATTCTTTGATTCAACCTAAGGCTCGGGGGCTACTCCATATGGAGTGCGATTTTCATCGCACTTCCATATAAAGACTTGAAGACAAACTACTCAAAACCAATGTTAGAATGGGGCAGCAGTACCTTCTAGTCGCATGACAGTATTCGGGTACTCGATGACTAGCCACAACAGAAGTACTCAACGAGTACCAAAGACTAGTCGAGCAACGTCTACTGAGAACTCAGAACTATTTCATTTGACTACAAAGTACTCGGGGGCTTGTCGACCATACATCCCTAGGCCCACCAGAAGATCTGTACGGACCAACTCAAGGGGGTGTACTCGAGACATATCAGGACATGAAGACTACGCTACAGGGCAACTTAGACTACATGGAACTCCTGAAGGACTAGTCAGAATACAAAGAAACTACTCTACCAAGATAGAGTAGGACTCTGTAGTCGTATCCGACTAGTGCTCTTGTACCAAAGACTACCCTGTAACCCTGCTCCCCCAATATATAAGGGTGGGCAGGGACGTCCTCAAAACAAGTCAATGATATACAAGCGTACAACACATAGGACGTAGGGTATTACGCGATCTAGCGGCCCAAACCTGTCTAAATCGTGTCCCTGCATCCCCATCGACTTCTTGATTTCGGCAACACCCACAAACCAAAACACTATCTCGGATACTCCCTTGATAGGTTGTCATGTGAAAACATTGACACAATGGCAATTGGCCTGCACTTCATGTAGTAGTTGATCGATCTGGCTTGAGGTAGTGCCGCGTGCATCACCGCCAGCTAATGGCTCCAAGGGCATCTAAGGAAATAGAGACTTCAACATCGTGAGCACTGACTTTAGCACCACCAGCACACGACTAGTGCTCATGATGCTAATCGTCCGAAGGTACAACTAAAACCTCTTAGGGGCAATCTGAAAGCGATCCAGCATGTTGTGTGGCCTACGGATCGGCTCAGAGGTAGTTGGCTGCTCCGGAAGTGGGTCGAGGATATCCTTCAATGGCAGAGCTACTGCCTCAAGGTTATTCACCCTCTCCCGCTCCCACTTGCAGTGTGCCTCTAGATCTGCAAATTGCGTGTGGATGACCCCATGATACTCTGCACAATGACATTTATATAGCAATCAAATTGCAGTAGCAATAGACACCAGATGGACTATGAGGTACTCACCTTCCAAATCCTTCTTGGCCTTGACCTCATTTTCTCGAGCCTGCTCGACCACACTACCAAGGTCCTGCACCTTCCGCCACAGCTCATCCAACTCCTACTGCACACTTGCCTGCTCCTCCGCATGGGCTTCAATGTGATGAAAGTCTCTGGAAAATGCGGAAGCATGCAGCAATTGAATAAGCTAGTCAGCAACTCACCTTTGAGGCTGCCGCGAAGAGTCTCAACCTTCTGCCGGAGAGCTGACGACTCGAGCTTCACTTGGGAGCTCTCCACCCGCAGCTTCTCGATCTCCTCGTTGGTGGAGTACTACCTCCCGACCATCAGAACCAAAGCATGCAGACAACAAGAAGGTAATGAGGGAAAGAGACATACCCGAGAGATCGAAGCATCATTGAGAAGGCAAGGGAGCCATTCGTTGTCCTCATGCTCCACCTAGGGGTCCTCCTCCATCTCACCCATGTACCCTTCATCCACCATTCGGACAGTGCACACAGGGCAACAAGGACTCAGCTGAGGCAGAGAAACCACTTGATAGATCTCCTACACCACATCCATGGCACCCGCCAGCGGCTCGGGTGCAGTAGCAGAGTCATCCTCATGTTGACGCTGGGGGCTGGTGGGAGGAGTCAGCACGCGCTGGGCTTCATCCCGCGCTGGGGATTCTTCCAGCGCAAGAGAAGGCGGGGAGATCTGTGCCGCATCAGGAGAAGTGCCTGGAGATGGCTTGGCACCACCACCAAGAGGCAGCAGAGCTGTGGCATCCCCAAAAGCAGCATCCAACGTGACCCTACAATGAAAATCAACATTCCAACAAAAGAAAACCTACTAGCAATTCCTATGCTTGAGTCAGAATCACCCACCGAGAGGAGGTATGCACTTAGGTCCGCACCCAGAACCTTGCAGAAAATGGAGGAGGAGAAGCCAACTGCAAGAGGACAGTTGGACGAATAATGGCAGCAGTTGGGTGAATAACGGCAGTAGCTAGGGGAGTACTGGCAACAGCCCTGGAAGTACTAGTAGTGGCTGGAGGACTATGAGCAACAGTTGGAGGAGTACTGGTAGCAGCCAGGGAAGACACGTGAGGCAGGGTCCTCACAACGGTTGGGTCTGGCGACGGCACCACCTCCTCATCGTCTGTATCGCCGGACTTGGTCACCATGAGCCACCGTTGGCGTGGAGCACGCTCGTCCAGCCTTATCCTACCAGCCAACCGCACTTGGGTTAATGGCCGCTGTTGCTTCTTCAACGGGACCATTGGTACCTTCCCAACCCGCCAGTTACCACTCAGCACGACCGTGTCCTAGCGCGAGGGAGACACCTTGGAGCTGTCACTATCAGTGCCAGCCTCCGCAATAGCCTTCCTTGCCTTCTCCTCCTCCAGCTCCTTGAGCCTCCCGGACAACCTTTCATTGGTCAGGGATGCTTAGGGAGGGGAGCCATGGAGACAAAGGCCTGCCAGCCCTGCAAAAGAACAAACAAAGGCACATATTTGTTAATAGGCATATGTTCATCACACCCAATGGGTGCATATGCTATTTCATCAAAAGGATGGCAAAAAGAATTTCTAGACGTGGGTAACCCAGGCTGAAAGGCTGAGGATGCCCCTAACTTGTCACCCGCATGTCGCTAGCGAAGAATTTTTCATGATGATGGTAGAGGTCGCCCTTGCCCACTGGCTCGGGTGCCTCCCACGTAGTGTTGATGTCCCCGGTGAACTCAAACTAGGGTGGACATGCTCCTTTGTCGGCTGCGTGCGGCGCGATGTGAAATTGATCACCACGGCCACCCCAGTGAGGCCGTGATACTTGAGGTCCTGGATCATAGCCAACAGCTCCCGTACTTATCCCATCTTGAGGTGGACGTCGATGTCTCAAGGGACGGCGGGATCGTGGTTGCTGGTGTAGAACTACTCTTTGTGCCAACCCTTGTTGGAAGTTGGAGTCGGAACTGAAATGTACTCCTAGGAAACTTTTTCCTAGAGTTGGATTCCGGCACCTCCCTAGTGTTGCATCATTGGTGGTCCCAACGCCGCCACTTGCCCCGCTGCTTCCACCATTGTGCTGGTTGTGCAGAGTGTTCATGATCTCCATAGTCATAGTCACAGCAGGTGACGATGATGATACTTGAAATGAACAGAGTTTTCATCCCTGAAAACCCGACTCCCTGTATCCCCGTGATAGTCCCTGGATCAGTAGCTATCACATACTGAACTCATTTCAGCATAAATATCACATCCATACCGCGATAACAATACAAAATTATTTATTACATCCAAGAATATGCGAGTACGATCTAGTACATGCCCCTTGGGCTAAACGGCACAACTAAAACCAACGCAACAGAATTGAGCTTTGGAAATGCCTCCATCTTCTCGATCATCCCCACAGGCATCCTTGTGCGTAGCACTCAGCCCTCAATCGTGCCATCCATCGAAGTTGTTGTCGAAGTCGAACTAGTAACCAGCATACTCATGAGCTATCCCCAAGGAATGGGATAGGTCCACATCACCATCCGTATGCAAGCTTTACGTGTCCTATTGCTAAGGGTCAAAAGTAGTTAAGGGATAGGCTCGATTTTCCTAAGCAGCAGCAAGCACAAAGATAAACTCCATATCCATCATCCAAATCTCTCAGCACATCAGACACACCTGCCTCAACAGGGTCCCTGTCTCCAACATCCTAACTCCAAACTAGGGTCAAGGTGAAGACTCCCTCTCTTCGCCTCTCAACAACTACAGCCGGATCCTAAAGGTAGAAGGAGCAACTTCTACTCTTCCCGACTGCAGATGCGGCTCACATCACACACAACTAGCTAAAAGGGGACGTAGAGAATCCTAAAACAATGGAGAGTCACGATGTCACAGGGTTGTCCATGACCGAGGACACGACTATACATATAGTTTTAACACTACAGAGTGTGTACACTTGTTGCGAATACATGGTTGAGGAGAATAAATACCAGGGTTCTATTTGCAAAAGAAGAACCAAAAGAGATCCATAGAAGACCCAAACAAGAACAAGGACTAGTCCAACGTGTTCTTCATAATTTTTGGAGTCTAGATGAATTAGTTATGAATTTTTGAATTTTAAATCGATTTCTAGATTTTTAAATAATTTGCGAAAATAGGAAAAAAACACAGGCGTGACACATGGTAGCACCAGAGCATGCCACATGTCTTGCTGACATCATCAGTGGCCCTGATGACATTAGCATTAACCTAGTCAACGGGTCAACGGTTAGTGGGTCCACAGGCTGACGTGGCACTCTGCTAACTATAGGGTAGCTATAGGTTAGCTTTAGGTCGGCTCTTGGTTAGCTGTTAGTCCTAGGTGGCAGTTGTAGCTAGCTATACAGTGGGCTGAGTCATTGTCCACGTGGAGGCTACAAGGGGGCTATAGGCGTTTATAGGTCGGCGCTAAGGCTAACGTGGTGACACACATAGCACTGGCGCGGCCGGTGCCACAGATCCGATCCACGGGATCCTCTGCGGCTCGTGCGGCGTTGCCTACGTGTGGCCCCTGGTGCGGCTCCTTTCCTATTGGCCAGACGGAGCGCGCGTAAGGTGCTCGACGGTTTGCCCCAGAGGCCCTTCGTGGTGGAGGTCGTTGCCTGGCGACGCATTCACCGGTGGCTGGTGGCGAGAGGTGGCGGCAGCTCGAGACGGCCTAAAGGTCCAGCCTTTGGGCCCTAATGGCGATAAGGCTCGCTCACGGGCCAAGGCAGAGCCTTGGCCACGGCGGCGTGCTGTGGCGAGCAGCGGTGGCACCTGTAAACAACATGGCGCGATGGCCAGTCACAGAGGCAGCGCGGGGCGGCAGCGAAGCAATGGCGCGCGTGCTTGAGGTCATGCCCCGGCCGCGGTGTGGCGTGCGTAGCCGTGGGCAACATCGCGTGCGGTGCCCGGTGTCGGGGTCCGTGGCGTGTGTCTCCTTGGTGGAAGTGTGGCATCTTGGCTTCATCTACGGCGACTACAGGAAAGAAGGCGCGGAGATGGGCAAAGGGCGGCGCACCAGTGGCGTGTGGCGGTGGCGGAGATGGCGTGGCGGCGTCGCGAGGCACACCGGCGTGGATGGTGTGGTGAAGCATGGTCCAGGGTGCAGCATCCTCCTCCTCTCTGCGGCGCCCTCTCCTCTATCTCCTCCTTCTTCCTCTCCTCCGGCACCCCCTCCTCCTCCTTTCCCCTCCAAGATGGACAACGGGTAGGGGAAAACTCTAATTTGCGGCTCGGACTAGGGGCCGGCCCGCGTGGGGTTTTTTATGGGTGGCGTCTAGGGTTTGGCACAGGCATGGACGGCAACAATGAAGGGCAAGCAGCGTGGTGGCAATCCGGATGGGCCAGCGCAAAAGTGATGCGCAGTGGAGCGGTAATGTCGCCGTGCGCACGTCGCTGTCCGCGCTCGCGTGCGGCGCGTGGAGGAGGAAGATGCACAGTGCGTCGGGGTTGACGAGTGGGACCAGGTGGCAGCGGCAGTAGCGCGGTGCGGGCGAAGGTGGCCTGGTGCATGGTGTTCCGGGGCTGCTGCTTGGGTCGGTTTGGTAGGCCTGCGGCCTGGTGGAGTTATTGGCTTAGGCGGGCCGGGTGACCAGGCGGCCTGGGCAGCAGGTAGGGTAGCACAGGCCAGCAACCTGGCTAGCTTCACGGGCGGAGTGGGCCGGCGAAGAGGTTTTGGCCCAAGCCTGTTAGGAAGGTTAGCATTGTTAGTTTCAATTCAAATTTGAATTTGGAATTCAAATTTGAATCCACTCAAATTAAAAATCCGAACAAAGACCAATTAAAATCCAAATGGCACACTAGCATTTATTCAACCTAGGTTTTCAATTTTAATTCAAATTAGTCTAGGAATTTTAGGAGAGATTAAATGAAGACACTCTTATCATTGGAAAATTTTCACACCACTACAATAAAAATTTTAAAAATCCACATTTTTAACATCTCATAGAAATACGGGATGTACCACTACAATAAAAATTTTAAAAATCCAAATTTTTTCAAACATTAACATCTAGTAGAAATATGAGATATTACAATACTGGCCTCCAAACCAACCGGGGTGGTGGCGCCACCTACACCGCTGACCGCGGTCACGGGCGCACGTAGGAGCGGTGCCTCGATGTACGGCACGCGAAACACCTGGGACTAGCCCAACAAGAAGCGGCACGGTGGTGCAGGGAAAACAGTTGAAGCACTTGCCCCTGATGTCGACCGGGACAGGCCGACGAGGTCGTCGCTCCTGCGGTCGAAGTTCCTTGCGAGCTTGGCAATTCAATGCCTTGCACCAACCCTCGGCATCTGGGCCGCGTTGGACCGACGAACACCTGCGACCTTCCGAATATAAGATGATCCATAGGGGAGCACGTGGGGGCGCCGGCGAGGTCGCGGCCGAGGTCTCATGGTGAGCATCACTGGAGACCTGCAAGACTGTGGCCGACAACAGACCCGCCAGAAGAGCTTCTTTGAAAGAGAAATCGAGGTTGTTGTTACTGGACTTCCCCATCGGAGGGGTATCATAGCTCCAGCGCTGGGCTTTTGAACGCCCAGTTTGAGCGTCGAAGGGGGTTCCCGACGTCAGGGAAGGGAGGGCAACCGGACTGGATAGAGCCACGGTTGAGGGTGTGGCTGACGGGCCTGGAGTAGGCGACGGCGTGGGGTGGTTGGCGGGGGAGACGGCGTGGGGCTGGTGGGAGACGTCGGGTGGGGAGGGGGGGGAGACCAGCGGCTCCATCTAGGTGTGTTCCGGTTGAGGTGAGCATCTGTTCTTTCATTGCAACTTTGCAAGCACTGGTAGAGAATTGGCCTTTAGTCCCGATTGGTAGGGTGCATATCTCTCGAAAATCCATCCGGGATAAACCAACCGGGACAAAAGGGGGGGGTCTTTAGTCCCGGGTCTTTTAACCGGGAGTAAAGGTTCCCCTTTAGTCCCGGTTGGATTTCCCAACCGGGACTAAAGGGTTACCCTTTAGTCCCGGCTGGATTCCAACCGGGACTAAATGGCGCCTGCATGGCACTGTCGTGGCGCCTGAATTTTTCATGCATGCATCACGTATACGTAGTACCGCGGCCCTTTTAATTTGTTAACCTTTAGTAGTTGATATTTTTTTAGAACAAAATCAACTAGTATTTAAACGAATGGGATTTGTAATTATACAATTACTATATATATACACAATCCTTATACACAATTCATATACACAATTCAACTAGCTTAGTACAAATTGATCATAATTAGCGCGTATTATATATACAAATAAATCAAAGTATCTATCTACAATCTTCCCGTCGTGGTGTTGGTGATCGGAGTGTCTAATTGTCGTCCATCGTAATAAAATTCTCCTTTTGGATTTACCACCTCGTCCATTATGAATCCAATGAGACCTTCACATATTGCCGCTACTCTTTCTTCCTTCAAGAGTCCTTGTTGAATATTTAACATCTATAATTTGGAAATTTGTGAATGTTACATGAACAAATACATATAAGGAGCTAGAAAATAATTAACTAGTAATAGTTTTATTTTACGTACTTTAAAGTTGTGCGGTGTCATCTTCGGTCCCTTGGGTCCCATAAAACTGTGCATGTGCTCACAGATGTAGTAGCCACATAGATTATTCCCAGGTTCCTGTCTTAAGCACTTCAGTGCGGAAAAAAATAAGTTATGAAATATTCGTGTTATACAATGTAATAAATGTGCAGACTTCATACGTACCGGGAAGTCTGTGTTCCATGTAAGTTTTTCTTTGAATGGACCTTTGTGTGTCCTTATGAATTGTTTCCATGCGCTGCGGATTAGAATAATGAATGATATAGTGTAACAGGGATAAAATTTAGGAAATAAACTTTTGCATAGAGATAAAGGTCCAGAATTATTACAAGCCTAGCATGTCTTGCACTTCTTGGTACTCCACCGGATCTTTCCTTAACGAATCGAAGACAGTGACGTGGCTTCTTTCAAGCTCAATTATAATAAGGATCCAGCGGAAGCTGCGTGCGTAAAATGTTCATGCATATTAGAGCTAACTAACATGTAGAGATAAGGAAAAAGACATCGAAAGTAGACGGTATACACACACTTACTTGAAGTTGTATGGAAGTAGTATGAAATCCTTGAATGTTTGTTTGTCTAGGAAATTGTATACTTCCGCAAAGGTTTTTTCCGGCGCTAATTGTATCTGTTGTTGGTTAACTACAGATGGATCCATGAAGCCTACATGTAGGTACGCCTCTCGGCAGCATGTCTGAATTAGCATCCTACATGAAATGGAAGATGAAGTTAGTACGGTGACGCACGCCAAAATTTACATGTAGAGATAAACGAACACTTACAGAACCCAAGCGCTGATCAGAGAGACATCCAGGGCATCATGATGGTACACTTCGTATATATCCTTGAAGTCTAGCCACAGCACTTTCTCCCCTTCACCGTGAAAATCTATCGGTTTTACCTTCATGCCGATCATCTCCCTCGAGTCAGCGGATGCCATCATGTACCATTGATGGAATGTGTACATCTTTATTGATAGCTTCCGTACCAATGAACGCTTTACTAGAGGTTTGCCTAGCTCATAAGGCCATCTCGGCTCAGGGGGCGGTGCAGTTGGCGTCTCAACTTGCCCTATGCATTCATCAAGTCCCAGACCTATTTCTTCCATGAACTTCAATACATTTGCTTGTTGATCCAAGGGCATTGCTTTTACCCATTGAGCATCTTTTTTTGATAAATGGCTGAGGTCGGGGATAGGACCGCTGGAAGATGACTTTCCTTTCCTTTTATCCTTTTCATCAGCCTTTACTAAAGCCCGTTCATAGTTTGACAAGAGTGGTATCCTTTTCTTGGCTCCTTCTTCCATCCTGATAAAAAAGTTTAAATCTCGCCGACTTACTGGCGGTGGCTCCATCTCCCTTGCTTTTTTTTCTTCGGCTTGTTTCTTGAACCACTCATTGGCCTCTCGTTGGATTTCTGCCCACTGTTCCACATGAGACATTGCCTCCCAACGTTCCTTACGAGTCACTTCAGGCTCCTTTGTTTTCTTCTTTCTCTGTCTTTGCTTGGGAGGCGGTGCTCGTGACTTATTTAGTGGTGGTGCAGGTTCCTTCAAGGGGGCCACTCTTGGTGCCGGCGATGGTGATCGGGGAGGGGTGTTGTTATTGTCGTCGTCGCTCCCAGCACCAGGATGTGGTGGAGATGGAGACCTTGATATAGATGGAAGGGATGGTCCTGGAGCAGGAGATGATGGTCTCGAGGTATGAGGAGAAGGTCGCTGCTGGGGATCTACAGGGAGCGGTCTTGAGCTCTGAGGAGATGGCTCCGTGCCGGGAATAATGATGTAGCGTTTTTGCCATAGAATGATCCCATGAAGCGCATCTGCCAATGTCTTTTCCCCGTTGCCTCCCGGGAAGTCGAGCTCTAGACCTTCATACTGGCTATCAACTATTTGCTCTACGCAGACGCTGGCGTAGCCTGGTGGAATTTCCATGCCATGACTGCTCTGCCCCGCCAGGGTTGCTAACGCACTCCCGTACGCTACCTATACATATAGCAGAAGTAAACAAGTTGAACTCCGATCTCGAGGCCTGGATCAATTGACAAGATTGCATAAATATTATGTATAAGTATACCTTAATAGTGAGGTTGCCGACCGGTGCATGCAGCTCACATGAGGTCCGTTGTGTGATGGCATCCACGGGGAACCGTTGCTCCTCCATGGGTAACCTGGGCGTCTGCGCATCGGGGACCCCTGTAGAAGCACAACTGCTCAAGAGGCGTTGAGAAGGGCTGGCGGTGTTAGGAATCGGCAATGCTCCAGATTGGGCCAACTCCGCAACTGCGTGGGCCACCCGCCGATTGATTTCATCCATCATTCTTTGTTCTTGTGCCTGCACTTTAGATTCTAGCATCTGCCGCCAGCTCTCCTCGAGTTGTTCCTTTCTTCGCTTCCGGCTTCTGTACGAGGCGCTGTCGCCTTGGAAAGCAAACTTCCACAGAACCACCCTGAACCCTCGACAACGTACTGGGTGCTCTGGATTACCGAGGGCCAATGTGAGCTCATCATTTTCTCGGTCCACCTTCAACCTCCCAGCCTTAGAATCTTCAATGTTCTTCATAAGATGTTCGGCCTTCTCACGTATTGCGTCATTAAAAATCAACGTCCCATCCTCTTGGCTTAGGGAGCCTCCATGAGTGTAGTACCAATTTTTTGATCATTCGGGCCATTCAATAGTTGCAGGTACGATTCCCCGTTCGATCAGATCTTGTTCCATCTTCCTCCACTTAGGAATTGCTGAGCCATACCCACCTCGCCCCAGATGATGGTGGTAGCCCTTCTGACTAGCATTTGTTGTGTTGGTCGTGATCTTTTTCACACCATCTTCACTCCTCTTATATTCAACAAATGCATCCCAGTGGTCCCTCAACTTTGGCCACGCGTTGAAGTCTGGAGTTCGGCCCTTCTTAATGTAGTGGGTATCCAGCATCTTCTTGAATGTCTAGAATTGAGTAGCCATCTTCTTAAGCGTCCACGCTTTGACATCCTTCTCACTATATCCTTCGGGGAATGTGAAATGTCTCTTCACGTCTTCCCACAGCATATTCTTTTCTATCTCCGAGAGGGCGTACGGATTAGTGCTTCTACCCTTCCATTCTCTAATGCTGATAGGCACGTTGTCCCGGATGATTGCCCCGATTTGACTCACGTACTTCTTTGCTACTTTCTCGGGAGCAACCGGCCTGCCCTCTTGTGTCACTTCCATGATGACAAGCCTCCCTTCCATCACCTTTGTACGACCTCGGGTCTTCTGCCCTTGCGTCAATCCGGAGGGCTAACAGTTCAAGATTCGTTAATTCGTAGGTAGTAGTAACGGTGGCGTGAAACAATACAAGAATCGTTATATATACCTCGCCGGAACCTTCCGCCACGGCAAGTTGTTGCTGCGGCTGTTGCTCTTCATTCCCATCGGCGGACATGTTGAGGAACATGTCCATCTAGGTGCCCTCTTCATCCGTGTATGATAGTGGAACATTGTCGCCACTACCATCACCAGCGATTATCTGCTCCATGATATACCTTGTGGTCTCATCGTCTGCCATTTCAACTATTGATTGAAACATACATGGAATCATACATGACAGTCATAGAAATTGTCTTACTACAAATTTCTACGAAGTCCTACAAAGTCCGGAATCATACATGTATATAATGAAATCATAAAATAACATGAATCCTACAAAGTCCGAAATATTTATACAAATTTCTACGAATTTCTACGAATTTATATGAATTTCTATGAATTTCTACGAATTTCTAGCAATAACCACATGCGGTGCCTAGGTTGTGACGGCGGCGGTCAGGGCGGCGGAGGCGGGGACGGTTCCCTAGAACCACAAGCGGTGCCTAGGTTGTGACGGCGGCGGTCAGGGCGGCGGTACGGTGTAGGCGGGGACGGTTCCTCGGAACCACGGGCGGTGCCTACTAGGTTGTGACGGCGGCGGTCACGGTGGCGGGACGGCGGAGGGGACACATATACAAAAATCTAACTTAAAAAAATCTAACTTAAAAATCTAACTTAAAAATATAACTTAAAAATCTAACTTAACAATCTAACTAAAAAATCTAACTTAAAAATATAACTTAATTTTCTAACTTAACAATCATACTTAAAAATCTATCATAAAATATAACTTAATTTTCTAACTTTAAAAAAAGGCCCTCCCGGCGCCAGTGCCGGCCGGCGCGGCGGCGGACCTCTCGCGCGCGGTCGTCGACGGTGGCCGGGGCGACGAGGTGGCCGGGTCGGTAGGACGGCGGCGGCCGGGCGGCGGGACGGCGGCGGCCGGTGCGGCGAGGACGGCGGCTGAGGCGACGATGACAGAGCCACCAAGGCGCGCGGGATGGCGGGATGGCGATGAGGGGCGACGAGGGGCAACGAGGCGGCGACGAGGATGGAGGCGGCGACGAGGATGGAGGCGGCGACGAGGATGGAGCCGGTGGCCGAAGGCGACGATGGGGGCCGGGTGCGACGGACGAGGAGGATCGAGGCAGGCCAGTCGGGGCAATGGAGGACGACGATGTCTGGGCGCGGTCGGTGGCGGGACGACGACAGCTGGGCAATGGGGGACGACGACGGCGGCGGCCGGCGAGGGAGGCGGACGGGCGGCGACGGCGGAGCAGAATGCGCGGGACTTGGCGAAAATTTTGCTAAGTGTAACTGGCGTGGGGGTAGAAGGGAGTACAGTGCCTTTTAACCCCCCCCTTTTATCCCGATTCGTAATGGTACCCGGGACTAAAGGGCCTTTTGTCCCGGGTACCATTACGAATCGGGATAAAAGCCGGGACAAAAGGGTGCGTCCGCCAGGTGGGGCTGGGAGCGTACCGTTTTATCCCGGGTGCCACCACCAACCGGGATAAAAGGGGGGGCCTTTTATCCCGGTTGCAGTTGGCAACCGTGATAAAAGGGTACGTTCGGGCAGGAGACGAAAATGGCAACCGGGATAAAAGGGGGGCCTTTTGTCCGAGTTGCTGTTAGCACCCGAGACAAAAGGTCTTTTTTCCTAGTTTTCTTCTCCCGCCTGTTTTTTGGAAATGGATTTTATTTTATCTTTTCACTGCATTTCAGGATGAAAAACAAAACCTTCACAGATTTTGTACATGCAAAAATATATTTAATTAACGAGTAAATTGACAATAAGTATGAATTAATCATTAATTCCATACCAGTTCATTTAGCCTCTAAAAAATTTATTTTACTGCATTGCTGTGATCAACAAATTATTCAATTAAATAATTTCAATACGCAGAAAAATCCATGTTTGTATGTGGTTAACATTGTTCATGTTTATCTAAAAAATCTTCACCTAACAAATTTAAGAACACATGAAATCATACATAGGGTAAATTTAAAATTGTATCAATTAATACACAAAGGTCATGTACATTTAACGCATTACAATACAACGTTGTAAAATTTCTTCTTCACGAAAGTTCCTTGATCATGATCGCGGCGTAAGTACGGAGCCTCTTCTTTGGATAGCAGGATGCTTGGATCAACTTCAACGGCGAATGGAGGCATGCCATCAAACTGATCATAATCATCTGATTGGTCTGTTTTATCCTCGACTCCCACAATTTTTCTTTTACCTGGAAGAACTATGTGGCACTTTGGCTCCCATGTCTCTTCTGGATCCGTCTTGGGTTTACTACACATGTCCTTCACATAGAACACCTGATGCACATCATTGGCAAGTACGAATGGGTCATCACTGTATCCAGTCTTGCTCAGATCTACTATTGTCATTCCGTCTTGATCTTTGGTGACGGCAGTTAGCTTCACCCAATTGCAAAGAAATAGAGGGATGTACAGCGGTCCGTATTCGAGTTCCCATATCTCCTGTATGAAACCATAATACGACTCCTTGCTATTATTTCTGTCCATGGCATCTATACGGACATCACTATTCTGGTTCGTGCTTTTCTGGTCCTGGGCTCTCGTGTAAAATGTGTAACCATTTATCTCATAGCCTTGGAATTTGACGATTGTGCTAGCAGGTCCCCTGGCTAACCAGGCAAGCTGTGGGTGAATCTCAGAGTTACCCATAAGTTGTTGGCGCAACCAGGAGGGAAAAGTTTCCATGTGATGACGGGTAAGCCAAGCATCGGATTTGGTCGGGTTTTTGGAAGCTACCATCTGCCTGTGCTGCTCGATATACGGAGACACAAAGGATGACTGTTGTAGAACAGTGTAGTATGCCTTGTCGAACAAATCAGTATCATTGCTCAAACTTGATTTCCTTCCAAGGGTGCCCATTCCTCGGAGCCTCCCCTCGTGGCGTGAAGTTGGAACCCCAATCTAGTCAATTGAATCAATAAAATCAACACAAAACTCGATCACCTCCTCTGTTCCATATCCCTTGGCGATGCTTCCTTCTGGACGGGCACGATTAAGAACATAGTTTTTTAGGACTGTCATGAACCTCTCGGAAGGCCACATATTGTGCAGGTATACAGGTCCGAGAATACCAATCTCTTTTACTAGGTGAACCAGTAAGTGCGTCATAATATTGAAGAAGGATGGTGGAAATAACAACTCAAAACAGACAAGACATTGCACCACATTGTTCTGTAGCTTTGATAGCTTGGATGGATCGATTATCTTCTACGAAATCGCATTGAGAAACGCGCATAGCTTTATGAGCGGCAGCCGGACATTTTCTGGTAGAACACCCCTCAGTGCAACCGGAAGCAATTGGGTCATCAACATGTGGCAGTCATGAGCCTTGAGATTTGTAAACTTCTTTTGTTTCATATTTATTATTCCCTTTATATTCGAGGAGTACCCAGACGGGACCTTCATACTATTCAAGCATTCAAACATGCTCTCCTTCTCTTCCTTGCTGAGAGTGTAACTGGGAGGACATAAGTAGTGCTGTCCATTATCTCTCTTTTCCGGATGTAGGTCATCTCATTGCCCCATGGCTTTTAAGTCCTGTCGTGCTTCCAATGTATCTTTTGAGGTTTCATAAACACCCATGAAGCCTAGCACGTTCACGCAAAGATTCTTCGTCAGGTGCATCACGTCGATTGCATTGCGAACCTCTAGGATTTCCCAATAAGGTAGCTGTGGTGGATCCACTTCGGATTAGCTTGATTTAGACAGGGTTAAGCCGCCTAACATGCGACACTCCTGCCTAAGCCGAGTTAACACGAAGTGCCGTCGGATTTCATCCGATTTAACCACTTGAACAGGATCGAGTTTAGCAACTCACACGAAGGTGAGTGGTTCCAGAGAATACAACGAGTCCAAGAGTTAGACAAAATTACCAATTTAGTTCGACCATAAAATCCCACAACAGAGTTTTACAAGATTCAAAAGGAAAACAACAGAAGGTAAACACTAGCGGAACACTTCGTCGGGGTCGGATGTCCTGGTAAGGCCAACCGGAACATCACTAAGTCCTCTCCTCGCTGTCCGAGGAGGGCTCCCACTCGACCGTCCAGCTTGGCGGGAGCTGGGGCGGCCAAGCGCCAGCAAGAGAGGGGTCGGAAGCAGCGACTTCACCTGAAAAACAGGAGCCACAACAAGGCTGAGCTACTAGGCTCAAGAAGACTTAACCGATAGGAGTAAAACTACTCCTCCTTCTAGACATGCAGGGCTTTCTGGCTGAGGGGTTTGTTTGCCAAAAGCACTAAGTAACCCTATTTCCAAGTTTTAGCTCCGGTTCTAGGTTCATTTACCAGTCTAGGTTGTGCAACCTATTCTAAGCATCCATAGAGTCAAACAAGATGTGTAGATATAACAACAAACATTGCCATCATCAGATTCCTCATTTACTCAGGGTGACATAGCGATCAAGCAATCTCAAGCTGTGAGAGGCAGACGAATCGATTTGAGTTCTTTAACCATGCATGGTGAACCTAGCCTCACGACATCTGCGCACCCAGAGGTCGCTTCCTGTGTCGGCCTTCCCCATCAATCCCCTAACCCGTGTCGGGCCCATTTCCTTTGGTGCAAGGTTCCACAGACCCGGCCTCTGCCGTTCTGTGACCACGGTTGTCACCACGTGCGACAACCAGCAGGGGAAACTCCGTTCCAAGAACAATGGGGCGACCGCTCACGTCTAGGTTCAATCCGGTACTAGGCTTCCTCATCCCATACTAAGTATGAGGCTAGTACTTTCAAACACTTGATCACGAACACCACCACTGTCGGGCCTTAGCAAGTTTTCATAGACAGACGGGGCTAACATCCATCCACCAAAGAGTTACCCAAAACCATGCCCCGTCCATCGTCCTTATAGTTGTAACAGCAAGATAGACATCCAACTCCTACAACTCGCGAGTGACAGGAGATCACTCGACTTTTACCGTCTCCTAGTTAAGCAAGGCTACTATACGGTCCAACAGCTAGTGCTCAGATCATGGGGACAACTAAGTCATGCATCTAGGGTTTCACACAACTCCTATACGTAAATGCACAAGCATGTTACAGAAGGCATGCGCATGTTTGGTAAAACACATAGGACTTTCATGCAACCGGGGCTTGTCTTCAAGCAAGGAGGACGGGAACTGCTCGACTTCGGGGGCGACTTCGGCTTCAGCGGGCAGAAGATCAGCTACAGCTTCTTCTTTTGGCGCCGGGTGCAACTCGTAGAAGCCGTCGGCGAGGTGCATCTCTACACGAATGCAATGCAAGAGTTAGCATAGACAGTTATTTCAACAACAACATGGGTTCGCCTGCGCCCAGAAACTTGCGACAAAGAGCAGGAGGGTGGGGAGGTTCAAGAGAGCTGATGATGATCAAGAGGTAAGGGTAGGGAAGGAACTCATGATCTGATCCTTGAACTAGAGGATGTGGTATATTAGGGGTCCTCAGATGCAAGCGCTGAAGGGTTCCCAAGTTTTACACATACACCCTCGGGTTGAAGAAAAAGATCACAGCCGAGCCCTCGGGCGAGGCGGATAAGGGTCGGCGGAACAGATAGAGTCGGGCGAGACGGAACCGGGGTCGGGCGGATAGGAGGGGTCGGGCGAGACGGACTGGGGTCGGCAACTCACCTTCTTCCTGAAAGGAAAGCTTGGGGTCGGGAGGAAGCAGACTTGGGCGGAGGGACTAAAGCTTCGAACAAGGGCTAAGACTGGGAATGCTACGACGGCGGCGGTGCTTCTTGCGGATCACAAGAGAGCTTTTACGCAGCACGGAGGAGCAAGCGGCTGGGTGACTTGGAGAAAACTGAGAGAGAATCTGAGAGAAGAACTCATCAAGAACTTGGTGGGTGGCGCTAGGAGCTTGAGCAGAGAGCGAGAGAAGGCTGAAGGCAACAACGGCGGAAGGAACTCCGGTGACGGGGGCATTCCTTTTATAGCTACTGGAACGAAGAAAGGAAGCGGCGCGGAAGAGAGAGAAGGGGAGCGGCGCGAAGGCCGGGGAGAAACAATGGAGTGCTCTGCCGGGGCGGCGATTGAGCGAAGAGGGCGGTGCTGCAGAACTCCAGGGGTGACGCCAGCGATCATTGCGCTCTGCCGTCAGCGCGGCGTAGGGGCGGTTAGACTGGTGGTTGAGATTTGGCGGAAAGCGGGCGTCGCCGTGCGGAAGATTTGATAGAAGCGACCGGTTTAACGGCGCTAGAATTGAGGGCGCACAGGTGAGAGGACAGGCAGCTGCGGGCGCAGGCGAGAGCGCGGAACAACAGATTGTCGGGCGGCTTCTGACAAGGCGGGGGAAAGGAGCTGTCGCGGCTGCGGTCGGGGTTGGCGGTGGAGGAATCGTCGTGTAGCGGCGACCGGGCGGCGTGACTGTGGCTGAAGGGACGGAAAAAGATGGGCGACATCGGGCTCTGGGGCCGGGATCTGGCGGCGTGATGATGGGCGCGGGAGGCGAGGCTCTGCAGAAAGGGGTGCAGAGGGGCTTCCGCTGCCATTGGGGAAAAGGGCACGAGAACCCACTTGGTCGCTTGCCAGAGACAAAACTGAGCGGCGGGCGTCGGAGAAGACGAGCCACGCGGCAGGAAGACTCTGAAGCGGCATGCAACTCGAGTGCGGCTGTCGCGGAGGATCTGGGAAAAAGATCTTGCGGGTCCACCGGTGGAGAGAACGGTGGTTTGAGGAAGATTAGCAGGATCCGACGCTGGGCTGCGCTCGCCGGGGTCGGGAGAGGAGCGAAGCGGGAAGGGGTCGGATCTCAGGGGTCGGGACCGGGCGGATAGCTGAGCACTTAGGCGCGGTCAAGCAAGACAGATGACTACGGTAAAAGGGCTCCGATTAAGATTAACTCGGGAGGTTTAGGGGTCGGTCGTTACAGTAGCTCCCAAAATATTGACTTTTTCTTCCACATGGGTGCATGTCCGTTATCGTCGTTCAGAATAGGTTGGCTACCAAGTCCCTTTCCAAAGACTACATTTACATCCTTCATCATCTCGAACACACGCTTTCCATTACAGTGTGCAGGTTTTTTATGATGGTCTGGCGCCCCTTTGAAATGCATCCCGCTCTTTCTCAGCTGGTGGTGAGCAGGGAGAAATCGACGATGACCCATATAGACGACCTTCTTACAGTGCTTCAAGTACATGTTGTCTGTGTCGTCTAAACAGTGGGTGCATGCCCGATATCCCTTATTTGTCTGTCCTGAAAGGTTACTCAATGCAGGCCAATCATTGATGGTTACGAACAACAATGCTCGTAGATTAAAGATCTCTTGTCTATCCTCATCCCACACACGTACACCTTCTTCCTTCCAGAGCTGTAAAAGGTCATCAACCAACGGCCTTAGGTACACGTCAATGTCGTTGCCGGGTTGTTTTGGGCCTTGGATAAGCACCGGCATCATAATGAACTTCCACTTCATGCACAGCCAAGGAGGAAGGTTGAACATACAAAGGGTCATAGGCCAAGTACTATGGCCACTACTCAACTCACCGAATGGATTGAATCCATCAGTGCTTAAACCAAACCTTATGTTCCTTGCTTCACTTTCAAAGTCTGGGAATGTTCTATCAATTGATCTCCACTGTGCCCCATCTGCGGGGTGTCTCAGCATCTCATCTTCCTTACGGTCTTCTTTGTGCCATCGCATCAACTTAGCATTCGCCTTGTTCCTGAACAAGCGGTTCAAGCGTGGTATTATAGGGAAATACCACATCACCTTCGCGGGAACTCTCTTCTTGGGAGACTGCCCCTTGACATCACCAGGATCATCTCGCCTGATCTTATAATGCAGGGCTTCGCAGACGGGATAAGCATCCAATTTCTCGTATTCATCACCACGATAGAGGATACAGTCATTAGGGCATGCGTGTATCTTCTGAACATCTAATCCGAGAGGGCAAATAATCTGTTTAGCTTCATATGTTATGGACGGTAATTCAATATTCTCAGGGAGAATCTTCTTGACAATGTTCAACATCCCCTGAAATGCCTTATCGGACACACCATTTTTTGCCTTCCATTGCACAAATTCTAGTGTCGTACCTAGTTTTTTATGGCTCTGCTGGCAACCTGGGTACAACAATTTTTTGTGATCATCTATCATGCGCTGCAACTTTGCTGCTTCCTTCTCAGTTTCGCAATCTCTGTATGCATCTCGTATCACCTGACCAAGGTCATCAGTAGGGCTATTTTCTGCAAACTCATCTTCATCAGCCTCGCCGATTGTAGTACCTGCAAAAGCTTAGCCTGCAACCCAGTCCGGAATGGTGTCATCTTCCTCCTCCTCCTCGCCATCTTCCATTACAACCCCTAGTTCACCGTGCTTGGTCCAAACCAAATAGTTAGGCATGAAATCGTATTTAAACAAGTGGCTGTGAATAGTCCCCCAGGAATCCTTTGAATACTCCTTCTTGTTATTGCATTGGAAGCATGGACAACATACGAACCCATTCTCTGGCTTGTTCACTTTTACTACTTCGAGAAAATAATGCAAGCCATCAATAAACACCTTGCTCCGCCTGTCTGCATTATACATCCATTGCCGGTCCATCTGCATCGTATTACGCATGAAAATGGATTACACTTGACAATGGATTACACCTTAGGTTTATTTGTGCCGCCTGAAACGGTAGTACTAAGTGGACGTGAAACACCCAGGATTGAGGGTGGAGCATAACGACCACCAAAAGAAGGTTCCTGACCCGCGGCAACAGCTTCTTCATGATGTTGCTGCAAATAACGAAGCATTGCTTTTTCCAGCGCGCTCTTTTTCTTCGGCTTATGCTGAGGGCCAACTATGATTGGAACCTTGCCGAAATAGGAACCACGATCGCCCCCACCATCGCCACTTCCTCCAGTAGCAGAAGCCATCTATGTACAAAAATTATTACCTTAACACTGCATAAGTTGTTGAACTTGAAGACCGTGATCATCTCGCGAGGATGTCCTCAACTGGGCGGCACCGCACTTCGTCATGAAAGAGGTTAGATGCTACGGAAAAGGGGACATGGTCACGATGTCCGTATCCACTCTTTCTCGTAGAATCGACCCTCCTTCGTGACATACGTTGCTGCTCGGCGGAGAACATCCTTCGCGAGATGACCACAGTATGCAAGTTCAACAAGTATGGATTTGAAAAACCTTATTGAATTTGATAAGTTCAACAAGTAGCAGAAGTCATCTATGTACAAAAATTCTTTCCTTACCACTACAGAAGTTGTTGAACTTGAAGACCGTGATCATTTCGCGAGGATGTCCTCAATTGGGCGGCACCGCACTTCATCATGAAAGAGGTTAGATGCTACGGAAAAGGGGACACGGTCACGATGTCCGTATCCACTCTTTCTCGTAGAATCGAACCTCCTTCTTGACATACGTTGCTGCTCGGCAGAGAACATCGTAGCAGAAATGAACACGGTATGCAAGTTCAACAAGTATGGATTTAAAAAACCATATTGAATTTGATAAGATAAACCGTCTAGACAAGGTAGCATCATTTTTAAACCACTGCAATAATGCATACTATATATGACACATCAATCTCCCTCACATTCTAGCTCAAAATACCTCTCCATTTTTCTACTTCATCATTACATTCTAGCAAATAATCTTTCCATCTCCAAAGCATAAATCAAAGCATAACACGAGGATGAAGTAGCAAACCTTCGCAACACTTGAGTTGGCTGAGTGAAATTCCCACGAAAATGAGGGAAAAAACTTCGGGCAGCACCTCCCTTGCTTGCTTCGGCACCACCGGAGTCACATTCTAGCTCAAAATACCTCTCCATTTTTCTACTTCATCATTACATTCTAGCAAATAATCTTTCCATCTCCAAAGCATAAATCAAAGCATAACAGGAGGATGAAGTAGCAAACCTTCGCAACACTTGTGTTGGCCGAGTGAAATTCCCACGAAAATGAGGGAAAAAACTTCGGGCAGCACCTCCCTTGCTTGCTTCGGCACCACCGGAGACTAGGTGAAGCTCAGCTCTCTCTGTCAATGTGCTGGACTGGCTCGGGCTGGAGGAGGAAGAAAGTCCTCTGTCTTGGCCGTATATAATGGGGATGAGTTTTTATCCCGGTTAAAAACTCCAACCGAGACAAAAAGGAACACCTTTTATCCCGGTTGAATGGTTAGTCCCGGTTGGAGGCCTTTTATCCTGGTTGGTGGTTGGACCCTTTTATCCCGGTTGGAGCCTCCAACCGGGATAAAAGGGTGCCGCCACCGACACCCCTCCACTAGCCGTTGCAACCGGGACTAAAGGGGGGCCTTTCGTCCCGGTTGCAATTACCAACCGGGAGTAAATCTCCCCTCCATTTTCGCCTACTGTGGCGCACCCCCTTTTGTCCCGGGCCAACTTTAAACCGGGACAAAAGGGGGCGCATCGAAAGCCAATTCTCTACTAGTGAAGGGTTGTTTAGTTTGCTTCTCCTCTAGTCATCAAAACTGATTCTCTACAAGGATCTTGCTCTGATATTCTATATAATATTTTCAATCACTTGAGCTGTTCTTGTGATATTGATCTGGTGTGCTACATGTTATGGTACATTTGGAAAGCTAGAAATTGTTTGAGATTTAAGAAAAAAGAGTGGTCCATCCACTATGCCTTTTTTCAGGCGAACATGAAGGCTGCTCAGGAGGCTCAATATGAAGCTTACATGTTAGAACAAGTTTCTGGAGACAACTTCCTGACTCCATCTTGAAAAGATAATCATGAACAATATTATGCTTCTTCGAGTTGTGGTTGCAGGTCAGATGCCTCTTTCATCAGTGGCCAAGAAACTGGTCTAGGCATTTATATAACTTACCGTGGAGACCAATTCCTATGGGCTTTGCATATTCAAGCAAAGACTACACAAGCATTTTCTCCCCTTCATCCTGAGGCCTTGAGCCTTCTCCTTGGCCTTTATGTCATTGACTCCTTGCAGTTTCATGAATGTGATTTCTTTGCAGACACTTTGGATCTCATCACGTGTAAAAGAGAACAGCATGGCATTACTCTCGACTGGAGATTTAAATACATTATTAAGGATATAAGGGAGTCTTTCAAGAACATAAGATGGAATTTCTACCACATTCCTAGGGAACAAAAATTTATAGCTGATGGTTTAGCTAGGAATGCAAGTTCTGTAGAATCGGATAACCCCAATTTCAGTTGTTCTAATTTCAATCATTATGGTGTCACACCCGATTTTAAGGACAAAATCGAGTGCATTAAATACATGTGCGCCAGGATCAAGTTACACACATGTACGACAATAGTGAATAGCAAAGACAGTGCTAAATCGAATAAAGAGAGTATTAACCATTATTACATGACCGAAAGTCTCACATAAACCACAAAGTCTAATTATTACGCAGCGGAACTCCAAAGACGATGACGACTCCACAGGCAGCCGACTGAAGAAACGTACGCCTAGAACTCCTCGAAGTTGTGGAAGTACTCCTCTTCCCAATTAACTTGGTCTGAACAGCGGTTTTGCAAGGGTGAGTACACTTATGGTTGGTACTCAACAAGTCGTGGGGAATAGTGTAGTGTAAGGCTAATTCAAGGTATGGCTAAGGCATAAATAGCATTCGCTTTTAATTAAGTTGGTCAAGTTTTATTAGCAATTAACTAAGTATAAGTTCATACCACCCGAAATTAAACATGAACATAAATAAAGCAACAAATGCATGAAATGATAACAAGTTTAATCCATCTTTCGATAATATTATCATCTGAGGGTCCAGGCTGCTCTTAACCGTGAGCACGGCTGATCGATCAGTTTAACACTCTACAGAGGTGGCACATCTTTACCCACAAGTCGCGTAAAAGTTCAAAAGAACTTTGGACCCAACCATGCGGTGTTTGCAAGGCACCATACCACACTTCCGAGGTGTGATTGCATAGGGACGCTACAAGGCCTTTACAAAGATTCCTTAGTCAGTGGTAACCCGCTAAGGTTTCGGTGTCTGGCGTGCACCACCCATCCCAGGTAAATGCAACGACTCAGTCCCCCCTCTTGCCTCATCCCGAGTAAGATTACCCCAGACTAAGGTTTCTAATTAATCAGCCAAGACCAGAGCCATTTAGTCTTGTGGTAGCACTGTTTTCCTGGGTGGTTCTCCATGTTCCGATTAACAAATAATGATCTTGTCTTAAATGAAAGGTATAACAGAAGTAAAGCAAGATTAAGCATTGTGTGTAGTTAAACCACCATGTACCAAGTAAGCACTAAGCATGAGCTACCCAACATAAAGTAAACCGGTTGGTCAAGGCAAAGGTAAATCAATCTAGGCGAACCTTAATTGGGACCCATCAATTTAATCCTAACATGTGCATAGCATAAATGTTAAGTACGAGAAAGTAAAGGTGTATAGGACAACAAGGTAGTGATCAAGGACACGACTTGCCTTCTTGGCCTTGCTCCTGCTGTTCGAACTCCTCGAAAGCTTGATCGGCAACTCCCTCGAACTGCGGGGCGTCTACACGCGTCACACGAGCACATACAAGCAAACATGGGCAAAAGTAAGAAAACAGTACACCAAACATAGTTAAACAGAGAAAATAAGCTTGAAAAGATGATCTACGCTTTAAAACGAACACGTGGATATAAAGAATACAAAAAACGGAGTTAAGATGCAAAAGATATGATTAAAACAAGATCCAGGGACTTTTCTGTAAGAAAAACAAAACTTTCAGGGCCTATCCGCGAAAACCGAGGGCTTATACATAATTATGCGTATAAACCGAGGGTCTGACGCGTAAAAACAACAAACCCGGACGGCGGGTTGATTTCTGGAAAGCTCAAGGGCTAAACCGAAAGATGCGAGGGCAGATCTGGAATTATTTTCAACGCGATCTGGACCGCGGGTTGATTTGCGGGAAAGGCGGGGGCTTAAGTGCAAAAGCGGCGCGGCGCGGCGCAGTTGACCGGTACGCGATCTGGATTGACTCGCGTCCGGCTGTCGGATCGAGATTGGACGGCCACGGTCGTCCACGACTCGCGACGGCGGCGGGGAAACAGAGCGGCGGCGGCGCGCGACGGCGAGCGGCGGCGGGTCGCCGGAGTTGGCCGAAACGGCGCTCCGGGGCACCAATTGAAGCGTGGGTTGCACCAGAAGAAAGAGGAGGGCGCGGCGATCCCGTTTTGGGTGTCCTTGCCGGCGGAAGCTCACCGGCGACGGCGAACGGCGGTGAGGAAGAGGCGGCGGCGCTTGAAGCTTGGGCGGCTAGGGTTTCGGGTGCTGCGGTGCTGGCGTTTGGGCGGAGGAGACCGGGAGGAGGCGGCGGCTTTTATAGGGTCTAGAGATAGAGCCCCGGGTTTGAATCCCCCGGAGGACTCGGAGCGGATGAGGGAGTCCCAGGCGGAGACGGCGGCGCGGCGGTTGCGGGAATCCGGCCGGAGGAAGGAGAAGGCGGGTGGCGGGCCGGCGCGTCTTCGTGGGCCGGCGCGGCGTTGATGGGCCGCGAGGCGCGGGCGAGGAAGCGGCGGGCGGAGCAGGCCGAGCGGAGCTGGGCCGGCGCGAGCGCGCGTGAGCCGCGGTGGAGCGGAGCTGGGCCGCGCGGAGCGACGGGCCGCGCGGGAAAAAGGAAGGGGGCCGGCGGAGCGCTTCGCGGGCCGGAGAGGAGAGTGAGCTGGGCTGCCGGCAGAAGAGAAAAAGGAGAGGGCCGGCGATGAGTAGCTGGGCCGAGAGAAAAAGAAAAGGAGGTAGAAGAAGATTTTGGCCCAGGTGGAGAAGAAGAAAAAGAGAGAGAAAGAAAAGGGGTTTTGGAAATTGAATTCAAATTTGGAAATTCAAAACTCAAACTTTGATTCAAACTCAAGCAACCAAAAATTATGCTCCAGCATGAATGCACAAATAATTCCTATGATGAATTAATTGAATTAAAGAAAATGAATTTAAATGCCTAGAAATTAAATGACACCTTAATCTGAGCAAATTTTAATTAATTTGAATTATTGAAATTTTGGGTGTTACATATGGGGTTTGCCCTTTTAAAGAAAGACTATGTAATTGGCCATCTTGGGCTGATCTCTGTACCTTTTCTTGCATTTAAATGAAAGTTTTATGCCCGTTTGGGCGTTTTACCTAAAAAAAAAGACGGATGACCCTCCACGTACGTGTGCAGGGACACAGATGGATATACATGTATAAAGGAGACAGAGAAGCTGCAGCCATCCAATGCTATCTTCCCAAGACGTATACGTACATCTCCCAAACGTCTGGTCTTCAAAGGCAAACTGTTGAACCGAAATTAAAGCTCCTTTAGTGTTGCAGCGCAGCAGACCACTAGTAGTCGCACACGGCACACATATATGGCCCTTTTGTCTTTTCCCCTGAACTAGGCTTCCCTGTTTCCATTATCAAAACGAAGAATAATTTAATTTGCCTCATCCATCATCACCCAGTTAGTTAATCAGCATGTTAAACTGGATAAAATCCTCAAGAATACTCAAGGGTAGTGGAAGTTACGCTGCATTGAGAAGTTAATAACCAATTAGATAAAGGCTAAACATTAGACAAATATTTCTAAATATTTGGCCGTTCAATAGCTTATCAGATCACCATATATCTCCCCTCCAATCATGTAAAATGCCCTAGCCAGCAACCAATGGCAAGCCCTTTTCCTTGCATTTATTCCTAAAACTTATCCTTAACCTCCGAAAGTTCATCTCTTCCTTCCCGCCATCTCCTACCTCCCATCATGGCATCATCTCCCCGCCAGCTTGAGCCACACTCCTCCAATGGCAGCATAATGTGACGTGCGTACTGGAGCCTTACTAGCAAGTAGTTATACTGGTGTCCTGCCTATATATACCGCTTGTTCATGGTACAAGCTTGCATCCATCACACAGTTATCTGAACTGACAACACACCACAATGTTGAGGTGCTTCCTGCTTGCTGCAGTGCTGGCGCTGGCGCTTGCTCCGGCGCGGGGAATCCCGTTCACGGACAAGGACCTGGCGTCGGAGGAGAGCCTGCGCGGTCTGTACGAGCGCTGGCGCAGACACTACATGGTGGCGCGGCCAGGCCTGCAGGAGGACGACGACAAGGCCCGCCGGTTCAACGTGTTCAAGGAGAACGTGCGGTACATCCACGAGGCGAACAAGAAGGACCGGCCGTTCAGGCTGGCCCTCAACAAGTTCGCCGACATGACAACCGACGAGTTCCGGCGGACGTACGCTGGCTCCCGGGTGCGGCACCACCGTGCCCTCAGCGGAGGCCGTCGTGCCGAGGGGAGCTTCATGTACGCAGATGCCGGTAGCCTGCCGCCGGCAGTGGACTGGCGGCAGCGGGGCGCGGTCACCGGCATCAAGGACCAGGGCCAATGCGGTGAGCACGTTGCTTCCGGGTGTTTGAACCATCACTGTGCGTGTTTCGATCAACTTTTCTGAAAGAACACGCTGTACTTGCTGAAGGGAGCTGCTGGGCATTCTCGACGATTGCGGCCGTGGAGGGCATCAACAAGATCAGGACAGGGAAACTGGTATCGCTGTCGGAGCAGGAGCTCGTGGACTGCGACGACGGCGACAACCAAGGCTGCAACGGCGGGCTGATGGACTATGCGTTCCAGTACATCAAGAGGAATGGAGGGATCACCACCGAGTCCAACTACCCTTATCTTGCGGAGCAGAGGGGGTGTAACAGGGCAAAGGTACCGCTAAAACTGTGCGTTTTTTCGAACCAGAAGTCCGACAAAACAGATATACATTATGTAGTTCAATGGGCAGTCCCGCAATAAGATTAAAAAACTCTCTTAGCTCATCCACAACCCAAAATTACAGGAGTAATGTCGATCCCATGGTAGCAGGATTAACTCCAATTTTGTACGTCTAAGCTCTAAATTTTTGACATATCATTTAATTACCTAAATTTAATAGTAATATCCATAAAATTAAAATTCTATTTTTTTAATGTTGTATGGTGTTACACCAGTTTTCAAGATTTAGAACAACTCTCCAATTGAAGCAAAACGTTGAAGCTATTTGCTTTTTCGAGTACAGAATATTAAACAGATTACTAAATATGACAAACTCAATCATATACCTTGATGCTCGAAAATGTAAACATTGACTCAATGGATACATTAACAATGCATTTTACGAACATTACGCTGCAGGAACGCTCCCATGACGTGACAATAGATGGCTATGAGGATGTCCCTGCTAACAATGAAGATGCTTTACAGAAAGCCGTTGCAAACCAGCCGGTGGCTGTTGCAATCGACGCTAGCGGCCAAGATTTCCAGTTCTATTCAGAGGTAATTTGATGAAATGCAATGTCAAAGGCACAAATTTTTCCATGTTTCAGTGGTACATTCGAGAAACATCCGTAAAGCCTCACGATCCTACTGAAAAATTGTCAACTTACTGTATTGAACTAATGAAAACAGAGTAAGACATAATGGGCTCGGAAAATTTTGTACAATCTAACATAACGACCCCAGCTGCACATATTTGGTTCTAGAAATAGCAATCGCAGTTTAGTGAGAATTTTACACTCACTACTGCTCTTATTGCTTAATCTCAGGGTGTCTTCACTGGAAGTTGTGGCACGGACCTTGACCATGGAGTTGCCGCTGTTGGGTATGGTATAACTCGAGATGGCACTAAATATTGGATAGTGAAGAACTCATGGGGCGAGGACTGGGGTCAGAGGGGCTACATCAGAATGCAACGCGGTGTGTCAGACTCCCAAGGGCTGTGTGGCATCGCAATGGAGCCATCTTACCCAACTAAGTCAGCACGACATGCTACTATCATCGAAGATCTCAAAGATAAGCTCTAGATGTATGGCACGGGCATGATTCAAAGAGCAGCGTGTCATATGCAATCTACGGAATATGCTACTCCATGATCCTGGACAGAATAAATATATAAAATTACAGAAGTAAAGCAAGTTGCTCGCCAAAGAAATTATATGGAGTTTTCGCAAACTTTGTGCTTCTAACATACAAGAAACATTTACATTTTGAAGAAAGAAAAAGGGATGCCCATACTCTCAGTCGCCGATTGAGATGGCCATTTCACCAGCTACATGTTTGTTTTTCTATGTTTGATGAATGCGCCAGCTCGTGTTTAACTCCAGAGATAATGCCAACTGAAATAATGTGCCAAGTACATAATAATCATGTAAGCCGCGGCTTCCTTCACAGTAAAATACATTTATTTGATTATAAAGAAAAACATCTTCTACGATGAACGAATTATAGCCATTTCATGAAAATCGGAATTTTACCAAGAGTTGGGGTACTACTTGCGAATGGACCTTTCGTCCACTTCCTTAGTACCGGACCTAACGGCTAGTCCCCCAGGACCTCCCCGTGACCCCCTTTAGTACCAGTTGAGGGTGCGCATTAGTACCAGTTGGTGCCCCCACCCGGTACTAATGTGCCACCGGACCTTTAGTACTGGATAGTGGCACCAACCGGTACTAATGTGCACCCTTTAGTACCGGTTGGTGTCCCCAACCGGTACTAAATTTCCTCCTATAAATCCACCTTCTTCTTCCTCCTATCTGAGCCACTCACTATGGCTCGAGTTTCATCCATCCATGGGGATTTCACTCATTCAAGTGCTCTAAAGGTTAGAAACTTCATCCTCCCTTGATACATGGTTAGTATATAAGTTTTATGCTTTAGAGCTAGAGTAATTTGTGATTTTGAGAATAAGGTACAATGGAGAAAAATTTCATTTATACGCATGTGTTATTTAGAGCTCATATTTGTGATTTTTAGAATAAGCTACAATTTTTTGGATGCTATATTTCGTATTAGTCAAAAAAATTAATATGAAGTTAGAGGAATAATTTCATAGTTTAGTATTTTCCAAATATGAGCTAAATAAATTATGAAAAATGTGAGCGAGATAAATTGTGGTATATAGAGATAATAAGATGAAATAGAGGTACGCAATTGGTCATTTTTAGAATAAGCTACAATGGAGAAATTTTGTTTGAGCTAAGTAAATTGTTGGGAAAATATATAATTCATTCATAATTTAGTCATTTACAAATATGAGCAACATTTAAATTTGTGTATTTCTATCTAACCTTTTAGCAAACTCGCAGTGTATCATGTTATTTGGGTCTAAAATTTAAATTGTTTATTTCTATCTATATCTAAACTTTTAGCATCATTTGAGTTTGTCGTAGTGTATCATATTGTTTGGGTCTGAAATTTAATTTTTTTTTATTTCTATCTAAACATTTCAGTTTAATGGTTCATTTCATGTTTGTTATGTTTCATTTATAATTGTATGGATGATCAGAATATCTTCGATTCGATAATACTTTCTAGATGGATCGGCATTGGATGTACAACACAAACAAATGTTCCATGGAATACATTAATGGCTTACATGATTTTCTCGATCAGGCAGAATCCAACAAACCGCCATCCAGTTTCATTTGCTGTCCATGCAGAAATTGCAAACATCAGAAGGATTACTCATCCAGAAAGACTATTCACGCCCACATATACAGTTCTGGATTCATGCCTAACTATTTTGTTTGGACCAAGCACGTGGAAAGAGAAGTTATGATGGATGAAAATGATGATGAAGAAAAAGACAAGATTCCTGATTGGATTCAAGGAGGTGCCTTTGCAGATGCTCCAATGGGTGAGGCTGAAGAAGAGATGGGCAAGGCAAAAGATCTTATCGATGATCTAGGTCAGGGGTTGCGAGATGCAAAGGAAGATTGCGATAATGTGAAGGAGTCAAAAAGTTCAAGCGTATGTTAGATGATCATAGGAAATTGTTGTACCCAGATTGCAAACACAAAAAGTTGGGTACCACGCTTGAAATGCTTCAATGGAAGGCAAAAAATGAAGTTTCTGACAAGATTTATGATGAGTGTCAGATTTATAAGCCCGGCAGTCCACCAGGGGTTACCCAAGTGGTTGAGTTGTAGGTGGAGGTGATTGCGAAACCAAGAACTTGAAGGTGATCGTGAGAACACGAGGGACACGAGGGTTTTAGACAAGTTCGGGCCTCCGGAGAGTAATACCCTACGTCCTGTATGCTTGGCGACTTGTATTGCTTATGAACTTCGATGGGATAGATTTCCCTCGGGAGGCACCCTTGGCCACCTTATATAGGTTGACGACCCAGAGTTACAAGTCAGTTTGGATCTAATCTACTCGGTAGTTGCATGGAAGGAAATTTGACTCAGACTACAATACGTATCCCGCAATATTTAGGCTAGTTTAAACTCCCCAATTTTCTTGGCGTGTACTCTAAGTATCTTCATGTCCTCGTCCCGCACATCCTGGTTAGGTAGGCCCACTTGTCAGGTAGGGACCCATGTGGTGTTGGAGGTATGCCCTAGAGGCAATCATAGAGATGATGATATTCCATTTGGATCCATGATTTATATTGTGTTCCTTGAATATCCATTAAAGGCTACTTGAATTGATTTGCAATTATGTGAATTGTATGTGAAACTCTTTACTTGTATGGTTATTCTAAAGTTGTCCCTAGTCGGAGTTCATGTGAGGACACACATGAATATTAGACTAGCACATGTATTAGTTGATGACTATGTTTCACAAGTCATGGACATGGAAATGTTGAACTAATAATGTGGGCACATGTGGAGACATGTGCTAGGACTGACCCAGCACGAGAAGTAGTTCTCTCTTTAAACAACATATACGCTTTGTCCTTAGACCTGAGATTGTCGCATGTATTCAAGATGTGGATCGACCTACTTAGGGGCTATCAAACGCTACGCCGTAACAGGGTAGTTATAAAGGTAGCTTTCGGGTTTGTCAAGAAGCATGCTATGAGACATGGTCAATCAAGATGGGATTTGCCCCTCTCTGATTGAGAGTGATATCTTCGGGCCCCTCGAGTGATTGGATCCGAAAATGCATGGCCATGCTACGTATGGTTAAGAGTCAACCTACAAAGGGATTCCAAATCACGGGATCGAGAAAGAGCGGTCGGCTTGAAGCTAGACAAAATATCGTGAGGCAAAGGGAATAGCATGTATATTATGTTGTGATGGTTCGTCTGATATGATCTTCGTGTGCGTATAGGAGTTGGCACATCTTGCTAGAGGGCCGCTACCGACTATTGGGCCGAGTAGGAGTACTCGGGCCATGTCTATACGTATCCGAACCCATAGGGTCACACACTTAAGGGGCTTGAAGCCCAATTCGGATGTGATCCGAGTTGGATTAGGTTTAGAAGTACTAATGGGCCTCGGCCCCAGAGGCCCGTTAGGAACCTCTATAAATAGAGAGGTAGGGGCGCCCTAGGGTTTACACCTTTTAGCAAAACACATCTGCCGCGCCTCTCACGCCCTCGCCTGTTGCAACTCGCGCATCTAGCAGTCCGGCTTGCGACACTTCCTCCCTGCACGTGTGGATACCTTGGAGGTGTTGCGTTTGCAACACTTGGACGAGCTGCTGACGAGTCACGACAAGCCGACGACGAGCCACAACGAGCCGACGACGTTCCGCGGCATGAGGGCGATCTTGCTGCACGTGGACTAGCTGCTGAGGAGCTGCTGGACGTTGACGTGATCGACTACATACGACTACATTGATCGACTACGTACAACTACGTTGATCGTCTTCACTGCATCGACGCAAATCTACATGTTCCGCACCATTAGTGCGTCGAGTGGTAATCCCGTGATCCTTATGCGGCAGTTCTTCCTGGTTTTACGCGGTAGAAATTTTGATTTGCGCTAGTGTAGCCTACCTCGTACCCCAATAGTGGTATCAGAGTCGTAGCTGTTTAGTTTTGGATTCGGGATGTGTGCATATGGAGATATGCGAGTTTTCCGTTTGATCTATGTCCTGGTTTCGTGCCCTTGCTGCAATGGTAGTGTAACGACATACTCCTACCGGTCGGTTTCCGCCATTGGAGTTAAGTGATACACGTAAATCCAGTTGCAGTGAGCGAAGATCAATATGATTGGTCGAATCGAGATCCAGGGTCATACGCCAGACGTATTAGATGTGCAATAGTAGATGAGATCTACTGCCGGGGTTGGGATTTTTGTCGTATGTGTATGCTTCGGTAAATCAGCCGTAACTTTTCGGTACGATCTCGGATCGGGGAGAATTTTATATGAAAATTGATCTATAGAAAAATTTACACATGAAATTCAACCGCTTAGCCGTTTTTGGCGAAATTAGATTTCCCAAATTCGGCTTGGAAGATGGAGTTTCGGGCATCTGAAGTTTGGAACGTTAGGACGCTTAACTCTATTTTGCAGGATGTATGTATCTTGTGATCAGTATGGCCCTTTGTGTATGTGATGGATGTGTGTAACTCATTCGTGACCTGCGTGTCGCATGTACGGCAACACGGCAGGAGCCATATGTGTTGTCACTTTATTGTATTTAATGGTCTGCGTACCAATCTGTGATGATCCAAGCAACTATGTAATCTTCATTACTAGATTCTTTACTAGCTATTAGGCGTAATAGCATGTTGTAGTTCTTGGAGGACTCATCACCAGGAGGATGGCGCACATGGAACATGGAGATGGAGATCACCATGGTGAACAGGTTCTATCGAGATGGAGATCACCATATGAAAACGGGCCATACTGTGTCACAACTGTGTGAATGCTATTCTGTTTATGTTTTACTTTCTGCATGCTGTGATGTTAGAAGTAGAACGATCCCTCACAAAAGTTTAAGTTAGTATGCCCTCCCAACTAAAACATGCACCGTCCCATGTCTTGTACAATTAGTGGTGGGTCTATGAAATTAGGGTGCCACTAGTTTTCCTTAACTAGACGGGTTTGTGTCGGACACTTATACACATAAGGGTTGGTTTGCTTAACAAGGTTATCTTAACAGTTAAGGACCTTGGGGAATAAAGGTTGGGCGCCGAGACATAGAGATGTCACCCAACAACAGGAGTCATATGTGATATGATTAGCAAAAGTTGCTTACCGATCTACCTTGTTTGCTAGCGGTGATGCTAAAGCTCACTAGTAGACTTGTTAGTTGTGGATCCTGAATCACTAAGTTTCAATAGAGGGATATTGATTTTAGTGGGAGTAGATTCTGTTAAAATAGTTTAATATGATTTGCTCTATCATGGATACGTTTGTGTTAGTGTATTTTGCATTACTTTTGTTGTAGATTAAATGGCACCTAGCACCACCACCACATCGTTTGCTTTGCGTTCAGTCCTTGAGAAGGACAAGTTGAATGGAACAAACTACTTGGATTGGATCCGTAACCTGAGAATTGTTCTCAGGGCTGAGAAAAAGGAAGATGTTCTAGACATCCCACTACCAGAAGAACCTGCTGATGATGCACCCGCTGCTGCTAAGAATGCTTACAAGAAAGCATGTGATGTTAACCTTGAAGTAAGCTGCCTTATGCTTGCTTGCATGGAACCCGAGCTGCAGATGCAGTTCGAAACAAACCATGAGGCGCACGATATGATCGTGGCGCTTAGAGACATGCTCCAAACACAGGCCAGGACTGAAAGATTCAATGTGTCTAAGGCCTTTGTTGAGAGCAAGCTAGCAGAAGGCGCAGCAGTAGGACCACACGTAATCAAGATGGTTGGTTACACTCAACGGTTGGAGAAGCTGGGCTTCCCACTAGGCCAAGAGTTGGCCACTGATTTCATTCTTTCGTCTCTTCCACCTAGCTATGGGAACTTCATCTCGAACTACCATATGCATGGGACGGAGAAGGGTCTGAATGAGTTGTGTGGCATGCTTAAAACAGCAGAGGCTGACATCAAGAAAAGTACTAGTACTAGCCATGTGATGGCTATATAGAACAAGCCTAGCTTTAGCAAGAAGGGCAATTCTTGGAAGAAGAAGGGCAAGGCTGGAACATCCAAGCCAAACCTAGCGCCCAAGGTTAAAGCTGGACCTGGACCTGCTCCAGACAAAGAGTGCTTTTACTGTCTGCAAGCAGTACCTAGCTTCGTTGAACAATGGCAGAAGTAAGAGTACATCTACCTCAGGTACGCTTGTTGTTAATGTTATAGACAACATTTTTCTCGCTGATACAATTATTAATTCTTGGGTATTTGATACCGGATCGGTTGCTCATATTTGCAATTCGATGCAGGGAATGATAAGAAGTAGAAGCATGGAAAGAGGAGAAGTTGATTTCCGCGTGGGCAATAATGCAAGAGTTGCTGCGTTGACCGTCGGGACGATGCAACTCCACCTCCCGTCAGGATTTATTATGGAGTTGAATAATTGTTATTTTGTTCCTAGTTTAAGTCGAAACATTTTGTCTCCTTCATGCTTGATGAAGGATGGTTATTCATTTGCGAGTGAAAACAATGGTTGTGTGATCTCTAAGAATGATATGTTTATAGCTTTTGCACCCATTGTGAATAGATTAATTGTTTTAAATCTTGATGGTTCACCTGTCTATAACGTAAGTGCTAAAAGGCCTCGGCCTAATGATTTGAGTCCTACCTACTTGTGGCATTGTCATTTGGGTCATATAAGTGAAAAGCGCATGAACAAGCTCCATTCTGATGGACTTCTAACTTCGTTTGATTTTGAATCATACGAGACATGTGAGGCTTGCTTGCTAGGCAAGATGACCAAGACGCCTTTCACAGGATTTCCTGAGAGAGCAGTAGACTTGTTGGAACTCGTACATAGTGATGTATGCGGACCAATGAGCACGACAGCTAGAGGAGGATTCCAATACTTCATAACTTTCACTGATGATTTTAGTAGATATGGCTATGTCTACTTGATGAGGCACAAGTCTGAAACCTTTAAAAAGTTCAAGGAATTTCAGAATGAAGTTGAAAATCAGCGTGGCAAGAAAATTAAGGCCTTACGATCTGATCGTGGAGGCGACTATTTGAGCCACGAGTTTAGCAATCATCTAAAGAGCTGCGGAATTGTTCCACAACTTACGCCGCCTGGAACACCTCAGAGAAACGGTGTATCCGAGCGACGTAATCGAACTTTGTTAGACATGGTTTGATCAATGATGAGCCAGTCAGACCTACCGTTATCATTTTGGGGATACGCTCTAGAAATAGCAGCTTTCACACTTAATAGGGTACCATCTAAATCCGTAGTTAAGACACCATATGAGATATGGACTGGAAAGGTTCCTAGTTTGTTTTTAAAGATTTGGGGATGTGAAGTGTTTGTCAAGCGACTTCAGTCGGACAAGATCACACCCAAGTCGGATAAGTGCATTTTCGTGGGATATCCAAAGGAAACTTTGGGATATTATTTCTACAACCGATCAGAAGGCAAAGTGTTTGTCACTCGGAACGGGGTTTTCCTAGAGAAAGAGTTTCTCAAAGGAGAAAAGAGTGGAAAGACAGTGCATCTTGAAGAAGTTCAAGAGCCGATCGGGCAAGAATCAATGAGTGATGCTAATATAGAAGAACAAGTTGAGATACCTATGGCAAGAGAAGCACCACCACAAGCACGAAGGTCGGCAAGGCTTCATGAAATGCGGGAACTATTATTGTTGGACAATGATGAGCCTGCGACATATGCAGAAGCAACGATGGACCCAGACTCCGAAAAATGGCAGAGTGCCATGCAATCCGAAATAGAGTCCATGGGAGACAATCAAGTTTGGAACTTGGTTGACCCGCCTGATGGTGTTAAAGCCATAGAGTGCAAGTGGATCTATAAGAAGAAAAAGGACATGGATGGAAATGTTCACATCTATAAAGCACGACTTGTCGCAAAAGGTTTTCGACAAGTTCCAGGAGTTGACTACGACGAGACCTTCTTGCCCGTAGTGATGCTTAAGTCCATTCGGATTATTCTAGCTATAGCTGCATATTTCGATTATGAGATATGGCAGATGGATGTCAAGACAGCTTTCCTAAATGGAAACCTAGCTGAGGATTTTGTCGATCTGAAAAATGCTGGAAAGGTATGCAAGCTTCAGAGATCCATTTATGGATTGAAGCAAGCATCTAGGAGTTGGAACATTCATTTTGATGAAGTGGTCAAAGGGTTTGACTTCACCAAGAACGAAGAAGAGTCTTGTGTTTACAAGAAGGTTAGTGGGAGCTCTGTAGTATTTCTAATCTTATATGTGGATGGCATATTGCTGATTGGAAATAACATTCCTATGCTTGAGTCCGTAAAGACTTCACTGAAAAATAGTTTTTCGATGAAGGACTTAGGGGAAGCGGCATATATTCTGGGCATTAAGATCTATAGAGATAGATCGAGAAGGCTTATAGGATTAAGCCAAGATACTTACATTGACAAAGTGTTGAATCGGTTCAGCATGGAAGAGGCAAAGAAAGGATTCTTGCCTATGTCACATGGCATACATCTCAGCAAGACTCAGTGTCCTTCGACTGCTGATGAGCGGGATCGCATGAGTAGAGTGCCATATGCCTCGGCTATTGGATCTATCATGTATGCAATGATAAGTACTCGCCCAGATGTTTCATATGCGCTAAGTATGACAAGCAGACACCAATCTGATCTAGGTGAGAGTCACTGGATAGCGGTGAAAAATATTCTTAAGTACTTGAGAAGGACTAAAGATATGTTCCTCGTCTATGGAGGTGAGGAGGAGCTCGTTGTAACATGTTACACCGATGCTAGTTTCCAAACCGATAGAGATGATTCAAAGTCACAATCAGGATTTGTGTTCACGCTAAATGGTGGTGCTGTTAGTTGGAAGAGTTCCAAATAGGAGATGGTGGCCGATTTTACGACAGAAGCCGAGTACATCGCGGCTTCGGAAGCCGCGAAGGAGGGTGTTTGGATAAGGAATTTCCTCATTGAGCTTGGTGTGTTCCCGAATGCGTCCAGCCCATTAAATCTCTACTGTGATAACAATAGTGCAATTGCGCAAGCAAAAGAGCCAAGGAACCACAAGAAGAAGAAACACGTAATGCGGCGATTTCATCTCATTTGAGACTTCGTTAACCGGGGTGAGATCAAGATATGCAAAATACACACGGATCTAAACATTTCTGATCCGTTGACAAACCACTCCCGCAGACTAAGCATGATGCGCATGTAAGAGCTATGGGTATTAGGTACCTTCTAGATTGACTTTAGTGCAAGTGGGAGACTGTTGGAGGTATGCCCTAGAGGCAATCATAGAGATGATGATATTCCATTTGTATCCATGATTTATATTGTGTTCCTTGAATATCCATTAAAGGCTACTTGAATTGATTTGCAATTACGTGAATTGTGTATGAAACTCTTTACTTGTATGGTTATTCTAAAGTTGTCCCTAGTCGGAGTTCATGTGAGGACACACATGAATATTAGACTAGCACATGTATGAATTGATGACTATGTTTCACAAGCCATGGACATGGAGATGTTGAACTAATAATGTGGGCACATGTGGAGACATGTGCTAGGACTGGCCCAGCACGAGAAGTAGTTCTCTCTTTAAACAACATATACGCTTTGTCCATAGACCTGAGATTGTCGCATGTATTCAAGATGTGGATCGACCTACTTAGGGGCTATCAAACGCTACGCCGTAACAGGGTAGTTATAAAGGTAGCTTTCGGGTTTGTTAAGAAGCATGCTATGAGACATGGTCAATCAAGATGGGATTTGCCCCTCTCTGATTGAGAGTGATATCTCTGGGCCCCTCGAGTGATCGGATCCGAAAATACATGGCCATGCTACGTACGGTTAAGAGTTAACCTACAAAGGGATTCCGAATCACAGGATCGAGAAAGAGCGGTCGGCTTGAAGCTAGACCAAATATCGTGAGGCAAAGGGAATAGCATGTATATTATGTTGTGATGGTTCATCTGATATGATCTTCGTGTGCATATAGGAGTTGGCACGTCTTGCTAGAGGCCGCTACTGACTATTGCACCGAGTAGGAGTACTCAGGCCATGTCTATACATATCCGAACCCATAGGGTCACACACTTAAGGGGCTGGAAGCCCAATTCGGATGTGATCCGAGTTGGATTAGGTTTAGAAGTACTAATGGGCCTCGGACCCAGAGGCCCGTTAGGAACCTCTATAAATAGAGAGGTGAGGGCGCCCTAGGGTTTACACCTTTTGGCAAAACACATCTGCCGCGCCTCCCACGCTCTCGCGTGTTGCAACTCGCGCATCTAGCAGTCCAGCTTGCGACGCTTCCTCCCTGCACGTGTGGATACCTTGGAGGTGTTGCGCCTGCAGCACTTGGACGAGCCGCTGACGAGTCACGACAAGCCGATGACGAGCCACAACGAGCCGACGACGAGCCGCGGCACGAGAGCGATCTTGTTGCACGTGGACTAGCTGCTGAGGAGCTGCTGGACGTTGACGTGATCGACTACGTACGACTACGTTGATCGACTACGTACGACTACGTTGATCGTCTTCGCTGCATCAACGCAAGTCTACATCTTCTGCACTAGTAGTGCGTTAAGTGGTAATCCCGTGATCCTTATACGGCAGTTCTTCCTAGTTTTACGCGGTAGAAATTTTGATTTGCGCTAGTGTAGCCTACCTCGTATCCCAACATGTGGTACCCATATCCCTCAAGCCCCCAAGCAATGTGTAAGTGAATAGGAACTTGAGGTCATCACAGCGAAGCTGGTAATGTAGAGGCTGTGATGGCGTCATGGTGACGGAGAGGCTGCGCAGTGCTCAAAAAAGAAGAAGAAAATACGAGCGAACACAGAGCCATCGCGCAGAGCAAAGTCAAGTGCCAAGTTGGTGGATGCAGCCATCCAACATGGAGGGCATCGCAAGACGCACTTCATAGGAGTAGCCCCCGAGCATTGAAGCAATTAATATAATTGGTCCAATGGTTAAAAAAGAAAAAAATTGATCCCAACAGCAAATCCAAGTGCCTGAACACAAGGAAGGGTAGAGCCACGGAGGCATGCTGACCAAAAGTAGGTGCCACGCCGGTGTAGCCATGGAGGCGCGCCAAACTGAAATAGGTGCCCAGCCCCCAAGGATGAGGACTGGTGGAGCCACGGAGGCGTGCCAACCTGAAATAGGCACGCACACCATTAAAAGTGCAACGGAAAACCCAAGGACTCCGTCCTGCACGTGCCGCTGTAACGGAAAACCCGTACATTTCATCCAGTGCGTGTGCCGTAATAACAGGACGCCCGCGAATTCCGTCGCTAGGTTATGCCATCACGCCCTTCCAAAGCACAAGTGGAACAGAGATGTTTCATTTCCATCCATAATACTCGTAGCGCCCATGAACCCCGAGCCATGACGCTGCGATTCCCAATCTGCTCGCATGCAGTTCGCTGCCACCGCCCGAGCCGTCGCGCCGCCGTATGCGTATCAAAACCATAGCGTCCATCAGATCCAAATCGCAAGGCTTGGAGATCAAAGAAATGGTGCAAGCAAACATTCTAGATCCAACTACGGTGTGGATGAAGTCCGTGATGACCGAGAAGCACATCCAAGCGCTCGTCAATCGGGGCCTCGTGGGGCCTAGGCACTGTTGGATTCGAAGCCAACTGCAGGCCAAGATTTTGCGTCGGAGGACAAGACGGAGACGGTGGTCTTCGTGTTGTTCTTCAAGTGCGGGTTCAAGATCCTGTGTGGAGACTTCTTTCGGGGTCTTCTGCGCTACTACAAGATTGAGCCGGTACATCTAAATCCCAACTCCATTCTTGACATTGCGGTCTTCATCCATCTGTGTGAGGCGTATTTGGGTATTTCCCCACACTTCGATCTCTAGATATATCTGTATCAACTGAAGATTGTGTCAACCAAGGGGAAGCAGAGAGTGATCGGGGGGTGTGGTTTTTCTTTGCGGCCGAGGAAAGTCCGGGAATACTCCGATCGTCAGTTGAAAGATTCCAACAATGGCTGGCACAAAGAGTGGTTCACCATCACCGATCAGTAGCCCGAGCTCCCACCACGCACTAGATACGGGCCAGTGGCCAACCTCAGAGAAGCAAGTGTAGGTGAATCAGTTGATGGCAAAGATCGCCGACCTGAAATCATGAGGATTCATGGCTGGAGCTGTCAGCATCAACTTCTGCCAGAGATTGACACAGCCAATCAAACACCAAGTGCACCCAGCGTATGACTACACAAGGCTGCAGGACCCGACTCTGGTGGTCTAGTGAAAGGTGCCCATGGATGAAATCGTCAACCAGGTGTCCGAGTTCTTTAGGGGCGTTATCAACTACAAGAGCTGCTCGAAGGCTTATTCGCTGAAGAGGCTGCTGACCAACCCGGCTTGTTCTTCAACGGCATTGATTCGGCATACTTTATATGCTGGTGTGCTATTTCTGACTATGCTTGTGGATTGACTAGGATGATGAATTTGCATTCTTTTGCCCGGCGCCGCTGCCTGGAGGGGCCGAGCAAGTAAGACCCAAGGTCCGCCCAACGAGCCGCCCGTCGGCCCTGAGTGGGAGTGTGACTCCTCCATCGGGTCGGATGAGAGTTTGCCAGAAGAAGCTAGCTAGGCCACAGATGCTACACCGGTTGGACGTCGAACACGGCAAGCCGTGCACAAGTAGCCCACCTCCAAGTTGCAGAAGCTGAGTGGCAAGAGAAAGAAGATGGCCAGCAACAAGGGGAAGGAAAAGGAGAAAGCTGCCCCGAGCGCCGCCTTCGCGGCCAGGTCAGCTAGCGTGGTGAATGAGGAGTCTAACACGCCAAGCCTGCCCATGAAGAAGATGAAATCCGATCTCCTTGAGACCACCATGGCCAACACAGAGCGTGTCAAGGAAGCGTTGAATGTGAAGATCTGTGGGGGGTCCAGCGGACATACATCGGCGCCACCGCCATTGCGCCCCAAATTCCGTGTAAAGAAGAAGAGCACCCTATAAGTGCAATCTGCTTATGCTGTCTATCTTGTGGTTGTTGTTGCCGCTTGTTGTGTTTGAATTGCTTGTCACACTATCAATGCAGGACTGAACGATAAGGTGGGTGCGTAGCTTACTAGTTGCTTGGTCCAGGCTGAGGGAACGAGTGGCCGCACCGTTAAGCAGCTGCCACCTCCAGAGGTCAGGGCGGGTCAAGTGGTCGCACTAGAGAAGTTGTGCCCAGCCTAATACTACAAGAGGGTGTGGTTGGCTCCGAAGCTGTGGACGTTGCTGTGGTCGACCCCAAGGTTGAGCAGGTTCCTAATGAGGGGGCCAGAGCTGAGCCTGGACTAGAGGAGGTGCCCAGGGATGACCCGCGACTGGAAGGATCCAGCGGGGGCGCTGATGTTGGCATGCAAGGCGAAGAAGATCTAGAGACCTTGAACCTCCCTGGGTCGGACCTTGCCAGGGATGCAACGCAGGATAAGAAAGATCTAGCCAGGCTGTGGCAGTCATCGTCAGAGATTTCCAAGCTGTTAATTGTAAGTGTGCTGACCAACCGAGAGGGCTTGTATCTGAAAATCCAGTTTCTTCGCTGAGCTCTAACAAGTAAGATGTATGCAGGGTTTATCCCAACGTCCACAGAGGAGGGCGGATGAGATCCACCAAGCCAAGCACTATTGCCTGAAGGCAGAGTGACTCGAGACCGACCTCAAGAAGGCTAGAGAGGATGCCACAAAGCATGCTGACCAATTCCTGCAAAAGGACCTGGACCATGACTTGGAGAAAGAAGTTCTTACTGCATACTTGAAAGGTATGTCATGTTGTCCTATTGAATCGATTTTATCCTTGAAGTCTTGGTGCTGGCATATACTTGTTTGAATGAGCAGATACCACGGTGAAGGAGCAAAGGCTCAAGTGGCACCTCAAGGAGTGCGAGGATTCCAATGTGCGCCTTCATCAAGAGTATGATGTTGTGGTTCATCATGAGTATGACGTATCGCAAAAGCTAATCTATGAAGCCAACGTGCGCAAGGAAACCGAGCGCTGCTTAGAGGCTGTTGTGCGTAATCTGCAGCATGACCCACATGTGATTGTAGGGCTAGAAGTGGAGCTGGAGGATCTTCGTAAGGCGGCAGGCTATGTGATGGACATGGTCCAACCAGAGGTCGACCCAAACGCGCCAACGCCACTGCTTGATCGTCTAAAGGCGGCACTTGGTCGGCTGAAGATTCTACTAAAGGACACCACGGCGGAGTGCGTCAAGAACATCTTCGCTCTATTGGCGACACACTTCCTATGGCTTCCTTTGGAGCGTGCTGCAATAGGAGTCGCGGTCGACTTCCACGCTAATTTTCTTCCGGAGCTAGCAGACCAGTACCATGATGTAGCAAAGAACATTATCAATGACTTGAACCTGTAAAAGTAAACTTTGTGGTGTATCAATCTATGTGATGAAACATGTGATATAATGAACTTAATCGTATGCGGAGAAAAAAACTCCATCCCTCCCTTGGTGTATACGACAGGACAACATGTGACTGACGCTGTAGGCGCTAAGCACCTAGCCTTGCCTAACCAGCGTCCTGCTAAGAGCGGATCTCGAGCTTATAGGAGGGGTGAATGCAAGGTTGTCTAGGTTTCGCGAGCTAGTACGTAGACCACACGAGTTAGTTATATAGACTCAAGAGGAGGAGGATAAGAATGCATGACCCAGAGGTCAGCGCTTGGGGGAAGCTCACGAGCTTGTGAGCGAGTGGTCTGTCAAACAGGTCAGACAGCCCCCGAGCGTTAGGAGCAGCTCGGGCAAAAGAACAGTAAGGCAGTAAGTACACAAAGAACCTTGAAAGGTTTTATTTATTCAATGAAAGGGGAAAATAGAGTGAATAGCTTTTAAATCTAAGGGTAGAAGCGCTATAGATGCTCGATGTTTCACGGATTGCGGACACTTGAGCCCTCCGCCCATTGGTGTCGGTAGGTGCCTGGCTGGATAATTTCCTTGATGATGAAGGGCCTTCCTAGGGGGCGGCCAGCTTGTGCATATCCTTGGTAGACTGGATCTGGCGAAGCACCAAATCACCAATGTTGAAGGAGCGTTCTCTGATATTCCGATCGTGGTGGTGCTGTATCTGCTGCTCGTGGCGTGCATGTTGGATGAGGGCCACCACGTGATGCTCTTCAAGGCTGTAAATGTTGACCCACTGACCTGTTTCTACCTCGCCTTCCTTGTGTATTGGATGCGTGGGGCGCCAAAGACCACGTCGGATGGTAGAACAGCTTCTGAGCCGTACACCATGAAGAAAAGGGTGTAGCCGGTAGCCCAGCTTTTCTAGGTTCGTAGACCCCAGATGACATGGGGAAGCTCACGCAGCCACTTGGTGGTGAACTTGGATGCATCTTCAAAGATTTGAGACTTGAGGGACTTGAGGACCATCCCGTTCGCACGTTCGACTTGTTCGTTGTAGCACGGATGCACTACAGAGTAGTACACATCGATGAAGTTGTCTTGGCAGAGGTCCCAGAACTCGGAGCCTATGAACTACTTGCCAAGGTTAGTGATGATCCTATTTGGCACTCCAAAATGGTGTGTGATTTCCTCCATGAACTAAGCGGCTTTAGCCAACTCGATGCAGGTGACAGCCTTGACCTCAATCCACTTGGTCAATTGGTCAACTTCCACGAAGATATGGGTGTAACCGCTCGGAGCGGTCTTGAAGGGTCCGACCATGTCCAGCCCTCAGCATGTGAAGGGCTAGGATAGTGGGATGGTGCGTAGTGCTTGGGCTGGAAGATGTTGCTGCTTGGAGAAGAATTGGCACCCTTTGCACCTTTGGATGAGCTCCTTTGTGTCAGCTACTGCTGTTGGCCAATAGAAGCCAGAGTGGAATGCCTTGTTGACCGAAGTGCATGAGACGGCGTGGTTCCCACATGTTCCCGAGTGGATCTCGTGCAAGAGGTTGAGGCCCTCGCTGTGCAGAATGCACATCATCAGGATGCTTGTGGATGCAGCGTTTCTGTAGAGTTCCTTGCCGATGACGACGTAGTTTGCACTCCACCGAGCTAATTCTTCGTACTCCATCTTGTCCTCTGGCGCCATCTAGTTGGTGATCAAGGCTATGAATGGGGCGTGCTAGTCTTCTTCTACCTCAATCATCATGATGTCAGTAGGATTTGGGTCGGCCGGAGCCTCAGCATTTTTGTTGGCTTGGTCTGGGTCCAGAACCTTCATGGATGGTTTCCGCAGATCTTGTACAAAAACACTGGCTGGAACCTGCGCATGCTTTGAGCAAAGCTTGTACAGGACACCTGCAATGATGTTGTGGTCCCTAGGGATATGGTGGAACTCAAGATCATCGAAGTGAGTCTCAAGTTTACAAATTTCAGCACAATAAGCATCCATGGACTCCTTGGTACAGTCCTAGTTCTTGTTGACTTGCTCAATAACGACCTTGAAGTCGCCATACGCAAGGATGCGCTTGATCCTAAGGGAAATGGCACTGAGGAGGCCGTGGATGAGAGCTTCTTACTAGGCGCCGTTGTTGGTGGCCTTGTAGTGGATCTAGAGGATGTACTTGAGCTGCTCGCCTTTGGGGGATATGAAGAGGACCCCTGTGCCGGCTCCTTCGAGGTTGAGGGTGCCATCAAAGTACATAGTCCAGTGTTCTGGCCTCTACATGGAGGGCGGCTTGTGGATCTCCGTCCACTCAGCCACGAACTCAACCAGGATCTACGACTTGATCGCATGACACGGGCAGAAATCGAGGCCGAACTCACCGAGCTCCACGGACCACTTGACAACTCGGCCATTGACATCCCTGTTGTGGAGGATTTCGCCGATGGGTTATGAGCATACCACCCGGATCTTGCGCGCCTGGAAATAGTGGTGCAACTTGGAGGATGAGATCAGAACTGAGTAGAGCAACTTTTGAACCTGAGTATAGTAGATCTTGGAGTCACTGAGGACCTCGCTGATGTAGTACACTGGTCACTGGACCATGTGGGCATGGTCGAGTTCTTCGCGCTCCACAACTAGCACGGTGCTAACAATGTGCGTCGTTGCAGAGATGTAGAGGTACAAAGTTTCTTGGTCGGCCGGGGCTGTCATGACGGGGGGAGTGGTGAGAAAAGCTTTGAGCTCTTCGAGTGCCTTGCTGGCCTCGTCATCCCACTTGAACTTGTCCACCTTTTTGAGCAACTTAAAGAATGGCAGACCCTTTTTTCCGGGTTTGTTGATGAAACAGCTGAGGGCCACCATCATGCTAGTGAGCTTCAAGACGTCTTTCTTGTTGGCCAGCTTTGTCATGTTTCTGATAGTGTCGATCTTGACTGGATTAGCTTTGATGCAATGCTGGCTGACCATGAAGCCAAGGAGGTTTCTAGACAGGTTATCGAAGACACATTTGCCCAGGTTAAGTTTCCAATGGTAAGCTCGGAGGTTGTTGAAGGTCTATACGAGGTCAGCTATGAAGCTTTCCTTGTCCTTGGTCTTGACGACCACATCGTCGATGTAGGCCTCGATGTTCCTGTGTAGCTGTGTTCCGAGGCAACCCTGGATTTCCTTCTGGTAGGTGGCGTTGGCATTTTTTCAACCCGAAGGTCATGGTGTTGTAGCAGTAGATGCCGAAGGGCATTATCAACATTGTCTTATCTTAATCGGCAGGGTTGAGGGCAATCTGATGATAGCCTGAGTAGCAGTCCAGGAAACATAGCAGGGTGCTCCTAGCCGTAGAGTCTGTGACCTGGTCGATGCACGAAAGAGGGAAGGGGTCCTTAGAGAAGTGCTTGTTGAGGTCGGTGCAATCGATACACATTCTCCATTCGCCGGTTTTCTTTTTTACAAGAACTAAATTTGCTAACCAGTTAGGATGCTTATATTGTTGGATGAATCTGGCGGCTAAGAGCTTATTTATTTCTACCCTAATAGCCTCCTTGCGATCTTGGGCAAAGCAGCGAAGCTTATGCTTGACCGGTCGTGTAGTCTTGCTCAAGTCCAAGGAGTGCTCAGCCAGCTCCCTCGGGACACCGGGCATATCAGTTGGCTTCCACGCAAATATGTCCGAGTTTTCCCTAAGGAAACTGGTGAGCGCGAGTTCCTATTTGTCCACTACTACGATCCAGACCTATCGTGATGCTTATATTGGATTGCAATATTACTATTTTGGTTGCAGTATGGATCAATTGCATCTATTTTTGGTCGTTGACAAATGGTTGCATTTGGAACGGTGCAATAGGTTCTTGCATCCTTTTGGATGTGGTGTTGCAATATGCTGGTTTTGCAATGCACATAAAAAAACTAACGGAACCGCGATATGGTTGCAAATATTGCGACCAGCAGAATGGTTGCATGAGTTACTGTTGTAATGAAAGACGTGTCTGCAATATGATAGTATTGCCACTAATGAACTTGTCACAAAAACATTTTATTGTCACCCCATAGTTACATGGGAATATGGTCATATTGCCATGAAGTATGCTCCATTGCATCAAATAAATATTGCAAAGTAACAAATTTGGTGGCTAGAGTCAATTGCAACGTTCATTTGCATGTGGCAATAAAGGATAATGCAATGAATCATTGTTGGTGGTAATAGATGGAAAATGCAACGAATCATTATTGGTGGTAATCGATGGAAAATACAACGAATCATTGTTGGTGGTAATAGATGGAAAATGCAACAAATCATTGTTGGTAGTAGACACGTCCTATAGCAACACATAAAGTTTAGGAAAATAATGTATATTGTAATAACAAATGGTGGTTCCGATGTGGTTTGTTGCAACGAGAGCATTTTGGCTAGCGCCTTTACAATTTTCTTCTATAGACTGAAATTTAATTGTTGTTACAAAATAATTGTGCCATGAGAATATATTTCATCATCACATATAAGAACTCAAACCTTCATTAACTTCAAATATGTCTTAACCAAAGTAATAACATAATGACCAGAGTACTGCTAAAATAAATATGAACACAGCTGAATAAAAACATCATCTCCGACTACAAGTTTGCAACTATGTTTGGCACAATAAAATAAAACTAAATATAAGTTCTGTTATTGATCTATTCATGCCCCATTAGCACCAGCAGTCACCAATAAACCTTTCTATAATTCTTCATTCTTCTAGTTGTCCATCACCAGCATATAGGCATAAATCTTTCTCTAAATATTTTGGTTGTCCATGCTTTCTGAACACACATAGAATTTATTAATTTAATGTAGGAACCTTGGTGATTAAGTGCATGGAATAACTTATCACGTGCAAACTAATGATCATATTGATATAGTAAAGACATAAAGTAAATTAAGGAGCACCCTGTAATAATATCATATACCGTTTGAGATGACAAGATCCCCGCCAGTTTGATGAACTTTATTGACATATCATACATACCATATTACCCACCATTTCAAAGACAAATCACATTGGTATTCATACCTACTGTTTTTTCTTTTGATTACGAGTCCTCAATAGTTGTTGAATAGAAACATAATTCAATGACCCATTGGAACCATTCCTTTTCTGGAAAAGAGTCCTAGCTACTCATGCTAATTTATTTTAGACGATCAAATAATATCGATGGTTTCAATAAAATAAAAATGATATCACACCTAGCTACTCATCATGCTAATTTATTTCAGACGATGACTAATTAAATATGCTGGTATGTTTCAACAATACATTCAGCTTTTTTTTCAGAAACTTACAGCTCTTTCATGAGCTTCTTTTGTTCAGAACCTTGCATATCATACCCTGCTCATGCCGCTTTGGCTTCTTCACTCCTGTCAGGTCCTACTAAGCTGCCTGCCCCATTTTAAGCCCTCCCTTCATATCCTAAGATTTTCATATGGAAAGAATTAAAGCTCTAATTGTTCAGACTATCAGATAAATATAGAGGGCAAGTGAATGCACCAAACTAAGACATGAGGGGGGACTAATGGAACCACTGCTTGGGCTTGACAGTCTCTTCAAAGCACTACCCCCCTTCCTTGGCCTGTCTTAAAAAGTAAAGAAAAGGTCAAAATAAATCCTACATAAGCACTGCAGAGAACATATATACTTGCTCTAGAACGTACAGACATATTACTATGGTACAGAAGCTTGTGCAGCAGAGAAATAGTTGGAATGTATATTAGCACTACCAGTGTATCATACGTTAAGGTAAGCAAAACACAAGGGTATACATATATCTGTGCCTTGATAATGTAGATGCAGTATATCTAAAGAGCATGGTTCTAGATGCAATGATGCTGCAGCTGAACTCATTAGACAAAGCTAGTAATGGGAGTGACAGAGCTCATTCACTGAAGTGACAGAATAATACAACCAACCATGTATAGCAGAGCTATGGAATGTGGAAGCATAGAATAGTAATTTTGCAACTCAGCACTCTACTTTCTGAGAACATAAATTATTTATCAATATCTCTCAATCAAATTTAAACAGTACGTAATAACTCCTCTTGCAGGACATGTAGTGTTTATGCACGGCTATCAAAACTCCATCCCACAACACCATTTTCATCAACCCAACAGCTTTAAGCAGCGATTTGATTACTTCTGAATTTTAGCGTTAAGGAGGGAATCGATTACTTATTAATTTTAACTAGACCAGTACTTCTGAATTGCAAGTAGTGCCTAGCTGATCACATTAATGGCATGCATAACCAAAGGGCAATTTACAATACCATGCAATGAACAAAATATTTATTCAAGCACCAATTAAAACTGCAGCATGAGACTTATTTCTTAATAATACAACTTCCAACACCATGCAACTTCATACCTTATGCTTTGGGCTTGACCACATCTCTACAAGTGCTTTCCATTGTTCATCAGTCATACTCTTCAATGGTGATGTTGTTCTGACTGTGTTTGCTGGTACACCATCAAAGTAATCTTCTTGAGCGTGTGCCTCATTTGCTGCTGACCACGCTTGAGCAAATCGGAGCATGCATATTGGTACTGCCTTGCGTGGGTTGTTTCATCCATCATTGAGATGCTTGTAGCAAGGAATAGCAACCGTGCATGTTATGGGAGAGTGTATAAAAACATTCCATGTCTAAAACAAGTGTTCGAAGAGGCATTTCGTCAAACACTTTAAGTAGCTATCCAGTATTGCAAATTACCAGGCATGCTCCACACTAGATATAAACTACAGCTGAAACCCAATTCACAGTTTGCGAAAGATCAAATTTACAGTTGCATACTTACAACATCTAAATCTTATCACGAGTGAGCAGACTGCTCCCAAGTACAGATCATGATGCAATATAAATCTAACTACATGTTTAGAACCAAGCAGTATTGCAGGAGAAGTATTGCGTGGAAACAAGATAAGCACCAACTACGGACATAAAATTCTAATTCCTCGTTACAACTACATGTCCAAACAACATTGTTTCGAATTTGAGTTATCCGTTGGCTGTTCGGTCTCACCTTGGGAGGACCGGAGGAGTCAACATGCGGACTCACCATCCTTGGGTATTGCAAGGATGGAGGTGAACGCAGGATCTTGAGCTGCTGCCAGGGATGGACCTCCACGAGGATGGAGCCGCTCGCCGTTGCTGGAACTGCAAGCCATAGTGGGGTCCGGCCGCCGCCACTACGCTGGTCGCGATGTGTTACCGCATATCCGCTACGGCAGCGCAACAGTTCCACCGCGGATCCGCCGCCCGAGGAAGGAGGAGGAGCAGGGTACGTGGACGCCGGAAGCGAGTTAGTAGTGGATGCCGCGAGGGAGGAGGGGCACCACCGCCGAGGTGAGCTGCCGCAGCCTCTCTTTCTCGCCACCACCGTGGTGTGGAAGGGATCGGAGGAGAAAAGGATCTCGGGGGATCGGCCGCGCAGCAAATTTGTACTGGCTGAGCACACAGGCATCCGTCCGATCCTGATCGGACGGCAGCAAGCAGACAACCACGGCACGACGCAAGCTGGCCGCATGAGGTTACTGAAATGCCGGCCCAAACCCAAGCTCTAAGCCCAAACTACATTCTTGTTTACAACATATTTAGTTTACATGTTAATTTTTTTCAGTAAAAAATGAATAAACATATCTAAAATTTCCTAAAAGTTATGTTATTGCATAATAACATTTAATTAAATTATTTTCAAGAACAGACATACTTGATGAATGTTTTCTTCAATTTTCATTAAAAAGATAAACCTGGTTTTGGCTATTAGTCTCCTTAGATCTTAATACAGAGGAGAGAGTTGGTGATTAACATATGAATTTCCCAATCCACTTTATTTCTAATAATGGGATAAATTTCATGTGTCAATTTTTTTCCAAATTAATGATATTATTTGTACACGTGGCCAAAAAGGAAAGATATGATTGTCATTTATGAAGTTCATCAAATGATTTGTGCACATGAGAAAACAAAACATTTCGATGGTAACAACCACCTTCCGATGTTTAGACCCGGCAACCTACCGATGGGGGTGCCCAAGGTAGTGTTTTGGTTAGTGGGGCTCACCACAATCAGGAACTCGATGGTGAAAACAGACACACGATTTAGATAGGTTCGGCCGCTGAATAGCATAATACCCTACATCCTGTGTGTTGTATTGGGTTGTATTGATGCTCGATGGGATTCGATCCTTTGGAGGGGGTCCCTGCCCGCCTTATATATCCGGGGGGCAGAGTTACAGGTCGGTTGTTTACAGGAAACTAGTCGGATACGACTTGAGGAGTCCTACTCGGTCTGCATGAGTAGTTTCCTCATCCTAGTCTAGCTCTTGGTTTTCCATGTAGACCACGCCACCCTACACCATAGTCTCCATGTCAGACACGCTCGGGTGTATAGCCTTGTTTGTAGGACTGTGTACCCTGCCTGGTATGCCCATACATGTATGTATGACAAGCCCCCGAGTACTTTTTAGTCAAATGCAGGTGCTCTGAGTTCTTCTGTTGACGTTGCCAACTTATTCTGGTGCTCTTTGAGTACTTCATCTAGTTGAGTCTTCAGAAGGAACCCGAGTACTACCATGCGGCTGAAAGGTACTCAAGCCTCATATTGACCTTGAAATCTTGAATCTTTGGTCGCTGAATCTCCAAATTTGACCTTGATATGGACGTGCGATGAAAATCTCACTCCATATGGAGTAGCCCCCAAGCCTTAGGTTGAATCAAAAAATCAGCCTGAGGGGCAATCTTGTAATTTCCTCCATTTTCCTTAGAGAAAAAAACTTTTGATCCAAGGCCACATGGCACACAGCTCCCAAGCCTTATTCCAGCTATGTAGATGGGATAAGGATCTTCCGTAGGTCAATATGTGTTCAAATATTTTTGAAATCAGAAATTTGACGGCAGGTATCCCAAATCTTCGGACGGATGTTGAAACACCCGAAATCTCCGTTTGCTGTTTGCTTTTGCGCCCACAATTTACTGTAGGTGGAGCGTCGCTGTAGGCGAAGCGTTGCGTGATGCGGTAAATAAATACGGAGGAATTATCCCTTCCGCTTTTTACTGAGCAGTTGCCTCTTCATCTTCCACCACACGCTCTAGCGCCACCACCACTCCCCGCTGTGTGCGATCTAGCGCTGTGGTCCCCATTCACCCAAGGCCCTGAGCGTCGCTTAGCGATCTTCTCATGATGAGTGCGATGGGTATACGTAGGAAGGCCCGGGCATCCGAGGCGGAGGCAGAGGCATCCAGCAAGAAAGTGCGGGCGGACAAGGGGAAGGACTCCTTGGTCAAGGAGGCGACGGCGAAGCCCACACTGCCCCAGCCGGGTGCGGGTTGGATGCCATCTCGCCTACAGGAGGGTGACATCCAGTCGCTCATCCACAGCACGCTCCTGCAGGAGCGTGATCAGATTGGGTGGAGGGTGACCAAAGAGAGCCAGGCCTGGCGGAAGCGCACCCAAATGAGACGATCATGTTTGGGCACTTTGCCGAGAGGGGCTAGCCTTGCCAGCTTCCGACTTCTTCCGGGGCATCCTCAGCTGGTTCAGGTTGGAGCACATCCACCTGAACCCGAACTCCATCCTCCACCTCGCAATCTTCGTACATTTGTGTGAAGCCTTCTTTGGGATTTCTCCCTACTTTCAACTATTCTGGAACTTCTTCCGCTTCAAGTCCCAGCCGAGCAAGGACGAGATCGCATCCATTGGCGGCAGCGGCCTGCTGCTGCGGAAGAACCAGGAGAAGATGTACCTCAAGTACAAGCTCATCAATTCCAACTCCGGTTAGAAAAATGGTAGTTTAACTTGAGGGACCTGGATCCCCAACTACCGACACTCTCAGGGCTTGCCCTTGTGTGGAACAATCAGTGGTTCGTCGAGTCGTCCGATGACGAGGCATTCCAGGTGCTGGACCTGCTGCAGCGGATCTCCAAGTTGAGGGCGGAGGGCCTCACCAGCGTTGGCGTCGCCTTCTCCTTCATGAGGAGGTGCATGCAGCCGCTGCAACAGTGGACATATCTGGGCTACGAGTACTTGGGACTCGTAGACCAGACAAGATTCTCTCCTGAGGACCTCAGCACTTACGCCATCATGGCCAGGCTGAGGAGTATGTTCGAGAATGTGGTGGTTATCCCCATGATCGTCCAGGAGTTCAGCGCGACGAACCCCCGGAGCCGGTAAGTACTCGTGACCGAAGCCCGCGAGCGTTTACCGAGTAGTTAGACTTGTTCTCTGACTTGTCTTGTGTTGTTGAAGAGCAAAGTATCACTGTTCTTCTCCGCGCCTCCTCCCCCTGGCACGGAGATTACCTCCAAGGCCACCCGGGTGTCTTGCAGCTCGATGCGGCAAGGAGCCAAGGAGGAGGAGGGCTCGACCGAGTGTTGGAGCAGCTCAAGCTCCAAGGAGGGGGAGGTGGTGCCTCCCCCCTTTATCACTAGGAAGCGTCACTAATGTTTTCCTGCATACTTCAAGAATCATTGTTTGCCTAACATCATAGGTTGTATTGACTTCAGTTAATTCTTAGAAATACTAATCATAGTAAAGTATTGTTGAGATCAATAGATTTTTATGAACTCTGAACATATAATCAGCTTTCCCTTTTTACTAGCTCAAGCTTTCAGAGCCGCAGGCAGAGAGCTCAACGTCTACCTCAACGACTACAAGGGCAAGTGGAAGGCTCATTGGATTGACATCAGGTACATTTACATCTTTTAATTCTAAAAATTGATCTCAAATTGAGGGTAGACCTTTGCTTCATGATTCATAATCTGAAATGGAATAGGCACTATCTATATATGATTTCCTTTGCATCAATGGGGTTTACTTTCCTTCCTCCTTTTAATTCAGCTCTGTCTTTGAACTGATTTTTTATTCTTGATCAAAATTAACTGGTAGACATATTCTCTGTGTGCCATCACTGAAAGTTGACTAGGATTAGTCATAACCTTCTGCTTCCTTTTTTCCAAGTTTGTGGATAGTAGTAGAATGGTGATTAGGCAACAGAGGTAAGGTGACTTCCTTTGACCTTCTTCCATAAATTTAGGACCCACTATGCCAAAGAAGGGCCTTATGTTTTGGGTGGCTGGTTCAGTCAGATTGGTGCTGAACATTTTTTGTTCCTTTGGAGCATACCAGCTAGGCTAAGCACGATTCTAGTTTGTACCTTGATTGTGACGTCTCTAAGCTGACAAATTTTTTGTTCTATTTTGTTGCTCCATGAGCACCAGTGTTGTGAAGGCCCCGCAAATGGGCTATGGCCCAATATGGATGATGCCGGCTACTAAACTAAAGGAATGTGACCCAATTCGGATGATGCAAGCCTAATTCCTACTCAGTGCTGATGGAGGCCGGTAAGGAAAGAAAAAAAAGGAAAATGAAGAGAGAAAAAATATAATGTGTGGGATCCACTTGATAAAGTGGCAGCAGGGCCCACTAAAATATCAAAATAGAGGCTGGTAAGTAAAAAACATAAAGGGAAAATAGAGAGAGAAAAATATGACATGTGGGATCCACTTGACAAGTGGCAGTGGGATCCACAAACATACCAAGCACTCCTTTTCTCAAAAAAATGGCGAACGTCGCGTGAAGACGAAGAGGTGGCGACACGGCGTGAGGGCTAGGGGCTGGATCGATCAGGTTTAGGTTTGATCCCTCGCGAAAGAAAGGCCTGCCGCATGGGCCAAATTACATACGTGTTAAGTCCAGCTTGGGCAATTTTAATGCTAATTTCAATTTAACCAACAGAAAGGCCCACCTAGAAACTTATCTATTGCCACACCTAGAAATATCGCAATATCACCTTGTGTGTACTCAAATGTAGCCACATATGATGTTCGTGGCAATAAAACCTCAAGGGATGCAACGAATGACTTTTTTTGATGCAATATAATATGATCATTTGCAACGTAGGGCAAAATGAAAGCAACACAATTTCATCATGGCTATATTCACAACTACTTGCAACTAATCCATTTTTGGATGCAATATAGCAACAGCTATTGCAACGCAGGTGAAGATTGAGATGACAAAATTACATCGTGGCCATATGCGTAGCTACTTGCAACCAACTTTACAATGGTGGCAACAATGCCTAGATATCGCAACACAAAATCAATTTTATCACAACTCAACACTAGTCATGGCAATAGGAATCCATACTTGTGAAGCGTCCCGACATAAGTAGAGACTAAATGTGTTGCAAATATCAGTCCCAGGAGGCTGATAGCACATTTATTCAATAGATAATTCAGTTACCGTACAACTCCCGAAGGAGTGGGCGTGAAAGCCACGTAGCGATAAGAAGCAAATAAATAACAGCGGCTAACCAAGCGACTGCCAAAAGACACCACTCGGGACTACACGGCAGCAGAAGCATCTTGTGAAGGCCAACACCACAGGCAGCGTTGGGTGCGGACACAACCTCCTACTCAAACTCCTCGGCGATGAAATCCGGGTCTTCCTCTGTAGCAACGAAGCATGGGTGAGTACAAAAGTACTCAACAAGTCCAACCCCATCCACGAAGGGGGATACAATCAAGTATATGCACAGGATATAACAAGGATAGGCTATGGTTCATTTGCAATAAAGCTAGATTTTCAACACGTCCACGGGTTTGTTTTCAAAAGAGATTTTGTAAAGCTTTTCTTTATTAACCGAAACATTGAGTGGGGTTGATCCTACACAAAGGATCCAAATTTTTATTACTATCGGACTCCCCATCCACCATAGCTCACGGCACAACTGCTGGACACTTCCAAAATCCAACACACACACCATGAAACCATCCATCCCCAAGTGCTAGTTATGTGACCAAGCCGTAACTCATCCAATGCCGTGGACATGGCTACCCGGATAGGTTTTAACTCTGTAAAGGTTGTACACTTTTCCCACAAGTAGGGTACCGCAGCACGATCACCTTAGTGCTGGTGCGGATCCTAACAAAGCAATTACCCACCTTAGCTAAGACTGACTAGTCCACACAGAAGCACCCAAGGGGTTAACGGCTCATCCACGAGGCCGTAACCGGGACCTAAGTCACCAAGATCTTACTCCTTTTCCATGGGCTCCCGTTGCTCACCAGCGCACCTGAAGACTAACAGTTCAACTAGTGGGATTTATGCTAAGCCGTTGCCCATACAACGGTCGAGTGGTTGCACGATGGTTGAATTAGGCAAGATGACACATCAACTCGGTCCTTAACCATGACAAGATGGATATCTCCCAACTTTGCTCAACCACTAAGGTATGAGCACAACATTCTGGCATTTCACACAAGAAACACCCATCCATCTCATCTACACATTCCTTTCCTTTAAACCCGGAAACCCAAATTCCCATTTGAACACATTCACGCATTTTTTCTCCAAATAAACCATTGTAATCATGATTGAAGTTGAGTAACGAATTCCTAAGCATTCTAGCAGTAGTTATCATCTAAATAGAGCGAGTCATATTTAGAGATAAACATAGGAGATCAAGGAATATTCGTAACAATCAAGGGGTGGCTATCCAACCATGTCTTGCAATAAAACAATATGCATTTTATAAAACAGGCCGATAGGTTGTGTTTCAAAAACTAGGAATTGAACATGCATCAAAGGGTGAGATTGGACTTGCCGTCTTCAAAGCCTTCCCGGAGTTCCGGCTCATGCTGCTGGTCCTCGGGCTCGGGCTCGCGGTCAAACTCCTTCTCGTGCTCCTCCTTGGGTACCCCGCGATCTACGGCACACACAAACGGGCACACCAATAAATAAAAGAAAATCAGATTTTACCCGTTGAGCTCCGAACAGAAAATGCGAACGAAAAATAGGTAGGATGAGTATTTTTGGGAAATTTGGATATGGATCGGCGGAAGTATACTGGAGGATGACGTGGTCAAATTTGGGACTAATTGGAGGAAGTTTGGTGCATGAAATGATGAGTTAAACCCGTATTAGGAGCTAAAAAGGAGGGTTAGGACTGTTCTGCGATAAACCAGGGACCTTTTCATAAATATTTCTGGAGGTGGAGGGGCTTATCCGAGAGAAATGCTTGAGAGTGGTGGAAGGGCCTATTTGTAATTTGGGGAAAGGTGGGGGTTAAATCGGAATGAATTTGGAGGTGGAGGAAGTGCTTCTCCTAGGAACAGAGAGAGAGGGAGGGAGTGGGGGAGTTGGCCGGCGGTGGCCGACCGGCTAGGCTCACCGGCGGCAAGCCGTGGGCGGAGGGGGGTGGAGGAAGTGGAGGGGGCTCCATTTTGCCCATTACCTTGGGCACTTAGAGATGGGAGAGGGGCGGCCGGTAGGAGCTTGGGGCGGCAGCACTCGGGCGGCGACGCACGGGTGGTGGCGATGGCCGTTGGCGCAGGTGGCTGGGAGATGGAGTGGGGTGGGATGTGGCAGTGGTGGCTGGGGCGTTGCCCCTTTTATAGGCCGGCGAGGGGGGTTGGCCGGCGGTAGGGGCCGGGCAATGGCCGGCCGTGTGACTCAGCGGCACGGCACCGGTGGCGTGCGGCGGGCGGCGCCGGAGGGGGCCGGAGTGGGGAGGTAGGGGCCGGCGGCGGGCGACGTGGAGTGGGGCTGGAGGCGCGGTGTGAGAGGTAGGCGCGGGGAGGGGTCGACGGGCGGCGCGTCGGGTGCGTGGGGCTGGCGGGGTCGGACCGGGCGGGGGCCGGCGGTATGGCGCCAGGAGGCCGAGGGCCGGCGCCTGGAAAAGATCAGCGCCTGGGGCCGGGGAGTGAATGCACCGGGAGGGGGTCTAGCCAGGAGATGGCGTTGGGGCCGGCCAGGAGATGGCGCCAGGAGCCGGTCGTGCGGTGCGCCAGGAAGAAGGAGGAGGAAAGAGTAGAAGGAAGGAGGAGGAAGAAGGAGGAAGAAAGAGAGAGAGAGAAAGAAAAGGGAAAGGAAAAGGGATGGGGAAAAAGAGAAAAAGAAAAGGGAACCGGCGGCGATTGCGGCATGCGGTCGGAGCACGTGCAGCGGTCTGCTGACCGGCACGCGGTGAGAATTACTGGAGAGGATAAAACAATGGCGTCGGCTTGGGTGCCGGGACGGCGAAATCGCCGGGAAGAGTTTAGATTTCCGGAAGCTCAGCGATAAAAGATTTTGAAAGAAATTTTTAACGGGTGATTTAAGTTCGTGATTTTGCGGATGTTACAACTTGCAACCACCTTTTCCACCGTAGCATTAGCACCTCTCTCTTGCAATAGAGCTTATGACTAACGCAACACACAATTCTGGTAGCCATAAGGCCCATATATCGCTACCAATTATGTCATTGGTTGCTATAGAAACAAATATTGCAACCAAATGTGTGGTGTTGTGAAAACAAGTGGTGCTAAAAGGGTCAAATCCTTGTAGTGGTCTGAGAGGTCGGCCCCTATGAGGGCTGTCTTGGTCGAGTCTTCCAGGCCGAGGCAGATCTTCTTGACCTTGGGGTCGAGTTGCAGTGTTGTAGGCGTTGACTCCATCTCTGGGATCGTGAGCTGGTCCTTTTCCACCTTCTGGGCCTTGGCAACCATAGTGGTGGCCTTGATCGAGTACTCTAGAGCTTCAACAAGCTGCACCGCCTCCGTGTCGCACTTGTACAAAGTCACGACGTTACCGTAGACATTGAGGACACCGTTTGGAGCCAACACCTTGAGGATGAGGTAGGTGTAATGTGGGATTGCCATGAACCTCGCCAGCATGGGCCTCGCAAAGATGGCATGGTATGAAGTCTTGAAGTTGGCAACCTCAAATGTGAGGTACTCTGTGCGGTAGTTGGCAGGCGTGCCAATCGGATAGGATCCTTTGCCGGGGACGATGCCGTAGAAGGGTTCTTCACAAGGCTGGAGCCGCTCGAAGTTGAAATCCATGCGCTTCAAAGTCTCAGTGAGGATGATGTTGAGGCCGCTGCCACCATCGGTCAGCACCTTGCGAAGTAGGGCCCAATCTGTGGTCGGGCAGACCACCAATGGGTAGGATCCGGGTTCTGGAATGTGGACCCAATGATATTCCCTAGAGAAGGTTATGGGTTGCAATGACCAGCACAAATACTGGACTTGCTGTATGGAGACAAAGTGCACCTCTCACTCGTGCAGCTTCTGCTTGCAATTGCTACAAAAAGCGTTGCGACCGCCCACAATGATGTTGACCTAGCATTCTGATCGCTGGAACTCCCCGTTCTGGTCAGCGCTAGGGCGGTGGGCGTCTAGTTGTGGCTGATCATGGTGCTCCTCTATGGTGCTGGTCGTCATGGTCATCACGTTAGCGGTTGTTGTGGTCATCATGGTCATCATAGCGGTGATCGTCGCGATCATCATGTCGTGGCGACGGTTGTCGCGGTCGTCGTGACGGTTGTCGTCCCGGCGGTAGTTGTTGCGGCGGGGTCACTTCTAGTCCACCAGTGTGCCAAGCTCTTTCTTGAGGACTGTGCAGTCTGAAGATTATGACGTGCGTCCTTGTGGAAGGGGCATGGAGCATTAAGAGTGTCATCAAACTCTTCCCGGAGGAAGGTGGTCCACCTAGCTGGGTCGCATTTAGCAGTGAGGACGTCGGGGGTCCTTTTTAGAAGTCAGGACTCCAATTGCTCTTGGTGTTCATCATGGATTGGCTGATCGTAGTCGTCACTCTGGCAATGCTTGATGCCCTAGAACTGTACTGTCCCCACCTCCTCTATGTCTACCTGTTTGTTGACAACTTCCATCATCTGCCTGACCATCTTGGGGGTAGCCTCATACAACTTGCAGAACATGGGGCGACTCATCAGGACAAAGTGGAAATACCAGATCATATCACGATCCTCGACACCGGCCAGCCTGTTGCAGTTCTCAAAGAAGTGGTTGGCGTACTCTCAAATAGTTTCATTCATCATTTGGCGGACTTCGCTGAGTTTCTCCATGTTACTAGGTCGGCTATAGGTAGCCTGGTAATTGTGGATGAAAGCTCTAGCGAGCTGACCCCAACTGTTGATGTTGTTCGGAGGAAGGTTCTCCAACCATAGGAGTGGGGCGAGACCCATCATCACCGGGAAGTAGGTGACCATCTAGTCGTTGGTGCCGTGGGCAGCTTTCATTGCGGTACTGTACATCTTGAGCCAGATGGTGGGGTCAGAGCGACCATCTTACTTTTCATTGATGGTTGTCTTGAATGTGGCCAACCAATCAACAACCCTGAGGCATGGAGTGAAGGCAGTGAAGCCATCGATCGCCATGTCATCGTGTCGTCGAGGTTGTACTCGACGGGTGGAGCCCTAGGGCGTCTGCCGTTGTCACACCTCGACGGTCATAAGCATCTTCAGGGGCTTCGTACATGCGGTCGTAGTCGCCGTGTCAACGCATCTCATCTTCTTGGCGCTGGTGGTCCTCGAGTTCTGCATCATGGTTGAGTCCAAGAGCACCGTAGCCATGGTCATACTCTATGCGGCCGTGGAGCTCAGCCTCTTCCTGCTCTTGAAGACAGTTATTGAGGTCGGGGCAAAGGTCGCGGAGGTCGCGCAACTCTTCATGGAGGTCACATTGCTGACCTTGTCTGCTGTGGTCCTCACTGTCACCTCTCCTGCTACGGTGTCAGTTGTTGTAGTTGTCATTGTTGGAATCCTTAGCGCATGGGTTGGCAGGTTGCTCCACCTCTTCCTCGTGGACTAGCTCCAGCCGACCTCCCGTGCGGTTGTCATGGTCACCTCGGTGGTGGTTGGATCTACTGTGCCTCGATCAGCTCCGAGATAGCCGGGTAACTGTGGATTGAGAATGTGCAGGCTAGCTATGGGCCCATTCTTCAATTAGGGCATTGGCGACATGGAGACACGCTCGGATTTGATGCAGTTGCTCCTAGTCTGGAAGGTTTTCCTGGTCAGCAAAAATAGCTCCTAGGTTGGCCTGGGGTGTGGTGAAAATGTCGTGGCCGGCCTACTCGAGGGCGCACGCAGGGGGCCTACGCCTGGCCCAGGCATCGTCTAGGTCGGCGTTATAACCATTGTCGTGTGGTGGTCCACGTTGGTTGCCTTCTCGCTCCGTGTTAGCAGCAGGTTACTAATGAGCATTAGCTTGCTCCTGTTGCCACCATGTTGCATGGTCTAGTTCCTGGCATTGCGGCCTCCTTCTTGAGAAGAAGTGTCGCCATCCCTGAGTGGCTCATCAGCAGAGACCATGAAGGCTTCACGATCTGGCATGGAAGAGTTGCTCTCATTGTCACTTCCATAGGGGTTTGATGTAAGGACGATGCGGGGCACCTGAAATTCACCGCAGTCTGAAAATTGGGCAGGTTTGGGTGGGTCTCCATTGGATCTAGAAAGCCTGGGCGAGTTTGGCAAAGTACATGGTGGTCGTGTTCCGCAGACCAAAGGGGACATGGGAAGGACCCTGCGCTGACCTTGTGGAGCGTAGCGCCGCCTGAGAGAGATCTATGCACTTAGCAATTGTGTTGCTGATGCGTTCTAGCCCCACGATCAGGACGAAGGGTGTGGGTGGGCGAGTTATGCGAGGATGTGCAGGACCTTCTTCGAGACAGAGATCACCGATCAGTTGAGCGAGTGGCTCGAAGGTCTCTGGGTGGAGATCTCGGACGCCGAGTCGATGGAAGAAGCGGCCGGATCAAACTCTGCCGACATGGTCCCGATGTGAAGCTGGATTAGGTTGGCAAGTAAATTCTTCATGCTCTTGGGGAAAACAATGCTGGGGCAGGATGCCATCGAGGTTGCTAGGAGGACCTCACAATCACCCCTACCTCATGTGCCAACTATTGGATTTATAAGCTTGGCAGTCCACCAGGGGGTTACCTAAGAACTCGAAGGTGATCACAAGAACACGAGGGACACTAGGGTTTTAGACAGGTTTGAGCCTCCGAAGAGTAATACCCTACGTCCTATATGCTTGAAGGCTTGTATTGCTTGAGAACTTCGGTGGGATGGATTGCCTTCAGGAGGCGCCCTTGGCCGCCTTATATAGGCTGATAACCTAGGGTTACAAGTCAGTTTGAATCTAATCCACTTGGTAGTTACATGGAAGGTAATCTGAGATGGACTACAATACGTATCCCTCAATATCCGGGCGTATTTTACCCAATTTCCTTGGCGTGTACTCCAAGTATCCTCATGTCCTCGACCCGTATGCCCTGGTCGGGCAAGCCTACTTGTCAGGTCCAGCCAGTATCCTTGTCAGTAGGGACCCATGGGATACTCATATTCCTCAATGAGTTAATGAAAATCATAAAGGACATGGCTCCTGAGGGGAACGAATTGCCGTCCTCAACGTATGAAGCAAAAAAGGTTGTTTGCCTTCTGGGTTTGGAGGTATAAAAGATACATCCATGTCCTAATGATTGTATCCTCTATCGTGGTGAGGAATACGAGAAATTTGAGGCTTGTCCTTTGTGTGAAGTGTTGTGTTATAAGATCTCGAGAGATGACCCCGGTGATGTTGAGGAGCTGGCCATCAAGAAGAAAGTTCCTACAAAGGTAATGTGGTATTTCTCTATAGTATCACGGTTGAAGCATTTGTTCAGAAATAAGGCACATGCAAAGTTGATATATTGGCATAAAGAAGAACGTAAGCAAGATGAAATGATCAGACACCCTACTGATGGGTCCCAGTGGAGAACAGTTGATAGAGAATTTCACGAGTTTGAAAAGGATGCAAGGAACATACAGTTTGGTTTAAGTGTAGATGGATTCAATCCATTCGATGAGTTCAATAGTGGTCATAGTACTTGGCCTATGACCTTATGTATGTTCAACCTTCCACCCTGGATGTGGATGAAGCAGAAGTTCTTTGTGATGCCGGTAATTATCCAAGGCCCTAAACAACCTGGCAACGACATGGATGTTTACCTAAGACCATTGGTTGATGAACTTCTACCATTATGGAAGGAAGAAGGTGTACGTGTGGGATGAGGATAAAAAGGAGACTTTTAGTCTACAAGCATTGTTGTCCATAACCATCAATGATTGGTCTACGCTTGGTAATCTATCCGGTCAGTCAAACAAGGGATATCGAGCCTGCACGCACTGTTTCGATGATACTTGCAGCATGTATTTGAAATAATGTAGAAAGGTTGTGTATATGGGTCATCGTCGATTTCTTCTTGCTAAATACCCATTAAGAAAGAAATGGAAGAATTTTGAAGGGGAGGAAGAAAACGTACTAAGCCTATTTACCGTAATGGTAAACGTGTATTTTCTATGATAAAGGATGCGAGGGTAGTCTTTGGCAAGGGCTCTGGTAGCCAACCTGTTCCTAACGACAAGGACAGACATGCACCCATGTGGAAGTAGTCTATATTTTGGGAACTACCTTATTGGGAAGTCCTTGAGGTCCGTAATGCAATTGACGTGATGCACCTAATGAAAAATCTTTGCGTGAGCGTGCTTGGCTTCCTGGGTACTAATGGAAAGGTGAAGGATACAATTGAAGCATGTCGGGACCTGAAACGTATGAAACAATGAGATGACCTACATCCGGAAAAGAGAGATGATAGACATTACTTGCATCCTACCAGCAACACTCTCAGCAAGAAAGAGAAGGAAAATATGTTTGAGTGCTTGAATAGTATCAAGGTCCCATCAGGCTACTCCTCGAATATATAGGCAGTAATTAATTTTAAAAAGAAGAAATTCATAAATCTAAAGGCCCATGACTGCCACATCCTGATGACACAATTGCTGCTTGTTGCACTGAGGGGTATTCTACTAGAGAATGTGAGAATGGCTATCATGAAGCTTTGTGCGTTCCTCAATATGATTTTTCAGAAGGTAATACATCCAAACAATCTACTAAAGCTGTAGAATGATGTGGCGCAATGCCTTGTCAACTTTGAGATGGTCTTTCCACCTTCCTTCCTTAATATCATGACCCACCTTCTAGTCCACCTTGTTGAAGATATTTTTGTTCTCGGTCCTGTATTTCTACAAAATATGTTCCCTTTCGAGAGGTTTATGACAGTTCTAAAGAAGTATGTTCATAATTGTGCCCGTCCAGAAGGATGCATCACAAAGGGATATGGAATAGAGGAGGTCATTGAGTTTTGCGTTGACTTTATTAACGACCTGAGTTCGATTGGAGTCTCTGTATCATGCCATAAGGGGAGACTGAACGAAAAGGGCACACTAGGGAGGAACGTGACGGATATGAGTACCCCACGGGTCCCTACCGATCAGGATACTGGCCGGACCTGACAAGTGGGCCCACCTAACCAGGACGTATGGGCTGAGGATATGAAATTACTTGGAGTACACAATAAGGCAACTAGACAGTCCAAATCTACCCGAATATCGTGGGACGCGTATTGTAATCCGACTTAGATTACCTTCCATGAAACTATCGAGTAGATTAGATTCAACATACTTGCAACTCTTGGTCATCAGCCTATATACGGTGGCCAAGGGAGCCTCCTGAGGGAATTGGATCAATCTTGAGCAATACAATCCAACATACAGGATGTAGGGTATTACTCACCGAAGGCCCAAACCTGTCTAAAACCCTCATATTCCCTTTGCGCTCTCATGATCACCTTTGAGTTCTTAGTTTGACAATCGCCCTCACCTACAAATCAACCACTTGGGTAAACCCCTGGTGGACTACAAGACTTATAAATGTGACAGTTGGCGCGCTAGGTAGGTGTGGTTGTGAGATCCTTTTTGCGACCTCGACGGTATCCCATTCCAGCATTGTTTTCCCCAGAAGCAAGAAGGACCTCCTTGTCAACCCGGTCCAGATTTAATTCGGGACAATGCCAGTGGATTATGATCTGACCGCTTTTTCCAACGACACGGTGGTGCCTGTCGACTCGACAGCACCGGCCACACTAGTTCCTTTCTGCACCTGAATCTCGGGGCAAGATTCCTTTAAGGGGGGTAGGCTGTAACAACTCTACCTAAATTAAGTGCTTTTAAATCTAAACAAGTGGTTAGTCACTAAGAAAAAGAGGTGAAATACCCATTTTGACCCTAAGAAGCTCTTTTTGGAGTTAGAACAAAACTTGAGATTTTATATGCAAACATAAAATTTTGCCCAAATAAGAGTTGTAAAACATTTAATTTCAAACAACTTTTATTAAAGACACCTTGACTAATTCGGAGTGGGAGAAGGTCAAAAACCGGAGTCAAAACAGGAGTATTAAGGAACCCTATAAACCATCCAAGTCCTGGAAGTTAAGTTTTCCTTCAACTTTGCAACCTGTTATCTCACGAATTCATATCTAACCTGAAGTCAGGACCTTAATAAAAGTTGTATTCCCTTGAGTGTGTTCCAACTTTGTTACACTGACCGAGGTCCAAATCAAATCCAAACCTGCTCAAACTCTTGGTCAAATTTGGGTAAAACAGTCAACTCAGCCCCCGGGCATTCCAGCACTAAGTCTGGGAACTGTCCAGAGTGCGCCTCTTGGCGAGGGCGTTCCTCCAAATTTTTGAACTAAACTCAAGAAAAACCCTAATATAAGTTGAAGTCCTCAGTTTGGAGAGCAACTCCTTCAATAACACTTTGGTCTAATTCAACTTAGAAGCGGCCCTAAAGTTGACTCAAAGATAGCCAAACTCCTGAAATTCAACCCCTTCGGCCAAAATGGCTCAGTCTGAATTCTCAGATTTTTGGCAAACTTTGGCTCGAGGTATCTCCAAATCCTTTCAAAATCTGAACAAACACCTTAAATAAAGTTTGAACTACAACCAGAGTTGTACAAGTTTGCTTAAAGGAGTTTTGAATGTTTAGTTGAAAAATCTTGAGAGGGGAGCTCCCAAAGCTGGTCAGGCTTGCTGCCCGACGTGGCCTCGACGCCCGCGCGCCCAGGGCATGTTCGCCCGCGCGCCGCGCGCCGCGTGGCTGCCGGCCACCGGCAGCTCGCCGGCGCCCTATCCCCGGCGAGACAGCGATAGGGCGGGAGCCACGGTGCCCAACCTGCGCCTGCGACAAGACGGGGCGAGTGCCGGGCTAGCCAACCACTAGCCGAGCGCATCCCTCGCCCCTGCCGCACATCAGCTCTGCCCAACCAGAGCTTTGCCCGCTTGCCGGAGAAATCACCATGCTGTCATCGTCCCGCGCCTCCGCCCTCTCGCCCAACCTAAGCCTTGGCCCTCCGCTTCGCCCGCCCGACAGACCGGAGGCACACGCCATGCTTCGCCCGAGGCCAATCACGGTAGGGGAGCGCCCGAACCTCCGCTTCCCCAGCCCAATGGCGTCGCCGGCCAATGGTTGTCTCGCCCGCGCACCCACCGCTCCCTGGCCTTATCCTCCCGCCACCGGAGCCCCGCCTCGACCCTCTGCTCCACCGCTGCCCTATAAAAGGGTCGAGCTCGCCGTTAGCGCCACCCTTTGCCACCTCCCGCACACCGCGACCCTGCTTTTCCTCTGCGCTGCTGCTAGGCTCCCGTGGAGCTCCCACCTCCACACCACCCCGCACTCCGACGACTTCTCCGCCCGCTTCGCCACCCCTCCGCGCACGTCTCCGAGCAGCTCGTGGCCTCCCCGACGCCGCCGGTGTGCCGGAACGCCACCTGCACCGCCAAGCCCAGTCGCCGCCACCATGTTCTGACCCTCGCCGGCCATCTCCATCGCCCCAACCCCGCCAATTCGAGATCAGGTGAGCCCCTGAGCCTCTCCGGCAACTTGTTGCTCGATCCCTGCCGACGAACCGCCGGGGATTTCACCACCGCTGCTGCGCGGACACCAGGGGACGACATTGCATCTTCCTCAGTCTTTCCAAGGGCCTGGGCGCAAAACTCAGGGAACCCTACGCGTTTAAACCTTAGACTCAGGCGGTAGAGTGCAAGTTTACCACGGTTTTTAGTTTAAAAATAGGTAGAAAAAGAGTTAAACTTTGTAAATGCCTAGTAAATCGTAAAAAAATCAGAAAAATGCCAAACCACTTTTGTTGGAATCCTTGCTCTATCTAGTTCCTAAGAAAAGTAAGTTTGCTCATGTTACTATTGTAAATAATATCCTATGCTTTTAGTTATGATTTAGGCCTTTTAAATCATAGTAAATAGAAGAAAGGTGAGAAAAATGTAAAACCAACTTTGCAATGCTTGTTGCTATGTGTAGAAGCTCAGAAAAATAATTAGGGCTCTGGTCTAGAACTTAAAGTCACTGCTTTAATTTTATTTTGGGAATCTAAGATTAAATCTTCCTTTTTGCATAAGTTTTGATCCAGAGCTTCGAAAAATGTGAGACCAGTTGGGTTGAGTTTGTTTTGCAGCATATTTTGTAGGATAAATATGAGTTGTGGTAAAAATTAGAAAGAAAATCACCTCCCTTGTTAAGCATGTTTAAATAGAAGGTAAATAGGGAAAATAGTTGTCCTTCTCCAAAAATCATGAAAAATTCACCAAAGCTCCTGTAACACACCTGTAACATACTGGTAAAATTTCACCCTATGTTTCACTGTAATTTTGGAGATAGAAAAAGTTAAGCTCATGCTACCTTTAATAATGAAATGCATATAATTCCTTTTGGAGTCATCCAATGGCTTCCAAAACTTTACAGTAACTTATTAATGGCTTAAGTGAGGTGTTGTAATTTTCTCAGTACCTTTAGCTACTGTTTGGTTATGAAATCATTTTTTGTTAAATTAATCGACCTAAAGGAATAAAAGGAAGCACAAATCCTAATACGCTAAATAAGTGGAATTGGAAGAGGTACATAAAAACATTCAGAAGTAAGTAATTCTCCTAATGCACTTGAACCACCCAAACATGACCTTTCACTCTCTTTGTGCAACTCTAAGTTGTAAGGAACTATATATGTACACAATCACCATCAAATTCAAACTCAAGTTTAAACCGACCACATTCTTTTGAAGTTAAAGAAAGCTAAACCTTGTCGAGGTGAATGTGGCTGTTATGCAACTTCCTTTCTACTTTAAGCCATGCCTTGCATCGTTGGGTACACGCGCGAATACAACTAAACTCTTGCATGTGCATGTCGTATATAAGCTAATCTCGTCGACGGAACCTACGAGCTCCACCCTGCACCGGAGGAAGACCCCGCCGTGGAGCTTCATCACTTGGAGAGCAAGCCCGAGCTAGATCAGGACCCCGAGGAACCGCTAACTTTTCCTGAAGGCAAGCCCCAGTGCATGCTTCCCTGTTTTTAAATTATGCAATAATGTTGATGCTTATAATTGTGCATTTATGTTTGTAGGAGTTGATTAAAACCATAGATGCATGAACTTAGTACCTTGATCTGAAACCATAGTCGAGTAGTGGCAATGCTTAATAGGTTCCGGTAAAAGTCGAGTGATTTCCTGTCACTCGCGAGTTATAGGAGTTGAATGTTTTATTTATGTCGCAACTATAAGGACGACGGACGGGGTCAGGCTTATGTTCAATACTTGGTGGATTGCCCCGTCTGTCTAAAAGAAATTGGACTAAGGTCGAAACATGTCGGCATTCATGATCAAGTGTTTGAAAGTACTAATCTCATACCTAGTATGGGTTGGGGAAGCCTAGTACCTGATTGAACTGGGGCATGGCATACCCTCCGGCTGTCCTTGGAACGTCGTTCCCATGGTGCATCATGTGGGTGCAAGTGCGGTCATAGTACAGTAGAGGCTGGGATTATGGAGCATTGCATGCCAAAGGAAGTTGGCTCTGACACGTGCCTAAGGGATCAATAGGGACGACTAACAAATGAAGCGACCCTTTGTGGTGCGCAGATGTCGTGAGATTAGGTTCGCCATGCATGGTTGTTGGCGCTAGAAATCGGCCGATCGAATTCCCAGCGTCGGACACACGACCCGGGAGAATCTGCTTAGCTCCTGTTCGGGTGATCGCCCTGGTGCGGTTCGCGTGGCGTGCTAGCCAATCTGACCCGTTAATTGGCAAGGAGAGAAACGTGTCAGATCCCAGAGGTTACGATCGGCTAAGGTTCCGATCTCGAGAAAGCTTATCAGCGAATCGGTCGATTCGCCGTAATAAAGAAATCGGCTATGAGGCAGCCGATTACCGGGCAGTGTTTAATAAAGAAAACTACTGGAGTAATCTAAACAACGCTACAGTAGCAACACTAGGAACAGATCCAATCGGCTATGCATAAAATAAGTAGATTAAAAAATGAAGTACGAGAAAAGCCGAAATTGCCGATTCCTAGCTAGATAACTGGTGATACAACTAGAATAACAGGTAAAACCTAGAATTCTAGTAAATATCGATAACTGATGAATAAATCTAAACGGAACGACAGCGATACACCCGAAGTTAAAGCTTAGAATTTACTCGATAAGAGGACCTTACAAGATCGGCCGGAGGTCAATTTGATGCAGTCCTGCCAACCCGTACGAACTCGTGAAAAAGAAGAAAAGTATTGGCGAAGTCGCCTGCTTGAAAGTAAGTACGAGGAAATAGTAGTTTGTTGTGTTGAGTTGATGATGATTACAGATCTACAAGGGTAGCTATTTATAGCCTGTTACAAACGACTTCTTATCCGACTAGAACTCTATCCCTAAATTTAAACGGAAAACGAATATTTACAAGTACAATTCGTACTAGGTCGATTATCACGTGCTTCATGGGCTGATTCCCTCTTCTTCTTCATAATCCTTTTTAGGCCCACACCGGCCCAACTATCCCAACCTCCTAATCGGCCGATCACCTCATCGGCAAGGGACAACCGATTAGGACCCACATGTCGAGGGCTCAGACTAGTCCGACTCTGGAAACTAAGGTCGGGCGAAGCGGAGATCCTCCCTTGGAGGGTCGGGCGAGGCGGAACTCCAAAGGCCAATCGGCCGATCCTCGACTGTAGCATCAATCGGCCGATCCTCGACTGTAGCACCAATCAACCGATCCTTGACTGTAGCACCAATCAACGGATCCTTGATTGTAGCACCAATCGGTCGATTTCCAATCGTCGCCCTTGCATCACGCCGCGTCTTCTAATTTCTTCCACTCTTAACGCCGATTTTACTCGTGTAAAAATCTGGCGTCAACACATGCCCCCCAGTTTCGGAGTAAAACATAGTCTTTACTTCGAAATTCTTTTCAACTTCCCTTCCGAAATAGGCGCAATGAAAATATCCTTCCGTTTCGCGGTCTCCAACCTGATGATTGCAATCTTTTCGAAATGGGCGCCCACGACAACCACTACTCCCGAAAAACTCGAAACGCCGGCGCGGTAAAAATTCCACTTTTACCCCTTCTCAGACCTCCTTTAAATATCAGCACATCCCGTACTTCCCTCACGAGCTCACGTCCTCCTTCCTCAGCGCACAGGCTTTCTTCTCCCTCCAGCGCTTTCCTCAATCCTCCAGTTCTCCGGCGCCTTCTTCCATTCACATTCTTTCCTACTTCTCCAATGGCGGCACTTTCAGGCACTTCACCAACGCCCGAAGCTCCAGAGATGGCACCTCCGGCAGAGGTTCCAGTAGCAACGGCGGCGGCTCCATCAACGGGAGAAGGAACTCTGTCAGTGAAAACTGGGGCTTCAACCGAGATCCCATTGGCGGCTTCATCATCCGCAGCTGCACCGGCGATCCCGCCGATTACAAGGAGCTTCATCCCGGAGGTCATTACTGAAACTTTCCCTATCAATAATGTATTTACTTTAGATCTATTTCTTAGTCCCGCACCCCCTTTTCCTTTTTTAGGCAGTTAGGCATCACATTACCATTCGCCTCACAGAAAACCCCGGCCTTATCTGCCTCGGTCCCATGGGAAACCCAGATCCAACCGACTTAATCAATTTGGAAACCCATAGGATCCCTTTCAAGCAATCAACTATGAACCTAGATCATTGGTCGGGTACCTTTAGGTCATGGCCGAATGAAACTCCCGGCTGGAGGGAATGGTACCAGCGGATAGCCGCCTCTAAGAAGGTCCAATGGGACGAGCTCAAAATCGGCCAATGCATTGATCTATCCTTGTCCCAAATGGAATGGAATGAACCATTAGTGATGGCAGCTTCTTACTTCTGGTCCGATGCTCTCAATGCATTCCTTTTTGGACACGGACCCATGACCCCCACTCTGGCCGATGTAGTCTTGATGACCGGCCTGGACATTTCCTCCCCGGACACCCCTTTTCGCCTTTTAGCCCCAACATCTCATCGGCTGGACACAAGGGGAATCGGCGGATGGAAGGGTTTCATCAGATGCAACAGAAGGGCCGGATCGGTCGAGAATAGAGAACACACGGCCTTCCTGATGATGTGGCTGGAGAAACACTTCTTCTGTGGGAGAGCAGCTGGTCCGTCCACCAACACTCAAGCTCTAGCCGAGGCATTATCAATAGGGTCCTCCGTTCCCCTTGGAAAGAACCTACTAGGAGCAGCCTACCACATGCTTCACCAAATCGGCGTCAAATTATCCCAAGGGGAGCCGATTGGAAACCCAGGTGGACCCTGGTGGTTTATTAACTTATGGCTTAACCTGTACATGAGCAAGATTTCTCAGCAGCGTGTGGAGCACATGACGTTCCCCAACATTGAATCGACAGAGAATCCCACTGTCCGACGCAGATGTACATCCTTCGGTGAAGCGGCATCGGCCTTCTCCGGTTGCTCGTACTCTGCTACCAAGGTGGCCGAATACTTCCGGTGTTTTTACAACGGCTTTAGTGAAGATGCAACCGTCTGGTTCCCTTATCGGAGAGATGACCCAATCTTTGAGCTTCCTTCTTGCTTTGACTCGACTACTGGCCGATTTGACGAAGATCTCACAGACGAGTTAATTAAACCGGGAATCTTACCGGCCAACTTCTTCTCGGGGAAAGATGCTCCTACGTATGAGTTCTACAACCCCTCCGTTGCGGCACAGCAATTTGGCATGGGTCAATTGCCGATTCAGGCATACTTCACCGACTGAGCAAAGTTCAGAGATGAACTCACCAAGGGTCTTGACTATAATCGGCTGCGAGATCGGATCCCAGACTCCAGTACTATAGACCTGAATGCATGGATAGTAGCCCCCTTCGCCGTCCAACCATTCAAGCTATGGTGGGCCGAATGGAAACAATTTCTATTCTGCACCTCTGCATCGACATACTGCAACCTCCTGGATCCAACCAACATCGATCCGAATGCCGAGGTATTCTTCCCTGGCCGATTTTCATTCCATATTAATGTTGTTAAATGTATATACTAACTCTTGCTGTTGTCTCAGTCCAAAAACCACGTTCCCCCAAAACGCAGCCGGAGCGGTCGGCCGATAGAGGACCATCATCCATATACCACCTTCCCCCTTATCGGCTATCATGCTCCTTCCGTGGACGTTATTGCCGGTCGAGCGAAGCAATCGCAGAAGAAGGTTATCAAGAAGACCAGTCGCCGAGTACGAGCTCGTATAGAATCGACCGATCCTACATCGGCAGAAACTTCGGTCGCACCGCCCCTTCCAACTACTGGAGAAGTAGACATTCAAGTCATCACGGAAGTTGGAGCAGCCGGTGCATCACTACTGGTGGAGGCCATGCAGGTAAACTTGTTATCCGATCTTCCCGATTGCCATTTCTATACTGACTCCTCTTATATTAGACTGCACAAATCACCTCCGCGGACCCACAACAATCGGCAGCAACCCAATCGGTCGTCGACACGCCAACGCTTCCATCTGCCGAGGTATACTACCCTTCAAACCATTCTCCTAGTATTTAAATGATGTTCTTATTCAATCTTTTGACACAGGTCACCGGCACGCTAAGTGCCCCGCCTAATCAACCACTGGTCATCTTTCGGGAAGCTGGCCCGAGCAAAGCACCAATCATTGTGGAGTCTTCTTCTTCTGACGAACCAATGGTACCAGCCCCTGAATCGAGGGTAACGGCCTCTCAAACGCAGTTTGAAGAAATCCGTTTTAAGGAGGTAAGAGATTTCCCACCCTTACTCGGCCGATTTGCTATCACCATCGGCTGATTTGTTTTCTTTTTTATTTACTATTTTCCAGGAACAGGACACCCCCAACAACAGTCTTTTTTCATTTGCGGTCACACTCTCCGATGACGAGGAAGTTGCCTCTCGTCAGGTCACTTTGAGCTCCGTTCCTGATGACGTTCGCGCCAAACTTGCAAGCATCCAATCTCTTCTTCAAGAGGACATCGGCCGATTAGTAGAAGATGCCTCGCCGATTCGGCAACTTTTTGGTGACGTCAGCGGGCGAGTACCAGAAGAAGCGGAAGAAGCCTTAGCGCCGGCTGTGTATATCGAGTCAATGAGGATTCCGGTCTTTAGGGCCCTGCGCCACATGGCCGATCGCGCCAAGTTGACCAAGACTCGTGAAGAAGAAGACACGTACAAGCGTCAAGCTCAAGAGGTGCATCAACAGATCCACTTTCTGGAAGAGTCTCGCCCGGGAATTGTCGGCACGATAGATCGCCTCAAACGCCGAAGAGCAGAGCTTGCCAAGGAGATGGAGCAGGTGACCAAAGCAATAAACACCGAAGAGAAGAGGCTTCAGGAACTTCCTTCCGTCATCGCCGATCTGAAATGGGAGAGGCAGCACCTGGCTCACGAAGCCCTCAAACTCCACCGCCATATGTCAGAAGTCCCTGGATCGGCAGAGGATGATCAACGGGTCCTGGACTCTGCCGATCAGATCTGGCGCCGAGCGATTGCAGCTATCAACGCCCTTCTGGGCGACTTGTAAAAGCACTGGCAGTCTTTGTACGAACATTAATATCTTCTTTGACCGTCCTTCGCGGCACCCCCTTATTTATTACCTTTTTTACTTCCGATGGGACGCGTCTTACCAAACATCCACGCCTTCTTTTCTTATAAACGCCAGCCTAGGTCCCCGTTCTGAGAGTACCCGTATAGCTCTGCCTCATCTTCCCTGACTTGTTTTCATCAGCGCGCTTTTCAGTCATGTCTTCTTCATCCTCTACCTTTTCCTCTGTTAATCAGGTAAAAGATTTGCCTTCATTCTCTTTCTCGGTTTAATTCCTCTGAAGAGAATCACATCTTCGGCGGCCATATGTATATTGTTGCTTTTCCCAGCCGCGGCGCCTTAGTCCTGAGCTCGAACGAGCCATCGGACTCGTGCACTCCGATGAACCGTTGTCACAAGAAGACAAGGATTTAATCAGGGCCCATCGCGATGAACTCCAAGAGCACGTCCCTGCTGACATCCGACGGATCTGGGACTTTCTTGACGGCAACAACCACCGGCGCCCTCAAGCCGACAGAAGTCACACGCTTCCTCGTCAAATCATCCTTGAAGATGCAGCAGTAGGAACATCATGTCCGGCAATGGATCGGAGTCATCCTCTCCCCCGTCAAGTTGAAGCGGAGGCCGCGATGAAAGAGATAGAAGAACGGCACATCCGTCTTCTGATAGAACTAGGTTGGGTTGAGAGAGAGCTTAAGAAGAGGCGTGGTTAATTATTTTTTGTTCTAAGGGCGACTTGTACCGTGTCGGCCGTGTAACCCATCGTCCGTACCGAATAATATATCGGCCGATTTGGATGATTATGTTTTTTCTTTAGACGATTCTTTTCGTATCGGCTGTGTATTTGTTTGTCATGATTGATCTTTATGCCCCGACCCATATACTAGGGTAGTACCTTTTCAAGTATCTTCCATTCAAGGCCCTAGTAAACTCTTCTCCTTCGATCGTTTCCAAAATATAAGCGTTCCCTGGAGCACATCTGCCGATTTTATATGGCCCTTCCCACATAGGGGACCACTTACCGAATTTAGGATCTTTTGGCCCGATCGGCAACACTAACTTCCATACCAGGTCTCCCGGAGAGAATTTCTTGACTTTGACCTTCTTATCGTACCATCTGGCCACTTTCTTCTTGTTTTCTTCAATACTTATCAAAACCCTTAATCGTTGGCCAGCCAAGTCATCAAGTTCCCTTTTCATGAGCGAGGAGTAGTCATCGGCCGCAACTGGTCCTGGAGCGAAGTGCATCTCGAACCCGTCCTCAATTCCCATGGTAGCACTGCTTCGTGACCGTACACCAACTGATAAGGGGACAGCTTGGTGGCCCCGTGGCAAGCCATCCTGTATGCCCATAGGGCTTCGGTCAGACATAAATGCCATTTTTTCGGCTCTTCCTCTATCTTCCTCTTGATTAACTTAATTATCCCTTTGTTGGAAGATTCGGCCTGGCCATTAGCTTGGGCATTATACGGAGAGGAGTTTAACAATTTCACTCCCATGTCGGCCGTGAACTCCTCGAATTCTCCTGATGTAAACATCATTCCTTGATCGGTCATGATAGTTTGGGGAATGCCGAAACGGTAGACGATATGGTCCCTTACAAAGTCAACCATAGCGGCCGATGTTATGACCTTTAACGGAATCGCCTCCACCCATTTGGTGAAATAATCAGTGGCCACCAGAATGAACTTGTTCCCTTTGCTTGACGGAGGATAGATTTGGCTGATGAGGTCTATTCCCCAACCTCTGAACGGCCATGGTTTGATAATGGGATTCATGGCCGATGCGGGCGCACGTTGGACATTCCCGTATTTTTGACAATCCTGGCATCCTTTATAATATTTGAAGCAATCTTCGAGAATCGTCGGCCAGTAATACCCATTATTTCCTAATCATCCATTTCGTCTTATGTGCCGGCTGGTGGGCTCCACACACTCCTTCGTGGATTTCTCCCATCAGAGTCTTAGCCTCCTCCGTTCCTAGGCACTTGAGTAGGACGCCATCAATTGTTCGGTAGAACAGGTCGTCTTCCAGCAACACATATTTGGTAGCATGGAATCGTACCCGCCGATCCACTTTCTTGGATGGATCTTTCAGGTAATCGGCAATTTCTTTTTGCCAGTCATTGGTCGCGAGCTCTAGAGCCATAGCGCCTTGAATCGGCCGATACCCAGATGCATGTTGGGCGAGCTTGTTAGCATTCTCGTTGTGATTCCTTGGGATGTGCTCAATAATTGCAGATTTGAATTCTTTTAGAAGCTGCAGGCAATCTTCGTAATAAATCCTCAACACATCGTCCTTGCATTCGGACCTCCCTGTTAGTTGATCCATGATAAGCATGGAATCCCCAAAAATCTCAACAGAATTAGCCTTGACTTCCTTTAATAATTGTAACCCCTTCAGTACAGCTCGGTATTCTGCTTGATTGTTAGTGGCGGATGCTTCTATCGGCAGAGAGAAATCATAGCTTGCCCCCCGAGGCGATATGAGGATGATGCCAATTCCTGATCCGGCCCCACATGATGATCCATCAAAGTATAAGGTCCAAGGTACTGGTTCCACGAAGGTGGCCTCTGGTCCACAGCGCTGGGCAACGAAATCGGCCATGACCTGACCCTTAACGGCCTTTGCCGATTCATATCGAAGATCAAACTCTGACAAAGCTAAAACCCATTTTCCGATTCGTCCTTTCAAGATCGACAATGACAGCATGTACTTTACCACATCATCTTTGCATACAACCACACATTCTGCCGATAGTAAATAATGCCTGAGTTTGGTGCATGAGAAGTAAAGGCATAGGCACAACCGTTCTACTGGAGGATACCTTGTTTGGGCGTCCAGAAGTCTTCTACTGACATAATAAATTACTCATTCCTTTCCATCGAACTCCTGGACCAGAGCCGACCCGATAGCTTGTTCATCAGCTGATAAGTATAGTTTAAACGGCTTACCAGTTTGAGGTGGGGCCAATACTGGTGGTGAGACCAAGTACCGCTTGATATCTTCTAATGCCTTGCGTTGCTCTTCCCCCCATATGAACTCCTGGTCGGGCTTCAACTTTAATAATGGTGTGAAGGCTTGGATTCGCCCAGATAGATTAGATATGAATCTTCTGATGAAATTCACCTTGCCAATTAGAGATTGCAACTCAGTTTTATTCTGTGGGGCCATGACTTTATTGATGGCCGCTATAGTCTTCTGGTTGATTTCTATTCCCCGCTCATGCACCATGAATCCTAAGAATTGTCCGGCGGACACGCCGAAGGCACCTTTATTCGGGTTCATCTTCAGTCCATGTTTCTTAGTGCATTCCAATACCTGTCGTAAATCGGCCAGGTGCTCCTGGTGTCCTTTTGATTTGACTACGACGTCGTCGATGTAGATTTCTACTAGTATGCCGATAAGTTTGTGAAATATGTAATTCATGGCTCTCTGATACGTAGCACCGGCGTTTTTCAAACCGAAAGTCATTACCACCCACTCGAATAAACCAAGGTGGCCCGGGCATCTGAAGGCCATTTTGGATATGTCCTCCTCGGCCATTAGTATCTGATTGTACCCAGCGTTTCCATCCATGAAACTAATAACCTTGTGTCCTGCGGCGGCATCTATCACCACATCGGCCGTCGGCATAGGGTATCCATCCATTGGTGTGGCCTGATTGAGGTTCCTGAAATCGACGCATACGCGTAGCTTTCCGTTCTTCTTGTATACTGGTACAATGTTGGAGATCCACTCAGCATAACGACATTGCCGAATAAATTTTGCTTTGATTAGCCGCGTTATTTCGGCCTTTATGTCTGGCAGGATTTTAGGATTGCACCGCCATGCAGGCTGTTGATACGGCCGATACCCTGGTTTTATGGGTAACCGATGTTCGACAATAGATCGGTCTAATCCGGGCATCTCGTGGTATTCCCAAGCAAAACAATCCTTAAATTCTCTCAATAAATTTGTCAATTTACATTTGTATTCCGGATCCAAATTTGCACTAATATATATCGGCCTTGGTTTAGTGCCATCACCTAAGTCTATCATTTCGGCATTGCAGTGAACCCGTGTCTCAGCTTCCCATCTTCTCGGGCGAACTGATCCATTTAGTCTAAGTCTTCGGAGCCGACTGCTCGGATCGGCTGTAGGCCAAAATCGGACACCTTCAAGAAGTCAGTGTCCCATATTCTCCTGGATATGCACTTGACGTTCTCGAAGCTCCACTGCTGCGTATCGGCTGCCACGATAGTGTATGCGGAATCGGCGGTAACCACCTCGATGTTGTTGCCAACCCATTGCACGAGGCATTGATGCATTGTAGATGGGATACAACAATTTCCATGTATCCAGTCTCGGCCGAGTAGCATGTTGTAGGACCCCTTGCCGTTAATGATAAAGAAAGTAGTGGGAAGGGTCTTACTGCCGATGGTGAGGTCGACGCAGAGAGCACCGCGAGTGGGGGATACATTGCCTTCGAAGTCCTTGAGCATCATATCCGTCCTGGTCAAGTCGTCATCGCTCTTCCCTAGCTTCCGGAACATGGCGTACGGCATGATGTTAACCACAGCTCCTCTATCGTTTCTTTTGGGGCGCCATACCTGAGACCTGCCGTTCTTCTCGTCCGCCGTGTACCGTTGCTCTTCCTCCTGCTGTTCCCACTAGAGGAGACGTTGGATTCTTCATCTTTGAGACTTGGTCAATCCATCGGGGCACCACCTGGGGTTTACTGGTTTGGTTTGTGGCCTAGCGCGTTCCCATTCTGGTTCGCGTCCTAAAGGGTTCTCGTCTGACACCCGAGCATCGGCCATCTCTTCGAGTCGGTCGTGAACGCTAACCTTGTTTTCTAGCCGGTCATGTCGATCAAATCTGCCCCCCGGCCTATCATTTCGCTCGCGCCTACCTTCTGACCGGTCATATCGGTCACTTCTGCCCCCCAGCTGATCACGTACTAGAGGGCGCCGCTCTTCTTGGTCGCGCCAGTTCCTGCTGATCGGCTCTGATTTCCCATCTCTGGAGCGAGTCATTCTGAACGGCCGATTGTTACGATACGGGCCGTTGCACTCAGGGCAATTATCGACCGATGGCAACCTGAGGTTGCTTTCCCAACAGTGGACGAAGAACGGGCATCGCCAATGATCTTCATGTCGCCGCATCGCCTCTTCCCGGGATCTCGAGCATTCATGTTGCTGCTGATACTTATTGAGCAGAAATTGGGAAGTAATGGGCTTACGTGGTCCTCCCATTCCGTCGTCATCCTCTTCCAGCCGTCGTTTTCCCTTAACGTCTTCGGGTGTTGCTTGATTCGGAGGTCCACGGCGCCGCTTTGCTTAGCCGATTCGGATGTCAGTACCTTGGTTTGGAGCGAATTCCTCCCCGTGTCAACCATGTTGGTAGGAAAGGGGTGCTGGTCGATCTTCATTGGCTTGGCCGGTTTCGTTGGAACTTCAAATTTAAGTCTGCCTTGCTCGATGGCCGACTGTATCTGCTGGCGGAAGACTTTGCATTCGTTGGTATCATGGGAGGTAGCGTTATGCCACTTGCAATATTTCATCTTCTTCAGCTGTTCGGCGGAAGGAATCGTATGGTATGGTGAGAGCTTGATCTGTCCTTCCTGGAGGAGGAGGTCGAAGATTTTATCGGCCTTTGATGTGTCAAATCCGAATGTTTCTGGCTCCTTTTTTCCGAACGGACATGATATCGGCTTCTTCCCTTTAACCCATTCCGCAAGGCCGATTTCTGTGTCTTCTTCGATTTCAACCTCTTCTAAGTATGCCACCTTCTTCTGGAAGTTCCTCCGTGGATCGAAAGGACGTACTTCTTGACCAGACAATCGGTGGATGATTTGGCTTAAGCTCTCAAACTCATGTGAGGCGTATTTTTCTTTGATATGAGGTAGGAGACCTTGGAAGGCTATATCAGCTAATTGTGCATTAGTCAGGGCCAGGGAGTAGCACTTATTTCTGATTTCCCTGAACCTCTGTACATATGAGAATATCGGCTCGTCGCTTCTCTGCCTGAGGCTGGTTAAATTGGACAGCTTCATCTCATGTACCCCGGTGTAAAAATACTTGTGAAACTGCCTTTCGAGATCAGCCCACGTAATTATCGAGTTGGGCGGTAATGTAGTGAACCACTGAAAGGCTGACCCAGACAGGGATGATGAGAAAAGGCGCACCCGTAGAGCATCCTGCGCCGCTGCTTCCCTGCATTGGATGATAAATCTATCGACGTGTTCCACAGTTGAGGTGTCGTCCAGTCCTGAAAACTTGGTGAAATCAGGAACTTTATACTGATAGGGAAACGACAGTGAGTCATATGTAGGAGGGTACGGTGTCCTGTATGTATAGGTCTGCACCTTCGGTTTTAAGCCAAATTGCTCTTGAATCACCTCTGCTATGCGTGCCGACCAGTCCGGCTGTTGCTAGTGTACCATCGGCTGGGGAACTGGTACATGCTGGTATATTAGCGGCGGGATGACTTGATGATGAGTGAAAGCGTGCGGCATCTGATGTGTCATGGCCGACTGTGTAGTCAGGGTCGGCTGTTTGAATGAGCCGCCCGCTTCGTCATACAGTATGAGTGGCGCAACGCCCCGAGGTACTTCCGTTGATTCTGCTGCCCTGCTCATCTCCGGTGCGACAGGCTGATACTGCGGCATGATTGGCCTAGCGGCCGCCTAGAAAGATGCCTGGAGTTGAGGACTTCCATGGTTGGTCGGTTGATCCTGGGCGGCCGTCACTGATGGTGCCCCCCAAGCTGTTGGATTTATCGGAGGAAACTGCGAGGAGGACAACTGAATGGGACGCGGTTGGAGATAGTGCGCACCACTAAACCCCATAGGGATCGAAGATGAGGAAGTGCCAGAACCTCCAACTGGAATTTGGGTCGGCTGAGAAGCCGAATAAGGTGTATTTGAATAACTCTTGTTCGGAGCCGTAATTGGCGGAGCATATGCCGACCCCTGGTACCCTTGAGATACGCCGCTAGCTAAGGAGCTGATGACGGCATTGTATACCGTATTAGAAATCACCGGGGATTGATCGATGAAAGCTTGATAGACAGATTGTTGAACCATCTCGGACATCTTGTCCGAGTCCTCGGTGATTGTGATCTGGCTGGGAGTTGGGATCGGAGTCTTTTTGACAGTTTCTCCGCTCCTGGTGCGACTGAAGGATTGCAGACATGCCTTCCGGTAATATGCCCTCTGCTTCTCCAATTCTTCCCTCTGATCGTCCCTGAGGTCTGCTTCCGTCACTTCGATGACATTATCTTCCAAGACTTCAGCAGCTTTCGACATAGTGGCGGTTGTATTTGTCCCACCGGGCGTGCCAAAAGTGTGTTGGCGCTAGAAATCGGCCAATCGAATTCCCAGCGTCGGACACACGACCCGGGAGAATCTGCTTAGCTCCTATTCGGGTGATCGCCTTGGTGCAGTTCGCGTGGCGTGCCACCAATCTGACCTGTTGATTGGCAAGGAGAGAAACGTGTCAGATCCCAGAGGTTATGATCGGCTAAGGTTCCGATCTCGAGAAAGCTTATCAGCGAATCGGCCGATTCGCCGTAATAAAGAAATCGGCTATGAGGCAGCCGATTACCGGGCAACGTTTAATAAAGAAAACTGCTGGAGTAATCTAAACAACGCTACAGTAGCAACACTAGGAACAGATGTAATCGGCTATGTGTAAAATAAGTAGATTAAATAATGAAGTACGAGAAAAGCCGAAATTGCCGATTCCTAGCTAGATAACTGGTGATAAAACTAGAACAACAGGTAAAATCTAGAATTCTAGTAAATATCGATAACTGATGAATAAATCTAAACAGAACGATAGCGATGCGCCTGAAGTTAAAGCTTAGAATTTACTCGATATGAGGAACTTACAAGATCGGCCGGAGGTCAATTTGATGCAGCCCTGCCAACCCGTACGAACTCGTGAAAAAGAAGAAAAGTATTGGCGAAGTCGCTTGCTTGAAAGTAAGTATGAGGAAATAGTAGTTTGTTGTGTTGAGTTGATGATGATTACAGATCTACAAGGGTAGCTATTTATAGCCTGTTACAAACAACTTCTTATCCGACTAGAACTCTATCCCTAAATTTAAACGGAAAATGAATATTTACAAGTACGATTCGTACTAGGTCGATTATCACGCGCTTCATGGGCTGATTCCCTCTTCTTCTTCATAATCCTTTTTAGGCCCACACTGGCCCAACTATCCCAACCTCCTAATCAGCCGATCACCTCATCGGCAAGGGACAACCGATTAGGACCCACATGTCGAGGGCTCAGACTAGTCCAACTCTAGAAACTAAGGTCGGGCGAAGCGGAGATCCTCCCTTGGAGGGTCGGGCAAGGTGGAACTCCAAAGGCCAATCGGCCGATCCTCGACTGTACCATCAATCGGCCGATCCTCGACTATAGCACCAATCAACCGATCCTTGACTGTAGCACCAATCAACCGATCCTTGACTGTAGCACCAATCGGCCAATTTCCAATCGTCGCCCTTGCATCACGCCGCGTCTTCTAATTTCTTCCTCTCTTAACGCCGATTTTACTGGTGTCAAAATCTGGCGTCAACAATGGTTAATAAATTCGAATCGATTCGTCTGCGTCTCATAGTTTGGGACTACTTGATCGCTATTCTGCATTAAGTAAAGATGAAACATGATAATGGTCTTAATCTTGATGCTTGTTCTTTAAATTGTTTGGAAACTATGCTTGCTTAGTATAAGCTACTAATTTAGACTGGTTAAAGGAACGTAGAACTTGAGCTAAAACATTGAAAGTAAGGACCAACTATAGACGCTTTTGGCAAAGCAAACCCAAAGCTAGAAAGCCTTGCATGTCTAGGTTCTGGTGAAAATAGTTTACCCGATGGGTCAGTCTTACTGAGTATTAGTTGCTCAGCCTTGTTGTGGCTTAACTTTTCAGGTGATGTTAATAGTTTGGCTGCTGGCACCACTTGGCCAACCCAGCTCCCTCCGGGCTGGACAGTTGAGTGGGATCCCTCCTCGGACGGTGAGGGCAGGGATTATTGATGTCATGATCAGCTTCGTCATGATATCTTGTATCGACGTTTAGCTTCCGCTTGTTTTACTTCGTCTTGTTGAACCTTGCAAACTTGTTTGAATTTAAAAAGCTCTGATGTAATAAATTTTTGAACTACGTTAATGTGATGGGAAGGTTGTAATCTCTGTGATACTCACCTTCGTGTGAGCAATGCTTCTCGATCCTGTGTAAGTGGTTCATCGGATGAAATCCGAAGGTCGACCAGGTTGACTTGCTTAAAGTGTATAATCGCGTGTCAGGCGACTTAATTGCATTTTAGTCAGGTTAATTTGGGCAGTTCCGCCACACTTCCAACCTGATCACGGGGCTTGATCGCATCAGTAGCACTATCGCTGAGTGCATAGAGCTACCCGAGGCGGCGCAGCATGAAACTAGGTTGGCGCAGGGTCTGTCCCGCGTCCCCTTTGGTCTACGAAACTCGGCCGCCGAGTACTCTACTAAGCTTTGTCAGGTTTTCCAAATCCAATATGGAGACCCGCCCGAACCGCCCAGTTTCTGGACTGTGGTGAAATCCAAGTGCCTCGCATTATCCTGACACCAAATCCATATGGAAGCGACAATGAGAGTAACTCCTCCACACTAGATCGTGAGGCTTTCATGGTCTTCGCTGATGAACCACCTCAGGATGGCGAAATGGAATCATAAGAAGAAGGTCGTAACGCAAGGAATCAGAATTGCGCAGCATGGCGCCAACAAGAGCAAACGGACGCCCAACACCAACTAGTTGCTAACGCAGATGCAGCAGGTGACCAGCGCTAGCATCCGCGCAATGACCGCGACATTGCGGATCAAGGTGGCACTCGGGAAAGATGCAGGCACCCTGTATGTGCTCGCAATCTACTAGCTGACCTCGAGGAGGCCGGCCACAACGTCTTTACCACACCCCAAGCCAACTTGGGGGCTACCTTTATTGAGCTAGAAAATTTTCTAGATTTAGATCAAATGCAACAGATTCAGGCACGACTCCGAGTTGCCAACACCCAGATCGAGGAACAGATCAACAACCAACTCGCACATTCTCGGTCTACATCTTCCAGGCACACTCAGAGCCGGTCTGGGCATAGCAGATTCGACCAACACCGAGGCGACCGTGTAGGTGGTCGGCTGGAGCCAATCCGCGGAGAGGTGGTGGAGCAAAATGCTATCCAACCCAAACCATCTGTCAACAACAACGCCTACCTGCCCGTCAAAAACAAGGCCAACAACGGCCATCAGCACGACAATAGCGATAACCGCCATAGTGGCTGGCAGAGGCAATGATGACGACCGTGGCTGACCAGAACAACAACGTGATCTTCATGATGAGCTGCGTGACCTTGTCAGAACTGTGACATACACGCTGACCTCAACAATCGAATGAGCTTCGCTGCTGTGCCGAGTATGATTGCAACTATGGCACTCTTGTGCCCAACCATGATGCAGAGTGCGAGAATCGACGTGGCTAGGAAGATGAGATGCGTCGCTGCGTCGACTACAACCGCATGTACGACGCCCTTAAAGATGCCTACAACCCACCAAGGCACGACTACGACTACATGTATGCCGCTCTCGAGGACCCCTACTACCCGCTCAGGTGCAATTATGGTGGACACGGCAGGGCTCCTATCCAGTACTACCTCGACGATGATTACAATGATGACACGGTGATCGACGGCTTCACTGCTTTCACACCACACCTCAGGGCTATTGATTGGTTGGCCACATTCAAGCTGGCCATCATTGAAAAATATGACGGATGCTCTGACCCCACCATCTAGCTCAAGACATACAGTACCACGATGAGAGCTGCCAATGGCACCTACAACTAGATGGCCGCCTACTCCCCGGTGGTGATGGGTCCTGCTCCACTCCTGTGGCTGAAGAATCTCCCTCCTAACAGCATCGATAGTCGGGGTCAGCTTGCTAGTGCCTTCACCCAGAATTACCAAGCACCTACAGCTGACCTGGCAATAGGGAAAAACTCGGGCAAGTCCGCAAAAGGATAGGCGAAACTATTCGAGAGTACACCAATCGCTTCTTCAAGAACCACAATAGACTAGCTGGCATTGAAGACCGTGATTCATCTGGTATTTTTGCTCCAGCTTGACGAACCAACCCATGTTCGAGAAGTTGTATGAGGCTGCCCAAAAATGGTCGGGCAGATGATGGAAGTTGTTAACAAACAAGTTGACATCGAAGTGGCGGCACAACTTTAGTTCAAAACATTAAACACCGCCCACCAACAATTACGATCTACCAATCCATGATGAACCCCAAGAACACCCGGAGCCCCGACTCCGAAAAAGGGCCCCAGAGGTCTACGCTGTTGAAGGCGATCCGGCCAGACAGACCACTTTCAACTAGGAAGAATTTGATGAAACCCTCAGCGCCCTGTGCCCCTTCCACAAGGATGCACATCACACTCTTCGAGATTGCACAGTCCTGAGAAAGAGCTCAGTGCCCCAGTGGAGTACAAGCGACCACGCCGCAACGACTACTGCGGGGATAACAACAAGCGTGACTATCGTAGCCGTGACGATGACCGTCGCCAAGATGACCTTGACAACTGTAACAATGGTAACCATGACAACCACAATGGTTGCCACCAACAATGGCGCCAAAGGTGAGCAGCTCAAGTATGTGCTCCAGATCCATTACAAGGCCACCAACAACGTTGCCGAGTACGAAGCTCTCATTCACGACTTTCGCATTGCCATTTCCCTTAGAATCAGGTGTATGCTCACTTATGGCAACTCCAAGGTTGTCATTGAGCAAGTCAACAAGAATTGGGACTGCACCAAGGAATCCATAAACGCTTATTGGGTAGAAATCCGAAACCTAGAGGCCCACTTCGACGGCCTTGAGTTCCATCATGTCCCCAGGGACCATAACGTCGCTACCGACGTCCTATCCAAGTTCGGCTCCAAGTGTGCACAGGTTTCAGCCGACGTATTCGTACAAGATCTATGCAAACATTTCATTAAAATCCTAGACCCAGACTAGGTCAACGATGCTGGCGCTCAAGACCTGGCCGACCCAAAAACCACTGACGTCATGATGATTGACGCAAAATAAGATTGGAGCGCCCCGTTCATAGCCTTGATCACTGACCAGATGGCCCCAAGGATAAGATAGAGCATGAAAAACTAGCTCACGCAGTACAAATTACATCATCATTGGCAAAGAACTGTACAGAAAAGCTTCATCCACAGGGATACTGATGAAATGTGTTCTACACAATGAGGGTATCGAACTACTGCATGAAATTTACTCAGGAACATGTGGCAACCACGCAACCTTTGGCACTTTGGTTGGCAAAGCCTTTCACTTTGGTTTCTACTGGCCAGCAGTAGTAGCCAATACAAAGGAGCTCATCCAACGATGCAAAGGGTGCCAATTCTTCTCCAAGCAACAGCACCTTCCAGCTCAAGCTCTGCGCATCATCCCACCATCATGGCCTTTCGCATGCTGGGGGCTAGACATGGTCTGGCCATTCAAAACCGCTCTGGGCGGCTACACACATATCTTCATGGCAGTTGACAAATTTACAAAGTGGATTGAGGTCAAGGCTGACACTAGCATTGAGTTGACTAAAGTAGCTCAGTTTGTGGAGGAAATTATGCACCGCTTTGGAGTACGTAACAGAATCACAAGGCTCCGAGTTCTGGGACTTCTGCCAAGACAACCTCATCACTCCTTAGTAGCGCACCCACGTTGCAATGGTCAGGTGGAACACGCAAACGAGATGGTCCTCTAGTCTCTCAAGTCACGCATCTTTGATGATGCGTCCAAATACGCTACCAACTGGCTACGCGAGCTACCGCATATCATCTGGGACCTGCGAACACAAAAGGGTCAGGCTACCGGCTACACCCTTTACTTTATGGTGTACGGTTCAGAGGTCGTCCTACCATCCGATGTGGCCTTTGGCTCCACGCGCATCCAATACTACGAGGAAGGCAAGGTAGAAAAAAGTCAGCAGGTCGACATCGACAGCCTTGAAGAGCATCGTGCAGCTGCCCTCATCCAGCATGCATGCCATAACGAGCAGATACAGCACTACCATGATCGGAATGTCAGGACATGCTCCTTCAACATTGGTGACTTGGTGCTTCGCGGGGTCTAGTCCACCAAGGATATGCACAAGTTGGTCGCCCCTTGGGAAGGTCCCTTCATCATCAAAGAAGTCATCCAGCCAGGCACCTACCGACTACAATGGGTAGACGGCTTCGGCATCCCCAATCCATGGAACATCGAGCATCTACGGCGCTTCTACCCTTACATATATAAAGCTATGTACTCTTTTTCACTTTTATATTGAATAAAGAAAACCCATGTGCTTCTTTTTTGTGTACCTACTACCTTACTATTCTCCTTCCTGAGCTATCCCTGATGCTCGGGGGCTGTCTGACCTATTTAGCAGCCTGCTCGCTCATAAGCTCGGGGGTTTCCCCCTGGCGCCAACCTCTGGGTCATGCCTTTCTCTCCTCCCCCTCTCGGGGCTATACAACTGACTCATGTGGTTAGCATCCTAGCTAGTGAAACCTAGACAACCTTGTGTTCACCCCTCCTACAAGCTTGAGATGCGATCTTAGCAGGACGCTGGTCAAGCGAGGCTAGGTGCTTAGCGGCTACAGGCCTCAACTACATGTTGTCCTGTCATATACACCAAGGGAGGGAGGGAGTTTTACTTCATCACATATAATTAAGAACGTTGCATTCAATGATTCACCAAACAATTTGACACATCCTAAATGTTTCCCCTACAAGTCCAGGTCGTTTATAATGGTTTCTGCTACATCATGATATTGCTCGGCCAGCTTGGGAATCCACTCCTCGTTGAAGTCAGCCGCAACTCCCGTCTCAGCGCGCTCTAACTCCAGCTTGGGGAAATGTGATGCTATCAAAGAAAAGGTGCTCTTGACGCACTCCACAACAATTTCCTTCAGCAGCGTCTTCAGCCAACCAGGTGCGGCCTTCATATGGTTCAAAAGTGGCGTTGGTGCGGATGGGTTGGCGTCTAGCTGTTCCATGTCCATCACATAGCTGGTTGCCTTCCATAACTCCTAAAGCTCTACCTCCAGCCCTGCAATTACACGTTGGTCATTCTGAAGATTACTTACAGCAACTTCTAAGCAATGCTCGGTTTCCTTGTGTGCTTCAGCTTCATAAGCTAGCTTCTGCGATACTGCATACTCATGCTTGACTGCCATGTCATGCTCCTGTTGGAGGCGCACATTGGAGTCCTTGCACTCCTTAAGGTTCCGCTGCAATCTTGCTATCTGCATCGCAAAATCTGCGTAACCAACATAGGATCGCATCATCATCAAGATTGGCTTAAGCAAAAAATTGATTAAAATAGGTTGGCACAACTTACCTTTCATGAGTGCATCAGTCACTTTCTTCTCGAGCTCGGCATTCCCTTTCGCATTCTCGAGCTTAGCCTCCACGTGCTCCGCCTTTAGGCGATAGTGCTCGGCTCTCCGAGTACCGTTTGCCTTCTTTTGCACTCGAGCGGCCAAATTCTATTTGCACCGCAATGATTAGAGTCAAGTTAAGAAATTAGAAATCAAAGGACAGTCATCCAATGTACTCACATGGATCAGCACGCTAGCATCCAAGGAGAGTTTCCTCAAGTTGAACAAGTCTTCCTTATCCGACGCCATGTCTCCTACTAGATCCTCATCGGAGAAGGCCTCGAGGTTAGGTTCTCACAAATCACACCGAAGTCAACTTCCTCGATAGTCATCCCTCGTGGCGGGTCATCCCTAGCTAGCTCATCATGCTAAAGGTTGGCTCTAGCCTCCTTAGCAGCCTTCTTCTCGACCTTAGGGTCAACCATGACGTCCTTCTTTGCCTTCTTCGTGACCTCGGGCGCGACCATAGCATCGTCGGTAGCTTTGGAGCCGACCTCATCAAGTTGCGGTGCTGGACTCAGTGCAACTTCTTCAGTACAACCATCCTCAACATCCCCGACCTCCATGGCCAATGGCTGATCCTCGGTATGACCGTTGGTCGCCCTGGTCTGCGCAGAGGAACTGGTCAGTTGTACGCTACCATCATCAAGCCGCACCCGCTCCTGTATTGCTGACACAACAAGCAATTCACACAAGTTTTAGCTGGCAACCACAATTACAACATGAACATCACATTAAAGCAATACTTATAGGGTGCTGTCAGATTTATAAGCCCAGCAGTCCATTAGGGGGTTACCCAAGTGGTTGATATGTAGGTGTGGGCGGTTGCGAGACCAAGAACTTGAAGGTGATCATGAGAACACAAAGAGGACACGAGGGTTTAAGATACGTTCGGGCCTTCGGAGAGTAATACCCTACATCCTGTATGCGTGGATTGTATTGCTTGATATGAGATGATGTCCTCGGGGGGTGCCCTCGGCCGCCTCATATAGGCTGACGGCCAAGGATTACAAGTCGGTTTGAATCTAATCTACTCGATAGTTACATGAAAAGCAATCTGAGTTGGACTACAAAATGCATCCCATGATGTCCGGGTAGATTTGGATAGTCTTGTTGCCTTGACGTGTACTCCAAGTAACTTCATGTACTCGACCAGCATGACTTGGTCGGGTGGACCCACTTGTCTAGTCCGGCTAGTATCCTGGTCGGTGGGGACCCATGCGGTACACATATCCCTCAAGCCCCTGAGCAATGTGTAGGCGAACAAGAACTTGAGGTCATCACAGTGAAGCTTGAAATTAGGTCGGTTGAAGCTGCAATGATGTCATGGTGATGGAGAGGCTACGCAGTGCTCAAAAAAGAAGAAAATCTGAGCGAACGCAGAGCCAACACGCAGAGCGAAGCCAAGTGCCGAGTTGATGGATGCCGACGTCCAGCAGGTCAGAGCGACGGGTGTGGAGGGCATCACAAGACACACTCCGTGGGAGTAGCCCCTGAGCATTGAAGCGATTAGAATAATTGGTCCAATGGTCAAGAAAGAAGGAAGTATTCTCTTGAAGTAGGTCCCACTGCCCGAGCACAAAAGATAGCCACGGCCACGAAGGCCTGCCGACGAGTGATGTGTGCCCAAATCTCTAGAGATAAGGCATGAAGCAATGATAGGTAGATGAAAAAAATTTCTTGTTCACGGGAGTACTACTCCATCAGAGCAGCTACGCATGAGTACTGTCCTCGAGTACTTGAAGACATGACCTGTCATCACGTAAGTACTATGGAGTCACGGCGGTATGGAGGGGCTCTGTCGTGCACCTTTATGGTTTTGTAGGGGTACGAGGTAGGCTACGCTAGCGCAAAACAAAATTTTTCTACCACGTAAACCAGGAAAACTGCCGTATATGGATAACGGGATTACAACTTGACGCACTAGTGCGGAAGATGTAGAATTGTGTCGGGGCAGCGAAGTCGATCAGTGTAGTCGAACATGTAGTCGATCACGTCGACATCGAGCAGCTCCTCAGCAGCTCGTCAATGTGCAGAAAGGTCGTCCTCATGCCGCGGCTCGTCGTGGCTCGTCGGCAGCTCGTCGCGGCTCATCCAAGTGCTGCAGATGCAACATCTCCAAGGTATCCACACGTGCACGGAGGAAGCAATGCAAGCCGGACTGCTAGGTCCACGAGTTGCAACAGGGCGAGGGCGTGGGAGGCGTGGTAGATGTGTTTTCGGCCAAAGGGATGAAACCCTAGGGCACCCCACCCCTCTATTTATAGAGGTTCCTGACGGGCCTCTGGGTCCGAGGCCCATTACTACTTCTAAACCTGATCGAACTCGGATCATATCCGAATTGGGCTTCCAGCCCCTTATGTGTGTGACCCTATGGGTTCAGATACGTATAGACATGGCCCGAGTACTCCTACTCAGCCCAATATTCGGTAGCGGCCTCTAGCAAGACATGCCAACTCCTATACGCACACGAAGATCATATCAGACAAACCGTCACAACATCATGTACATGCTATTCCCTTTGCCTCACGATATTTGGTCTAGCTTCAAGCCAACCGCTCTTTCTCGATCCTGTGATTTGGAATCCCCTTGTAGGTTAACTCTTAATTGTACGTACCATGGCCATGCATTTCTGGATATTCAATGAACATAATATACAAATCATGGATACAATCAAATATCATCATCTCTATGATTGCCTCTAGGGCATACCTCCAACAGTCTCCCACTTGCACTAGAGTCAATCTAGAACATATCTAATACTGATAGCTCTTATGTGCGCATCGTGCTTAGACTGCGGGAGAGGCTTTGTCAACGGATCAAAAATATTCAAATCCGTCTGTATTTTGCATATCTTGATCTCACCCCGATTAACGAAGTCTCTAATGAGATGAAATTGCCGCATAACGTGTTTGTTCTTCTGGTGATTCCTTGGCTCCTTTGCTTGCGCAATTGCCCCATTATTATCACAGTAGAGATTCAATGGGCTGGACGCATTTGGGAACACACCAAGCTCAATAAGGAAATTCCTTATCCAAACACCCTCCTTCGCGGCTTCCGAAGCCGCGATGTACTCAGCTTCTGTCGTAGAATCAGCCATCGTCTCTTGCTTGGAACTTGTCCAACTAACAACACCACCATTTAGCATGAACACAAATCCTGATTGTGACTTTCACCCGGATCAGACTGGTGTCTGCTTGTCATACTTAGCGCATATGAAACATCTGGGCGAGTACTTATCATTGCATACATGATAGATCCAATCGTCGAGGCATATGGCACTCTACTCATGGGATCCCGCTCATCTGCAGTCGAAGGACACTGAGTCTTGTTGAGATGTATGGCATGTGACATAGGCAAGAACACTTTCTTCGCTTCTTCCATGCTAAACCGCTTCAACACTTTGTCAATGTAAGTATCTTGGCTTAATCCTATAAGCCTTCTCAATCTATCTCTATAGATCTTAATGCCCAAAATATATGCCACTTCCCCTAAGTCCTTCATCGAAAAACTATTTTTCAGTGAAGTCTTTACGGACTCAAGCATAGGAATGTTATTTCCAATCAGCAATATGTCATCCACATATAAGATTAGAAATACTACAGAGCTCCACTAACCTTCTTGTAAACACAAGACTCTTCTTCGTTCTTGATGAAGCCAAACCCTTTGACCACTTCATCAAAACGAATGTTCCAACTCCTAGATGCTTGCTTCAATCCATAAATGGATCTCTGAAGCTTGCATACCTTTCCAGCATTTTTCGGATCGACAAAACCCTTGGGTTGTATCATATACACATCCTTAGTTAGGTTTCCATTCAGGAAAGCTATCTTGACATCCATCTACCATATCTCATAATCGAAATATGCAGCTATAGCTAGAATAATCCGAATGGACTTAAGCATCACTACGGGCAAGAAGGTCTTGTCATAGTCAACTCCTTGAACTTGTCAAAAACCTTTTGAGACAAGTTGTGCTTTATAGATGTGAACATTTCCATCCATGTCCTTTTTCTTCTTATAGATCCACTTGCACTCTATGGCTTTAACACCATCAGGCAGGTCAACCAAGTTCCAAACTTGATTGTCTTCCATGGACTCTATTTTTGATTGCATGGCACTCTGCCATTTTTTGGAGCCTGGGTCCATCATTGCTTCTGTATATGTCGCAGGCTCATCATTGTCCAACAATAATATGTCCCGCATTTCGCGGAGCCTTGCCGACCTTCGTGGTTGTGGCGGTGCTTCTCTTGCCATAGGTATCTCAACTTGTTCTGCTATGTTAGCATCAGTCGTTGATTCTTGCCCGATCGGCTCATCTCAAACTTCTTCAAGATGCACTATCTTTCCACTCTTTTCTCCTTTGAGAAACTCTTTCCCTAGGAAAACCTCATTCTGAGCGACAAACATTTTGCCCTCTAACTGGTTGTAGAAATAATATCCTAAAGTTTCCTTTGGATATCCCACAAAAATGCACTTATCCGACTTGGGTGTGATCTTGTCCGACTGAAGTCGCTTGACAAACACTACACATCCCTAAATCTTTAGAAAAGACAAACTGGGAGTCTTTCCAGTCCACATCTCACATGGTGTCTTAACTACGGATTTAGACGGTACCCTATTAAGTGTGAAAGCTAATGTTTCTAGAGCGTATCCCCAAAATGATAATAGTAGGTCTGACTGGCTCATCATTGATCAAACCATGTCTAACAAAGTTCGATTATGTCGCTCGGATACACCATTTCTCTAAGGTGTTCCAGGCACGATAAGTTGTGGAACAATTCCGCAACTCTTCATATGATTGCTAAATTCGTGGCTCAAATACTCGCCTCCATCATCAGATCACGAGGCCTGAATTTTCTTGCCACGCTGATTTTCAACCTCATTCTGAAATTCCTTGAACTTTTCAAAGGTTTAAGACTTATTCCTCATCAAGTAGACATATCCATATCTACTAAAATCATCACTAAAAGTTATGAAGTATTGGTACCCTCCTCTGGTTGTCGTGCTCATTGGTCCGCATACATTGGTATGTACGAGTTCCAACAAGTCTAATGATCTCTTAGGAAAACCTATGAAAGGTGCCTTGGTCATCTTGCCTAGTAAGCAAGCCTCACATGTCTCGTATGATTCAAAATCAAGCAAAGTTAAAAGTCCATCAGTATGGAGCTTCTTCATGCGTTTCTCACTTATATGACCCAAACGACAATGCCACATGTAGGTAGTACTCAAATCATTAGGACGAGGCCTTTTAGCATTTATGTTACAGATAGGTGAACCATCAAGAATTAAAACAAATAATCCATTCACAATGGGTGCAAAACCCATAAACATATCATTCTTAGAGATCACACAACCATTGTTTTCACTCGCAAATGAATAAGCATCCTTCATCAAACATGAAGGAGACATAATGTTTCGACTTAAACTAGGACCAAAATAACAATTATTCAATTCCATAATAAATCCTAACGGGAGGTGGAGTTGCATCATCCCAACGGTCAAAGCAACAACTCTTGCATTATTGCCCACGCAGAAATGAACTTCTCCCTTTTCAATGCTTCTACTTCTTATCATTCCCTGCATCGAATTGCAAATATGAGCAACCGATCTGGTATCAAATACCTAAGAATTAATAATTGTATCTGCAAGAAATATGTTGTCTATAACATTAACAACAAGCGTACTTGAGGTGGAAGTACTCTTACTTCCGCCATTGTTTAGCGAAGCTAGGTACTGCTTGCAATTTCTCTACCAGTGACCAGGTTCGTGACAATAAAAGCACTCTTTATCTAGAGCAGGTCCAGATTTAGCCTTGGGCGCTGGGTTTGGCTTGGACACTCCAGCCTTGCCCTTCTTCTTCCAAGAATTGCCCTTCTTCTTAAAGCTAGGCTTGTTCTGTACAGCTATCACATGGCTGCTACTAGCGCTTTTCTTAATGTCAACTTCTGCTGTCTTGAGCATACCACATAACTCATTCAGATCCTTCTCCGTCCCATGCATATGGTAGTTCAAGATGAAGTTCCCATAGCTAGGCTAAAGAGGCGAAAGAATGAAGTCAGTGGCCAACCCTTTGCCCATTGGGAAGCCCAGCTTCATCTTGATTATGTGTGGTCCTACTGCTGCGCCTTCTACTAGCTTGCACTCCAGAAAAGCCTTGGACACATTGAACCTTTCAGTCCTGGCCTGTGTCTGGAACATATCCTTGAGCGCCACGATCATATCGTGTGCCTCATGATTTGTTTCGAATTGCATCTGCAGCTCAGATTCCATGCAAGCAAGCATAAGGCAGCTTACCTCAAGATTGACATCAAATGCTTTCTTGTAAGCAGCCTTAACGGCAGCAGATGCATCATCAGCAGGTACTTGTGGTAATGGGATGTCTAGAGCATCTTCATTTTTATCGACCCTGAGAACAATTCTCAGGTTACGGATCCAATCAGAGTAGTTTGTTCCATTCATCTTGTCCTTCTCATGGACCGAACGCAAAGCAAACGGTTTGGTGTTGCTAGGTGCCATTTAATCTACAACAAAAGTAATGCAAAATACACTAAGACAAACGTATCCATGACAGAGTAAATCACATTGAACTATTTAACAGAATCTACTCCCACTAAAATCAATACCCCTCTATTGATACTTAGTGATTTAGGATCCACAACTAACAAGTCTACTAGTGAGCTTTAGCATCACCGCTAGCAGGCGAGGTAGATCGGTAAGCAACTTCTTGCTAATCATATCACATATGACTCCTATTGTTGGGTGACATCCCCATGTCTTGGTGCCCAACCTTTATGCCCCAAGGTCCTTAACCGTTAAGATAAGCTTGTTAAGCAAACCAACCCTTATGCGTGTAAGTGTCCGACACAAACCCGTCTAGTCAAGGAAAACTAGTGGCACCCTAATTTCATAGAACCACCACCAGTTGTACAAGACATGGGATGGTGCAAGTTTTAGTTCTACTTCTAACATCACTGCATGCAGAAAGTAAAACATAAACAGAATAGCATTCACACAGTTGTGACACACTATGGCCCATTTTCTTATGGTGATCTCCATCTCCATAGAACCTGTTCACCATGGTGATCTCTATCTCCATGTTCCATGTGCGCCATCCTCTTGGTGATGAGTCCTCCAAGAACTAGAACATGCTATTACACCTAATAGCTAGTAATGTAGATTACGTAGTTGCTTGGATCATCACAAATTGGTACGCAGACCACTAAATACATTAAGGTGACAACACATATGGCTCTAGCCGTGTTGCTGTACGTGCGACACGCAGGGCATGAATGAGTTACACACATGCATCACATACACAAGGGACCATACTGATCAAAAAATCATAGCATCCTGCAAAATAGAGTTAGGTGTTCTAACGTTCCAAACTTCAGAGCCACGAAACTCCATCTTCCAAGCCAAATTTAGGAAATCTACTTACGTTGAAAATGGCCAAGCCATTAAATTTTATGTGTAACTTTTTTTGTAGATCAATTTTTATATAAAATTTGTCTCGATCTAAGATCGTATCAAAAAGTTACGGCTGTTTTACCGAAGCACACGCATACAGCAAAATTTTGACCCGGTAGTAGATCCAATCTACTATTGCGCATCACATGCGCCTGGCGTATGAACCTAGATTTTGATTTGACCAATCACATTGATCTTCGCTTGTTGCAACTAACATTATGTGTATCACTTAACTCCGATGGCGGAAATCCGACCGGTAGGAGTATGTCGTTACACGACCATTGCAGTAAGAACACGGAAACAGACCATAGATCAATCTGAAAACTCGCATATCTCCATATGGACACATCCTGAATCCATAACAAAATAGCTACGGCTCTGATACCACTGTTGGGATACGAGGTAGGCTACGTGTGGCGGAACCGTCCAACTTAAGCTAGTTTAAGTGCGCCTAATCGCTGTCGGAACTGCAAATTCGGCCTTTTGAGTGGTAGTACATTGGGGGATTACTTGAAACTTTTGTTCCATAGTCTGAAGCCATTCGTTAGCTTCAAGTGGATGCTCGGCCTTCAAGAATATTGGGGGACGGGTCTCCAGAAATTGGTGTAGGACACACCCTGCTCCGGATCCCGCCTATGTCCACCATTACCAGTGTTCTGTACGATCATCTGGAGTAATCGGGCCTGTTCTGCCCCGGAGTTCATAAGGCTGGCTATAGCATCTGCCAGCGTGGGTGCTCTTGGTAAATTCTCCTCCTGACCTCCGGAACCTGAAGCTCGTGGTCCTCTGGGATCCGTCATGCTGCCAAGAGTAAACAGGATATTAATATCTAGGGTACAATTTATCAACGGTTTCCTGCACACTATTATGTCACACATCACAGTACGATCACACACAAACCATACTTATACACATACTTATTTATAATACATGCCCTAGAGTTACTTTTTACAAAAACCTCCATACTACTTGTCCAACACACATATCTTACATGAATATATTACAACATTTTTCAGACAAAGTTCATTTCAACCATCATAGGGGAAAATGCCTAGTTCCTCGGCATTTAGTCCCAGTCGAGCCATTGCCGCCTGCAGGATATCTTGGTCTACGGTCATCAATGTTTGCCCTGGGGGAGCAACGGGTGGGGCTTGATTGACTGAATTTTCACTCCCGGACTCCGGCCCGGGGTCGCTCAAAGTGCGGAAAGTATCAGATGCGGAGGTGCTAACTCCAGAGTTTCCTTCCATTTCTTCAGGATCCTCTTCTTCTTCTCCGCCTTCTGGTTCCTCTCCTCCCCATTGCTGCATGGGTCCATAGCCCTGAGGATCTAGTCCATCAGCATTGGCATTGGCCCAAGCGAACTGTTGATTTCCCACAGGGGCTTCACCCTGGTCGTCCTCCATGTCCACATCAAATCCCTTCAGATTCTCATGAGCATACAGATCTATCTCAGGAACTGCAGGTGGAACCGGATCTTCTTCCACTTCTATCACAGGTACTAATTGATCCGCTTCGTCCGGGTTCAGTAGTTGAGGCTCTTATGGTGGTGGAGGCGGTGGGACATTGACAATATTTTGTGCAGGTGCCTGGGCCTGCATCTCCTCCAAGGCTAGATGAAGTGACAGGATCTCGTCTAGCTGTTGGAATCTTTCCGCTTCCAGCCTATTGACATTTGATTCAGCTTCCTCCCTCGCTCTATCTGCCATGCTCCTGCTGGCTTCAATGAACCCTTGCATCACTCTGAGTTTTTCTTCATAATCCTCAATTCTTCTGGATTGCTCTCTCATTGTTTTCTTCATATCATGCTCTCTTGCCAAAGCCGCCTTTTTGTACATCTCCTTGTCATGTCGGGCACCCATCAATTCCATCTTAGCGTCTTCATTCTTCTGCCTCTGGTTATAATATTCTCTGATGCAGGCTTGATGCTGTACATAGCTGTCATATAATCAGAAGCAGCAGCAACCAAAACATCGTGCTCTACTTGGGAAGTGTTCTTCAAAGCTTTAATCCTTCTCCTCCAGATTCCGTCATCTTGATGTTTGATAGGATAGAATCGAGCGGAGCTCGACCCTACCTCCACCTTGTGGTTTTCACATAATTCAGTAAGAGCAGTCATGGCCGCCCTTTCTATGGTGTCGTTGAACTCAAAACCCGACTCCATCACCTCCTCCAGACGCCAATTGGGACGGGTGTCATCATCCGGAATATGCACATATACAGTGCAATATTGTTTGTGGCCAGTATCTTCTTTTCTCCAATAATATTCGGGGGATTGTGAAAGCCCAATTCTTGTAGCGTTTTCCAAAGCAACTGCACGAATCCCGGCTTATCCAAGTAATGGCCGCGGGTCCATCCATCCTTATCTGTGTAGCCTTCTTCAAACATCCTATAAAAGAAACGAGGTCAGGTCTAACGGCACTCACCAAACCCCAAAAGTTTTGAAACATGCAATGCAAACATGATGCAACGATTCCTACGTATTTTCAGACTCATATACACACTCGTAGGAAAATTGGTGGCATCGTAATCTCTCCCTAAATAACAGACTACCGAATACTAGCGACACGCAGCAAACAGTTAGCATCTGCAAAACAAATAACCAGTTAACACTACTGCCACCTGTGACTCTTGTTTTTATTATTTTAAAGTAGAGTCTCAGTTTTAAAAGGTAATATCTGTTGATTATCCCAACCTACGGCTCTGATACCAGCTGTGGCGGAACCGTCCAACTTAAGCTTGTTTAAGTGCGCCTAATCGCTGTCGGAACAGTAATTATCCGAAACGCACCTAAAACAGCATAAGTCCGGTAGTCCGTCGAGTGTCCCTAGGACTCCTCGAAGGATCCACGACGTGTCTCATAGCCATACATCAGGATAGTATCCGCGATGGGATAACATCAACAAACATTATATTTTTACATACATATAGAAGGTACGAGTTATTACAGAACATAGATTGAAACAAACTTAGCGGTGCAGGGTTAGACAGAGTTCTAAGACTTAACATAAACAGTTTAGGAGAAGATGTGCATGTAAAACTTCTTCTCTAGGGGTATTGTGAGACTCAGGACAATACCCTAGGACTTCGGGGTCTCTTCCTCTGTAGACTCCTGCGGAGCTTCTGAAAGATAGCCACAAGGGGAAAACCCTGAGTACGGGGTACTCAGCAAGTCTTACCCGACTAACCAATATAATAATTTTCTTTGGAATGTATGCTAGCTTTTTGGTGGGTTTGGTTAACACAACTTTTGCCGAAAAGCTTACTATGAGTGATGCCTTAGTTTTATCTTTTATTTGGGTTAAGTTATTACCTAACCATTCTAAATGATAACAGAAAGTAGAAACAACCATAGATATTAAGTCATACATCAAATATTAACAGAAGGATATATATTGCATGAATTGATACTACGATGCTCAACAGTGATCAAGTGCATTCATAATCGAGAATTGCGGCGATCCGGATCTAGTTACATCCTCCAGGAGAGTACTCTGATCACCAGCTTTATACGACTGTCCAGGCCGTATCTAACAACCTCTCGATTAGCAAAATCAATGATTAGGAATACGACTACCCGGACCCAGGGATGCACCCCCACATGGGACCCCACGTCTGGTCTGATCACCATGTGAGTTTCAGGCTACACCCCTACCAATCTCCAGCACGTCAAGTGCGGGTACGAAGTATTCCTGATCATAGAGTTTACTAACCTACTAGGCTTTACTGGTCCCATACCCAGTAAGTGATCAGATGCTTATCACTTGATCAAAGGTTAAGACAACGAATCGGGCCTTAACCAAATTAATCTAGCAGACAGAACTACATCTCTAGCTTCTGTCCGCTTTCAACTTTCCAAGTTATCCTCCATAAGCAACATGTATGACTCAAAAGTTTTCCTTAAGGTTGGTAAACCAAGTATTTAAGCAACTAAGCATTTCTAGACTTGGGTTATCTTCTAAGGTTTGAACAAGTGGCAAAGATGTCCTTAAAACAAGGCATGATCATACACAAGAATAGGTTTCAAGCAACTCCTATACTTAGTGCATACATAAAGCAAATAACCGATAATTAGACACATGAAATAACGACTCCAAATAGATAGGTATAAATGCACCGGGGCTTGCCTTGTTCGCTTAAAAAGTTAGTATTCTCTGATGGGTTGGCTTCACAGGGGACTAACTCAAAAACTTCTTCGAACTCCGAAGGTCCTTCTAAAAATTCCAGATATTCTCCTTCTGGTGCTTCGGGATCTATAGCATAATACATGAAGGAGTTAAAAATGCAAAAATTTTGAATAAAAGACTATACAACTTTCCTTCATGATAAAGTTGCAAGCCAACAAGGACTATACAACTTATCATGATAAAGTTGCAAGCCAACACACATAAACCCACAATTTTATTTTTCTTACTTAACCCTCCTTATAGCTTTTTCTTTTATTTTTAGAAAAAGTTATAATTATTTTCTAACTTGAAAATCTAATTTCCTATGAGTTAAGAATAATTTGTGATTAAGAAAATGTTATTCATATTTTCTACATTTTATAAATATTGACTATTTATTTAATTACCTAAAAAGGAAGGCATTAAATAAATACCCGAATTTTTATCATTTTTCTAGGGTGTAAAAATTTTAATGCATAAAGGAAAATAAAACAAGCCTAACAAAATTGGTTTCACTAATTTTGGACACTCCTAGAAATTTCTGTGATTTACATGGTGTAAAACGGATTTAAACTAATTACTTTCCTAAAGGAAATCTAATTTTCCTGAAAAACACCCGGATAAACTTTTCTTACTCAGCCTAACTCTACCCCCTCTCATGCGCACTGGGCCCCATGGTGCGGACCCACCTATTCCTATTCCTTTCTACCCGCCGACCTCTTTCTCCTCTTAACGGGCCCCGTGGGCCGTTTTCTTTTCCCTATTTACTTCCTGGTCCAACTTCGGCCCAACGGCCCCTTTTTCCTTTTTCTTTATTTCCCCCGCGAGCGCGGCCTGCTAGCTGCTCTGGGCCTCCAGCCTTTTTCTTTTCCGGCCGACCGCGCGCGCTACTGGGCCTAAGGCCGCGGCCCAACAGACGGCCGCGCGCCCGGCCTCCTTCTCCCCCTTCTCTCCTTTCCTTCTCTGCTATGCGGGCCCGAGCGACCAGACGCTTCTTCCTCCTCCCGCCAAAACGCGCGCGCGACAGGGGGCGGCGCGACTCGCCGGCCGGCTCCCCACCGGCGGCGATGCTAGGTCAGGATAGCACCCCTACACCTTCACGCACCCGTGCGCGGCAACAGCTCCTCGGGAGATGGCCAGAGCCATTCCCTCCACGGCGACGGGCGCCGACTCCCTCGGCCGGTCGCGACTACTCACGACGACGGCACAAACTACTCAAACAACTACCCTTACACCATCCTAGGACCCCAAAGACTCGTCTATGACTACTGAAGAAGGAAGGGGAACAGCGCAAGGTAGGGCTCACCGTGAGCGGGCGGCGCGGCGACGGCGGACAGAAACAACGGCGAGCACGGTTACTCCGGCATGGATGTTGGACAACAACTTGGCTGGGGTGTAGCTGGGGTGTCTGTGGAGGAGTGGGCGAGAGGAATCGACGGGAGGTGAGACGTGGCGGTGGAATTTTGCTCGGCGGCGGTGCTTGATAGAGGAGCGGCGGCGGTAAAAAGATAGCAGTAGAAACGGCGGCGCGGGAGCGGTAGTTATTCAAGCGTTCACCGCGCGCATGGGCGACACCGTGGCCTACCCATAGGCTTATGTGGTGAGGAGGTGGCCTAGCTAGACGCGCTGGCGAGCGACCGATGACGGCGGCGGCGACACGTCCTGCTGCTCTGTCACCGCTCCTCTTTTCTTCTTCTAACGCGTGTGACTTCAGAGCGAAATTACGACCGATCTTCAATCCAACGGTCCCCAAGCGCCTTAACAGAAGTTGGAGATAAACTCAAACCCTTCACCTTTTATTTTGGCTCTGACCCGAGATAATCATCAAATACAGCTGAATTTTGATTTGTTTCTCGGGTTCCTCTGAAGTTTACTGAAACTGATATTCAGTTCGTCAGTCAATCAAGGTGCTCATTTGCCCGACTTAGTGATCCATTTCGGTGGTCCAAATTCCCTTCCCGTAGCTCAACTTCTTCCCGATGATGTTCTACAACCTCCAAAATTTCTATTTTGCCCAAGAACACCTACCCTTCTTGATCTACATTGCTCTGAATTCAATTTCAAAGTCGACCCTATGCTGTCGGTTTCAGACTTAACCATTTTCAGAGTGACAGTTAACTGTGACAATGTGCTGACTTTGAGCTTGAATTTGAATTCCTTCCTTTCACTGTCCCTGGCCAACAACACCCAATCCTTGTAGCCCAAAGTTCATACTTCAATATGGTGTAGTTCTCCTGATGCACTTATTTGCAAATTTCTTCAGAATTCAATTTTGAAAACAGACTCTGCTGCTGTTTTTCTAAGTTCTTATTTTCAGACGAGGAACAGTAAACTCCATTTTCCTTTTTCTTTTCCTTGATTCCTTTGAGATAATTTGCACCATTTCTGTTCCACATTCTTGATCCTTAAGTCCTAGTTACTCTTACACTTGCATTCCACATTTTTGCCGAATTTTTCTGAATTTCAAATTCAAAATTCAAATTTCGGTCAAATTTGACCCGAATTTGATTTTCAGCCCATTTCTTTTTCTTTTCTTTTCAATTTGCTTTTAATTTTTCAAAGTCACTTAGATGACTAAATTGGCAGCTGTTACAGCCTCTCCCCCTTAACAGAATCTCGTCCCGAGATTCCCGGGGTTAAATCCTCGGTTTTGAGAATGGAAAGGAAACTGCGTCAGGTCAATTATTCTTTCTTTTTCTATACAAGGAGAGTGGGGGTGGTGGCTCTTTGTTCACCCATTCCTGACGATTTCAAATAATTCCGGATATTTAGACTCTAGGTCTTCAGCCTGTTCCCAAGTAGCTTCATCCGGAGTATGATTTTTCCATTGTACCTTGTAGAACGTGATACTCCGAGTTCGGGTATCTCGTGTCTTTTGATCCAGGATTTTAATAGGTCTTTCTTCATAGGTTAGATCGGGCTCGAGCTCAATTTCTGGATCTTCTAAAATTTCTTCTAGAACTCTTAAGCACTTCTTAAGCTGGGATACATGAAATACGTCATGTATAGAAGTAAGTTGGTCTGGCAACGACAGCTTATATGCCACTGGACCCTTTCGTTCCAGAATTTCATAGGGACCAATATATCTTGGGGCTAACTTACCCTTTACTCCAAAGCGTTGTACGCCTTTCATTGGAGATACCTTCAAGTATACAAAATCTCCGGTTTGAAATTCCAAGGACCGTCTCCTTTTGTCCGAATAACTCTTTTGTCGGGACTGGGCTACTTCTAAATGTTTGCGAATCTTTTGGACCTTCTCCTCGGTTTCCATAACCAAGTCTGATCTCAAATGTGTCCTTTCTCCTACTCCTGACCAATTTAAAGGAGTTCGGCATCTTCGACCATACAAGGCTTCGAAAGGTGCCATCTTAATGCTAGCTTGATAGCTATTATTATAGGAGAACTCGGCTCGGGGCAAACATTCATCCCATAGCTTAGAGAAGGTAAGGACACATGCTCTCAACATGTCTTCCAAAATTTGATTGACCCTTTCTGTCTGTCCTCAAGTTTGAGGATGATAGGCAGAACTTCTAATTAGGGTAGTACCCATGTCCTTTTGCAATCGTTCCTAGAATCTGGAAACAAACTGGGAACCTCGATCAGAGATAATGGTCTTTGGTACTCCGTGCAAGGATACAATCCGGGCTATATAGAGCTTGGCATATGTTGACACTGGATAAGTAGTCTTGACTGGAATAAAGTGAGCTGACTTAGTAAGGCGGTCGACAATAACCCAGATGGAATCATACCCCTTTGAAGTGGTAGGCAATCCAACTATAAAATTTATAGAAATATCTTCCCATTTCCAGATAGGGATTTCTGAAGGTTGTAATAAACCTGCTGACTTTTGTAGTATGGGCTTAACTCTTCGGCAAGTATCACATTCAGCTACATATCTTGCAATTTCAGGTTTCATCTTGGCCCACCAAAATCTTTGCTTTAAATCTTGGTACATTTTATATCTTCCGGGATGAATGGCAAACTTGGACAGATGTGCTTCTTCTAAGATTAATCTTCTTAGGTCCTCATCTTTAGGAACTACTATCCTGTCCTTGAAGTACAGTCCTCCATCCTCTTCTTGATTAAATTTAGGGATCTTCCCTTCGGCTTTTTGCTGATAAAGTATCTTAATCCATGGATCTTCTTTTTGGGCTGTTATAATTCTTTCCTTTAGGGTATCTTGAATCATAATATTCTGAAGGGTGCCTTGTTTCACCATTTCCAAACTCAAGTCTTCTATTTCCTCGCACAAGGTCTTAAGGTTAGACCGGACGGTAGTGCAGTGGCATTGGGCCTTTCTGCTCAAGGCGTCGGCCACTACATTAGCCTTACCAGGATGATAATGGATTTCTAACTTATAATCTTTAATCAGTTCCAGCCACCGTCTTTGCCTCATGTTCAAGTCCATTTGAGTAAAGATGTACTTCAAGCTTTTGTGGTCAGTAAAGATACGACATTCACTACCTAAAAGATAGTGTCGCCAAATCTTTAATGCATGCACTATGGCAGCAAGTTCTAAATCATGGGTAGGGTAATGCTCTTCATGACGCTTCAATTGACGAGAAGCATAAGCAATAACTCTGCCTTCTTGCATCAGAACACACCCTATGCCTGTCCCTGAGGCATCACAGTATACATCAAAGGGTTTCTCTATGTCAGGTTGAGCAAGCACTGGGGCTGTAGTCAGCAATTTCTTTAAGACTTGGAATGATTCCTCACACTCAGGTTTCCATTCAAATTTTATTTCCTTCTTTAATAATTCTGTGATTGGTTTAGAAACCTTTGAGAAATTAGGGATGAATCTACGGTAATAGCCGGCCATTCCCAAGAAACTTCTTACTTCATGAATAGAGGTTGGTGATTTCCAATCCAGTATATCCTTGACCTTTCCGGGATCTACTTCAATTCCTTTTTCGAACAGTATGTGCCCAAGGAATGGAACCTTCTTTAACCAAAATTCACACTTACTGAACTTGGCATACAACTGATGTTCCCGGAGTCTATTTAGAACAATGCGCAAGTGTTGCGCATGTTCCTCCTCATTTTTAGAAAAGACAAGGATATCATCTATAAAGACGACCACAAATTTATCTAACTCCGGCATGAATACTGAGTTCATGAGATACATAAAATGCGCTAGGGCATTTGTCAGTCCGAAAGACATGACCAAGTACTCATATAATCCATATCGGGTTGAAAAGGCTGTGTTTTGGTATGTCTTCGGGTTTTATCTTAATCTGATGGTACCCTAACCGAAGGTCGATTTTTGAAAAGACCTTAGCTCCGGACAACTGATCGAACAACAAGTCAATCCGTGGCAGCGGATACTTGTTTTTAATGGTTACCGTATTTAAAGGGCGGTAATCCACACATAGCCTTAACGTGCCATCTTTCTTTTTAACAAATAGAGCCGGGCAGCCCCATGGTGAAGTGCTAGGTCGGACAAAACCTTTATCCAACAGTTCTTGGAGTTTTGTTTTTAATTCTGCTAGCTCCTTAGGTGGCATTCGATACGGTCTTCTAGAGATAGGAGCGGTGCCTGGTTCTAACTCAATAGTGAATTCTACCGCTCTATCAGGCGGTAGCCCACGCAAATCTTCTGGAAAATACATCTATAAACTCATTAACCACAGGAATAGATTCTAGAGTCACTGCTCTACTCTTTTTGACCATCTGGTCCAAGCAAGGATGAGTGGGCAATTGGAGCTCAAAAGAGTGGCCTTGGTCATCTTTCATGCTAACGACCCGATTAACCATATTAATTTGAACTTTATGTTCCTTCATCCAATTTATTCCCAAAATAAGATCTATTCCTTGATCTTCCATAATTAAAGGATAAGCTCCCACCTTATTCCCTTCTAGGTTTAAAATCACATTGCGAGCTACTTGATTTGTATTCTGTGTGGCCCCAGTAGCTTGAATAGCATACTTGACATTTAATGTATGGACCTCTAGTTGGTGTTGTATGACAAATCTTCTACTTATAAAAGTATGCGATGCGCCTGAATCAAATAGAACCATAGCAGGATAATTGTTAACAAGATACATACCTGCCAGGATAGGCTCTCCTTCTGGAATTTCTTTTACATTCATATAATGAGCTTGTCCCGTCTTGGTGTTGATGAACTTGCGACGGACAAACTTTTGTCCAGTGCCTTGGCCCGAGGTCTGAGCCCTTAAGTTTGCGTTTCCCCCAACCTTGGGAAAATGACAGTCCCGGGTGAAGTGTCCTGGCTTTCCACAGTTGAAACAAACCTGTGGAGTTCCTGAAGGAGTAGGGTTACGAAACCCGAGAGGTGGTGCAATTCCAGGACGAGGGGCAGCACTGGGAGCTCTAGCATTCCAAGACTGGAAAGGCCGTTGCTGAAATGAAGGTCGATACATGGGTCGAGGAGGACCTCGATATACCACCTTCATTCTCTTTGGAGCATTCCCAAAGTTCCCAAAAGGAATATTTTTCCTTTTCAATGCTTCTTCTTTCTTCAAGGTTTCATCCAAAATTCTCATCTTTTCTTCCGCGGTAATGGCCGTACTTACCGCAGAGCTATAGTCGGCGAAAGTGCAGGTGGACAACTTTTCCTGCATTCTTGCGTTGAGTCCTCGAAGATAGCAATCTCTCTTTCTGGACTCGGTGTTGACATGTTCTGGTGCATATTGGGCTAGGTGGTCGAATTCACTGGTATATTCCAGAATACTGTGGTTTCCTTGTTGCAGCCCTAAGAACTGTTCCAGTTTCATTCTCATGATACCTTCTAGCATAAATTGTGTCCGGAAGGCTTCCTTAAAATTCTCCCACGTAACTTCCCTATCCACTGGCTGCCTAGCCAGATGGCTGGTCCACCAAGTCCCTGCGGGTCCTTGAAGCTGGAGCCCTGCAAATTCGGCCTTTTGAGTGGTAGTACATTGGGGGATTACTTGAAACTTTTGTTCCATAGTCTGAAGCCATTCGTTAGCTTCAAGTGGATGCTCGGCCTTCAAGAATATTGGGGGACGGGTCTCCAAAAATTGGTGTAGGACACACCCTGCTCCGGATCCCGCCTATGTCCACCATTACCAGTGTTCTGTACGATCATCTGGAGTAATCGGGCCTGTTCTGCATCGGAGTTCATAAGGCTGGCTATAGCATCTGCCAGCGTGGGTGCTCTTGGTAAATTGTCCTCCTGACCTCCGGAACCTGAAGCTCGTGGTCCTCTGGGATCCGTCATGCTGCCAAGAGTAAACAGGATATTAATATCTAGGGTACAATTTATCAACGGTTTCCTGCACACTATTATGTCACACATCACAGTACGATCACACACAAACCATACTTATACACATACTTATTTATAATACATGCCCTAGAGTTACTTTTTACAAAAACCTCCATACTACTTGTGCAACACACATATCTTACATGAATATATTACAACATTTTTCAGACAACGTTCATTTCAACCATCATAGGGGAAAATGCCTAGTTCCTCGACATTTAGTCCCAGTCGAGCCATTGCCGCCTGTAGGATATCTTGGTCTATGGTCATCAATGTTTGCCCTGGGGGAGCAACGGGTGGGGCTTGATTGACTGAATTTTCACTCCCGGACTCCGGCCCGGGGTCGCTCAAAGTGCGGAAAGTATCAGATGCGGAGGTGCTAACTCCAGAGTTTCCTTCCATTTCTTCAGGATCCTCTTCTTCTTCTCCGCCTTCTGGTTCCTCTCCTCCCCATTGCTGCATGGGTCCATAGCCCTGAGGATCTAGTCCATCAGCATTGGCATTGGCCCAAGCGAACTGTTGATTTCCCGCAGGGGCTTCACCCTGGTCGTCCTCCATGTCCACATCAAATCCCTCCAGATTCTCATGAGCATACAGATCTATCTCAGGAACTGCAGGTGGAACCGGATCTTCTTCCACTTCTATCACAGGTACTAATTGATCCGCTTCCTCCGGGTTCGGTAGTTGAGGCTCTGATACCAGCTGTGGCGGAACCGCCCAACTTAAGCTGGTTTAAGTGCGCCTAATCGCTGTTGGGGCAGCAATTATCCGAAACGCACCTAAAACAGCATAAGTCCGGTAGTCCGTCGAGTGTCCCTAGGACTCCTCGAAAGATCCACGGCGTGTTTCATCACCATACATCAGGATAATATCCGCGATGGGATAATATCAACAAACATTACATTTTTATATACATAATTAAGAGGTACGAGTTATTACAAGACTTCAAGTTGAAACAAACTTAGTGATGCAGAGTTAGACAAGCTCTAAGATTAAACATAAACAGTTCAGGAGAAGATGCGTCGACAAACGGTTTTCTAGAGTATTGAGAGACTCAGGTCAATACTCTAGGTCTTCAGGGTCTCCTCCTCGGTAACTTCCTGCGGAGCTTCTGAAAGATAACCACAAGGGGAAAACCCTGAGTACGGGGTACTCAGGAAGTCTTACCCGACTAACCAATATAATAGTTTTTCTTTGGAATGCATGCCAGCCTTTGGGTGTGCTTGGTTGACACGGTTTTTGCCGAAAAAGCTTACTACGAGTGAGGCCTTAGTTTTGTCTTTTAGTTTAGTTAAGTTGTTACCTAACCATTCTAGATGATAACAGAAGTAAAACAATCATAACTGTTAATTCATACAGTACTTGGCAACAAGAGAATTTATATCACATGAGTTATACTACGATGCTCAACAGTGATCAAGTGCATTCATAACCGAGAATTGCGGCGATCCGGATCAATTTACATCCTGCAGGAGAGCACCCCGATCACCAGCATTATACGACTGTCCAGGTCGTACTAACAACCTCTCGATTAGTAAAGTCAATGATTAGGAATACAACTACCCGGACCCAGGGATGCACCCCCACATGGGACCCCACGTCTGGCCTGATCCCCATGTGAGTTTCAGGCTACACCCCTGCCAATCTCCAGCACGTCAAATGCGGGTACGAAGCATTCCTGATCATAGAATTTACTAATCTACTGGGCTTTACTTGTCCCATACCCAGTAAGTGATCAGATGTTATCACTTGATCAGCAGTTAAGACAACGATCGGGCCTTAACCAGATTAATCTAGCAGACAGAACTACATCTCTAGCTTCTGTCCGTTTTCATATTCCAGACTATCCTTCATAAGCAATATGTATGACTTAATAGTTTTCCTTAAGGTTGGTAAACCAAGCATGTAAGCAAGTAAGCAATTCTATACTTGGGTTGTCTTCTAAAGTTTGAACAAGTGGCAAAGATGTCCTTAAAACAAGGTATGATTAAACACAAGAATAGGTTTCAAGCAACTCCTAGACTTAGTGCATACAATAACCAAATAACCTATAACTAGTCACATGAAATAACGACTTCAAAATAGATAGGTATACATGCACCGGGGCTTGCCTTGATCGTTAAAAAGATTAGTAGAAGCCGACGGATTCGCTTCACAGGGGACAAATTCAAACACTTCGTCGGACTCCAAGGGTCCTTCTGAAAATTCCCAGTAATCCTCTTCTGGTGCTTCTGGATCTACGGCGCAATATATGCAGGGGTTAGAATGCAAACTTTTTAAATAACAGACTATACAACTTTCCTTCATGATAAAGTTGCAAGTCAACACACAAAAGAAATCTAAAAAGATTAATCTATATTTTTATTTTCTTATTTAACCCTTCCTATAGCTTTTTCTTTTATTTTTAGGAAAAGTGGTAATTATTTTCTAACTTGAAAATCTGATTTCCTATGAGTTAAGAATTATTTGTGATTAATAAAGTGTTATTCATATTTTATACATTTTATAAATATTAAGTATTTATTTAATTACCTCAAAAGGAAGGCATTAAATAAATACCCAAATTTTTATTATTTTCCTAGGGTGTAAAAATTTTAATGCATAAAGGAAAATAAAACAAGCCTAACAAAATTGGTTTCACTAATTTTGGACACTCCTACAAATTTCTGTGATTAAAATGGTGCAAAACGAATTTAAACAGATTATTTTACTAAAGAAATCTAACTTTTCCCGAAATTCCCCCGGAAAAACTTTTCTCACTCACCCACGCTCTACCCTCTCTCACGAATCACTGGACCCCACGGCGCGGACCCACCTCTCCTATTCATTCTACCCGCCGGCCTTACTCCTCCTTCCGACGGGCCCCGCGGGCCGATTTCCCCTTCTTTCTCTCCTGGTAGCCCAGCACCGGCCCACGGCCCTTTTTCCTTTCTCCTTCTTTACCACGCGACGCCAGCCTGCTTTGCTGTGCGCGTGACTCCCTGGGCCTCCGCAACGTCGGCCCATGAGCCACACCTGCCTCCTTCTTTCTTCGGCCAAACCGCACGCGCGCTACACTTGGGCCGTTAACGCGTCGCAGCCCAGCACCGACCGCACCGCCTCGGCTTGCTCCTTCTCCCCCTCTTCTCTTTGACATGCGGGCCTGAGCGCATAGCGCTTCTTCTACCTCCCGCCAAAACGCCCGTAACAGGGGGCGGTGCGGCTCGCCGGCCGGCGCCTTCCCGGCGGCAAGTCTAGACGACGACACCAACCCTAACCCTACACGACCTCGTGCGCGGTGACAGCTCCCCTGGAGACGACCGGAGCTACCCCCTCCACGGCGACGGGCGGCAACCCCCTCGGCTGGCCGTGGTTACCCATGACAACTGCTTAACCGACTCAAACGACTACTTCTACTCCATCCTGGAACCCTAAGGACTCGACCACGACTGCTCAAGAAAGAAGAAAGGTAGCGCAAGGTGGTTCTCACCGTGAGCGGGCGGCGTGACGGCGGCGGACAGAAGCAGCGGCGAGCACGGCTATTCCGGTGAGGATGTGGGACAACAACTAGCTCGGGGTGTGGCTGGGGTGTCTGTGGAGGAGTGGGCGATTGGAATCGACGAGAACTGCTCGGAGGTGGTAGAATTTTGCTTGGCGGCGGTGTTTGACAGAAGAGGCACGGGCGGCGGTAAAAAGAGCGGCGGTGAAACGGCGGCGCGGGAGCGGTAGATATTCAAGCGTTTAACCCTTCGCATGGACGACACCGTGGCCTACCCGTAGGCTTGCGTGGTGAGGAGGTGGCCTAGCTAGACGTGCTGGCGAGCGACCGACGACGGCGGCGGCGACATGTCTTGCAGCTCTGTCATCGTCTTCTGGCGCCCGTGATCTTCAGAAGCGGCTAGCGGTTGATCCTTGATCCGACGGCCTCTCGTGCTTTAACAGAACTTGGAGATAAACTCAAGACCTCCATCTTTTATTTTGGCATTGGCTTGAGATAAACATCGGATCGTCTGAATTCTTGAAGTTTTGCTCGGTTTGGTTCTGAATGTCAACTGAATTGTAAAAATTCAGTTCGTCAGTTGACAGTGATGTTGATCTTATTTTGGGACCCAAATTAAGGGCTTAAATCTTGTTTTGTCACTCCAACTTCCTCATAAACATGTGCTATTAGGTCCCAAAGCTCCATTTTGCTCCTGAACCAGTACCTTCCTTGATCTAATTTGCTCTGAATTTGAATTCAAAGTCGATGCCTAGCTGCTGTTCAGACTTAGGCATTTTTCAGAGTTTCAGACGATTGTGATTTTGTGCTGACTTTGAGCTCGAGGTTGACTTCCTTCCTTTTACTATTCCTGGCCAACAACACATGATTATTGCAGTCCAAGGTTCACACTTCAATATAGTGTAGTTGTCTTGATGCACTTAGTTGCAAATTCTTCCAGAATTCAATTTTCAAAACAGACTCTGAAGCTGTTTTTCCTGGAACTCTATTTTCGGACGATGAACAGTACACGCCCTTTTCTTTTTCTTTTCTCTGATTCTTCCGAGAGATTTAGCACTAGATTAGCTCCAAATTTTTGATCCTTCAGTCCTAAGTACTCTTACACTTGTATTCCACACATTTGACAAATTTTTCTGAATTTCAAATTTGAAATTCAAATTTCGGTCAAAATTTGGCCGAATTTGACCTTTTTGCCATTTTTCCTTCTTTTTCTTTTGGATTTCCTTCTGAATTTTTCAGGGTCACTATTTGACTTCAAATGGCACTTATTACAGCCTCTCCCCCTTAACAGAATCTCGTCCCGAGATTCCCGGGGTTAAATCCTTGGTTTTTGGAATGGAAAGGAAACTGCGTCAGGTCATTTACTTTTCCTCTTTCTGTACAAGGATAGTGGGTTGGTGGTCCTTGTTCATCTGTCCCTGACGGTTTCAAATAACTCCGGATATTTAGACTCTAGGTCTTCCGCTTTTTCCCAAGTAGCTTCGTCCGGAGTATGATTTTTCCATTGCACTTTATAAAACGTGATACTCCGAGTTCGGGTATCGCGTGTCTTTTGATCCAGAATTTTAATAGGTTTCTCTTCATATGTTAGGTCCGGTTCGAGCTCAATTTCTGGATCCTCCAAAATTTCTTCTGGAACTCTTAGGCATTTCTTAAGCTGGGATACATGAAATACATCATGTATAGAGATAAGTTGATCTGGCATTGACAGCTTATATGCTACGGGACCCTTTTGTTCCAGAATCTCATAGGGACCAATATATCTCGGGGCTAGCTTACCTTTTACTCCAAAGCGTTGTACGCCTTTCATTGGGGATACCCTTAAGTATACAAAATCTCCGACAGAAAATTCCAAGAACCGTCTTCTTTTGTCTGAATAACTCTTTTGCCAAGATTGAGCTATTTCCAAGTGCTTGCGAATTTTCTGGATCTTCTCCTCGGTTTCCATAACCAAGTCCGATCCCAGGTGTGTCCTTTCTCCTACTCCTGACCAATTTAGAGGAGTTCGGCATCTTCGACCATACAAGGCTTCGAAAGGTGCCATTTTAATGCTAGCTTGATAGCTATTATTATAGGAGAACTCGGCTAGGGGTAAACATTCATCCCATAGCTTAGAAAAGGTAAGGACACATGCTCTCAACATATCTTCTAATATTTGATTGACCCTCTCTGTCTGTCCTCCAGTTTGAGGATGATAACCAGAACTTCTAATGAGGGTAGTACCCATGTCTTTTTGTAATTGTTCCCAGAATCTAGAAACAAACTGGGAACCTCGATCGGAGATAATGGTTTTTGGCACTCCGTGCAAAGATACAATCCGGGTTATATAGAGTTTTGCATATGTCGACACGTGGTAAGTAGTCTTAACTGGAATAAAGTGAGCTGACTTAGTAAGACGGTCGACAATAACCCAGATGGAATCATACCCCTTAGAAGTGGTAGGTAATCCTACTATGAAATCCATAGAAATATCTTCCCATTTCCAGACGGGAATTTCTGAGGGTTGTAACAGACCTGCCGACTTCTGTAATATGGGTTTTACTCTTTGGCAAGTGTCACATTCTGACACATATCTTGCAATTTCCGGTTTCATTTTGGCCCACCAAAATCTTTGCTTTAAATCTTGGTACATTTTATTGGTTCCGGGATGAATGGAGAACTTGGATGAATGTGCTTCTTCTAAGATTAATCTTCTCAGGTTCTCATCTTCCGGAACTACTATTCTGTTCTTGAAATATAGTCCTCCGTCTTCTTCTTGATTAAGTTCAGGAACCTTCCCCTCGGCTTTTTGCTGATGAAGTGCTTTAATCCATGGGTCTTCTTTTTGGGCTGCTATGATTCTTTCTTTTAGGATATCTTGAATCATAACATTCTGGAGGGTGCCTTGTTTTACTATTTCCAAACTTAAGCCTTCCATTTCTTCGCACAGGGTCTTCAGGTTAGACTGGACGGTAGCGCAATGGCATTGGGCCTTTCTGCTCAAGGCATCGGCCACCACATTAGCTTTACCAGGATGGTAATGAATCTCTAGTTTATAATCTTTAATCAGTTCTAGCCACCGCCTTTGCCTCATATTCAAGTCCATCTGAGTGAAGATATACTTCAAGCTCTTGTGGTCAGTAAAGATACGACATTCACTACCTAAAAGATAGTGTCGCCATATCTTTAGTGCATGCACTACGGCAGCAAGCTCTAAGTCATGAGTAGGGTAATGCTCTTCATGACGCTTCAACTGGCGAGAAGCATAAGCAATAACCCTGCCTTCTTGCATTAGAACACACCCAATGCCTGTTCCTGAGGCATCGCAGTATACATCAAAGGGTTTCTCTATGTCAGGTTGAGCTAGCACTGGGGCTGTAGTCAAAAATCTCTTTAAGACTTGGAAGGATCCCTCACACTCAGGTTTCCATTCAAATTTCGTGTCCTTCTTCAATAACTCAGTGATTGGTTTAGAAACCTTAGAGAAATTGGGAATGAATCTACGGTAATAACCAGCCATTTGTTGGCATACGAGGTAGGCTACGCTAGCGCAAAACAAAATTTTCTACCGCGTATAACCAGGAAGAGCTGCCGTATAAGGATCACGGGATTACCACTCGACGCACTACTGGTGCGGAAGATGTAGATATGCGTCGGTGCAGTGAAGACGATCACGTAGTCGTACGTAGTCGAACAACGTAGTCGTACGTAGTCGATCACGTCCAGCGGCTCCTCAGTAGCTCGTCCACGTGCACAGCAAGATCGCCTCCGGTGCCGCGGCTCGTCGTCGGCTCGTCGTGGCTCGTCGGCGGCTCGTCGATGGCTCGTCCAAGTGCTGCAGGCGCAACACCTCCAAGGTATCCACACGTGCAGGGAGGAAGCGTCGCAAGCCGGATTGCTAGATCCGCGAGTTGCAACAGGCGAGGGCGTGGGAGGCGCGGCAAGAGTGTTCAGCCAAAAGGTGTAAAACCCTAGGGCGCCCCCACCCCTCTATTTATAGGGGTTCCTGATGGGCCTCTGGATCCGAGGCCCATTAGTACTCCTAAACCTAATCCAACTCAGATCAGATCCGAATTGGGCTTCCAGCCCCTTAAGTGTGTGACCCTATGGGTTCGGATACGTATAGACATGGCCCGAGTACTCCTACTCGGCCCAATAGTCGGTAGCGGCCTCTAGCAAGACGTGCCAACTCCTATACGCATACGAACATCATATCAGACGAACCATCACAACATAATATACATGCTATTCCCTTTGCCTCACGATATTTGGTCTAGCTTCAAGCTGACCGCTCTTTCTCGATCCTGTGATTCGGAATCCCTTTGTAGGTTAACTCTTAACCGTACGTAGCATGGCCATGCATTTTCTGATCCGATCACTCGAGGGGCCCAGAGATATCACTCTCAATCAGAGAGGGGCAAATCCCATCTTGATTGACCATGTCTCATAGCATGCTTCTTGACAAACCCGAAAGCTACCTTTATAACTACCCTGTTACGGCGTAGCGTTTGATAGCCCCTAAGTAGGTCAATCCACATCTAGAATACATGCGACAATCTCAGGTCTAAGGACAAAGCGTATATGTTGTTTAAAGAGAGAACTACTTCTCATGTTGGGTCAGTCCTAACACATGTCTCCACATGTGTCCACATTATTAGTTCAACATCTCCATGTCCATGACTTGTGAAACATAGTCATCAACTAATACATGTGCTAGTCTAATATTCATGTGTGTCCTCACATGAACTCCGACCAGGGACAACTTTAGAATAACCATACAAGTAAAGAGTTTCACATACAATTCACATAATTGCAAATCAATTCAAGTAGCCTTTAATGGATATTCAATGAACACAATATACAAATCATGGATACAAATGGAATATCATCATCTCTATGATTGCCTCTAGGGCATACCTCCAACAGTCTCCCACTTGCACTAGAGTCAATCTAGAAGGTACCTAATACCCATAGCTCTTACATGCGCATCATGCTTAGCCTGCGGGAGTGGTTTTGTCAACGGATCAGAAATGTTCAGATCCGTGTGTATTTTGCATATCTTGATCTCACCCCGGTTAACGAAGTCTCGAATGAGATGAAATCGTCGCATTACGTGTTTGTTCTTCTGGTGGTTCCTTGGCTCCTTTGCTTGCGCAATTGCCCCATTGTTATCACAGTAGAGATTCAATGGGCTGGACGCATTCGGGAACACACCAAGCTCAATGAGGAAATTCCTTATCCAAACACCTTCCTTCGCGGCTTCCGAAGCCGCGATGTACTCGGCTTCTGTCGTAGAATCGGCCACCGTCTCCTGCTTGGAACTCTTCCAACTAACAGCACCACCATTTAGCGTGAACACAAATCCTGATTGTGACTTTGAATCGTCTCTGTCGGTTTGGAAACTAGCATCGGTGTAACCTGTTACAACGAGCTCCTCCTGACCTCCATAGACGAGGAACATATCTTTAGTCCTTCTCAAGTACTTAAGAATGTTTTTCACCGCTGTCCAGTGACTCTCACCTGGATCAGATTGGTGTCTACTTGTCATACTTAGCGCATATGAAACATCTGGGCGAGTACTTATCATTGCATACATGATAGATCCAATAGCCGAGGCATATGGCACTCTACTCATGCGATCCCGCTCATCAGCAGTCGAAGGACACTGAGTCTTGCTGAGATGTATGCCATGTGACATAGGCAAGAACCCTTTCTTTGCCTCTTCCATGCTGAACCGCTTCAACACTTTGTCAATGTAAGTATCTTGGCTTAAACCTATAAGCCTTCTCGATCTATCTCTATAGATCTTAATACCCAGAATATATGCCGCTTCTCCTAAGTCCTTCATCGAAAAACTATTTTTCAGTCAAGTCTTTACGGACTCAAGCATAGGAATGTTATTTCCAATCAGTAATATGTCATCCACATATAAGATTAGAAATACTACAGAGCTCCCACTAACCTTCTTGTAAACACAAGACTCTTCTTCGTTCTTGGTGAAGTCAAACCCTTTGACCACTTCATCAAAACGAATGTTCCAACTCCTAGATGCTTGCTTCAATCCATAAATGGATCTCTGAAGCTTGCATACCTTTCTAGCATTTTTCGGATCGACAAAACCCTCGGGCTGTATCATATACACGTCCTCAGCTAGGTTTCCATTCAGGAAAGCTGTCTTGACATCCATCTGCCATATCTCATAATCGAAATATGCAGCTATAGCTAGAATAATCCGAATGGACTTAAGCATCACTACGGGCGAGAAGGTCTCGTCGTAGTCAACTCCTTGAACTTGTCGAAAACCTTTTGCGACAAGTCGTGCTTTGTAGATGTGAACATTTCCATCCATATCCTTTTTCTTCTTATAGATCCACTTGCACTCTATGGCTTTAACACCATCAGGCGGGTCAACCAAGTTCCAAACTTGATTGTCTCCCATGGACTCTATTTCGGATTGCATGGCACTCTGCCATTTTTCGGAGTCTGGGTCCATCATTGCTTCTGCATATGTCGCAGGCTCATCATTGTCCAACAATAATATTTCCCGCATTTCGCGGAGCCTTGCCGACCTTCGTGGTTGTGGCGGTGCTTCTCTTGCCATGGGTATCTCAACTTGTTCTGCTACGTTAGCATCACTCATTGATTCTTGCCCGATTGGCTCATCTTGAACTTCTTCAAGATGCACTGTCTTTCCACTCTTTTCTCCTTTGAGAAACTCTTTCTCTAGGAAAACCCCGTTCCGAGCGACAAACACTTTGCCTTCTGATCGGTTGTAGAAATAATATCCCAAAGTTTCCTTTGGATATCCCACGAAAATGCACTTATCCGACTTGGGTGTGATCTTGTCCGACTGAAGTCGCTTGACAAACACTTCACATCCCCAAATCTTTAGAAAAGACAAACTGGGAACCTTTCCAGTCCATATCTCATGTGGTGTCTTAACTACGGATTTAGATGGTACCCTATTTAGTGTGAAAGCTGCTGTTTCTAGAGCGTATCCCCAAAATGACAACGGTAGGTCCGACTGGCTCATCATTGATCGAACCATGTCTAACAAAGTTCGATTACGTCGCTCGGACACACCGTTTCTCTGAGGTGTTCCAGGCGGCGTAAGTTGTGGAACAATTCCGCAACTCTTTAGATGATTGCTAAACTCGTGGCTCAAATACTCGCCTCCACGATCAGATCGTAAGGCCTTAATTTTCTTGCCACGCTGATTTTCAACTTCATTCTGAAATTCCTTGAACTTTTCAAAGGTTTCAGACTTGTGCCTCATTAAGTAGACATAGCCATATCTACTAAAATCATCAGTAAAAGTTATGAAGTATTGGAATCCTCCTCTAGCCGTCGTGCTCATTGGTCCGCATACATCACTATGTACGAGTTCCAACAAGTCTACTGCTCTCTCAGGAAATCCTGTGAAAGGCGTCTTGGTCATCTTGCCTAGCAAGCAAGCCTCACATGTCTCGTATGATTCAAAATCAAACGAAGTTAGAAGTCCATCAGAATGGAGCTTCTTCATGCGCTTTTCACTTATATGACCCAAACGACAATGCCACAAGTAGGTAGGACTCAAATCATTAGGCCGAGGCCTTTTAGCACTTACATTACAGACAGGTGAACCATCAAGATTTAAAACAAATAATCCATTCACAATGGGTGCAAAAGCCATAAACATATTATTCTTAGAGATCACACAACCATTGTTTTCACTCGCAAATGAATAACCATCCTTCATCAAACATGAAGGAGATAAAATGTTTCGACTTAAACTAGGAACAAAATAACAATTATTCAACTCCATAATAAATCCTGACGGGAGGTGGAGTTGCATCGTCCCGACGGTCAAAGCAGCAACTCTTGCATTATTGCCCACGCGGAAATCAACTTCTCCTCTTTCCACGCTTCTACTTCTTATCATTCCCTGCATCGAATTGCAAATATGAGCAACCGATCCGGTATCAAATACCCAAGAATTAATAACTGTATCAGCGAGAAATATGTTGTCTATAACATTAACAACAAGCGTACCTGAGGTAGAAGTACTCTTACTTCCGCCGTTCTTCAAGGAAGCTAGGTACTGCTTGCAGTTTCTCTTCCAGTGACCAAGTTCATGACAGAAAAAGCACTCTTTATCTGGAGCAGGTCCAGGTCCAGCTTTAACCTTGGGCGGTGGGTTTGGCTTGGACGTTCCAGCCTTGCCCTTCTTCTTCCAAGAATTGCCCTTCTTCTTAAAGCTGGGCTTGTTCTGTATCGCCATCACATGGCTGGTACTAGCGCTTTTCTTAATGTCAGCCTCTGCTGTCTTGAGCATACCACACAGCTCATTCAGACCCTTCTCCGTCCCATGCATATGGTAGTTCGAGATGAAGTTCCCATAGCTAGCCGGAAGAGATGAAAGAATGAAATCAGTGGCCAACTCTTGGCCCAGTGGGAAGCCTAGCTTCTCCAACCGTTGAGTGTAACCAACCATCTTGATCACGTGTGGTCCTACTGCTGCGCCTTCTGCTAGCTTGCTCTCAACAAAGGCCTTAGACACATTGAACCTTTCAGTCCTGGCCTGTGTTTGGAACATGTCTCTAAGCGCCACGATCATATCGTGCGCCTCATGGTTTGTTTCGAACTGCATCTGCAGCTCGGGTTCCATGCAAGCAAGCATAAGGCAGCTTACTTCAAGGTTAGCATCACATGCTTTCTTGTAAGCATTCTTAGCAGCAGCGGGTGCATCCTCAGCAGGTTCTTCTGGTAGTGGGTTGTCTAGAACATCTTCCTTTTTCTCAGCCCTGAGAACAATTCTCAGGTTGCGGATCCAATCCGAGTAGTTTGTTCCATTCAACTTGTCCTTCTCAAGGACCGAACGCAAAGCAAACGATGTGGTGGTGTTGCTAGGTGCCATTTAATCTACAACAAAAGTAATGCAAAATACACTAAGACAAACGTATCCATGATAGAGCAAATTACATTAAACTATTTTAACAGAATCTACTCCCACTAAAATCAATATCCCTCTATTGAAACTTAGTGATTCAGGATCCACAACTAACAAGTCTACTAGTGAGCTTTAGCATCACCGCTAGCAAACGAGGTAGATCGGTAAGCAACTTTTGCTAATCATATCACATATGACTCCTGTTGTTGGGTGACATCTCTATGTCTCGGCGCCCAACCTTTATGCCCCAAGGTCCTTAACCGTTAAGATAACCTTGTTAAGTAAACCAACCCTTATGCGTGTAAGTGTCCGACACAAACCCGTCTAGTCAAGGAAAACTAGTGGCACTCTAATTTCATAGACCCACCACTAATTGTACAAGACATGGGACGGTGCAAGTTTTAGTTGGGAGGGCATACTAACTTAAACTTTGTGAGGGATCGTTCTACTTCTAACATCACAGCATGCAGAAAGTAAAACATAAATAGAATAGCATTCACACAGTTGTGACACAGTATGGCCCGTTTTTCATATGGTGATCTCCATCTCCATAGAACCTGTTCACCATGGTGATCTCCATCTCCATGTTCCATGTGCGCCATCCTCCTGGTGATGAGTCCTCCAAGAACTAGAGCATGCTATTACGCCTAATAGCTAGTAAAGAATCTAGTAATGAAGATTACATAGTTGCTTGGATCATCACAGATTGGTACGCAGACCATTAAATACAATAAAGTGACAACACATATGGCTCCTGCCGTGTTGCCGTACGCGCGACACGCAGGTCACGAATGAGTTACACACATGCATCACATACACAAGGGGCCATACTGATCACAAGATACATACATCCTGCAAAAGAGAGTTAGGCGTCCTAACGTTCCAAACTTCGGAGGCCCGAAACTCCATCTTCCAAGCCGAATTTGGGAAATCTAATTTCGCCGAAAACGGCAAAGCGGTTGAAATTCATGTGTAACTTTTTCTGTAGATCAATTTTCGTATAGAAATCGCCCCGATCCGAGATCGTACCGAAAAGTTACGGCTGATTTACCGAAGCATGCGCATACGGCAAAATCCCGACCCCGGCAGTAGATCACATCTACTATTGCACATCTAATGCGCCTGGCGTATGACCCTGGATCTCGATTTGACCAATCATATTGATCTTCCCTCACTGCAACTGGATTTACGTGTATCACTTAACTCCGATGGCGGAAACCGACCGGTAGGAGTATGTCGTTACACTACCATTGCAGCAAGGGCACGAAATCAGGACATAGATCAAACAGAGAACTCGCATATCTCCATATGCACACATCCCGAATCCAAAACTAAGCAGCTAAGGCTCTGATACCACTGTCGGGATACGAGGTAGGCTACGCTAGCGTAAATCAAAATTTCTACCACGTATAACCAGGAAGAACTGCCGTATAAGGATCACGGGATTACCACTCGACGCACTACTGGTGCGGAAGATGTAGATATGCGTCGGTGCAGTGAAGACGATCACGTAGTCGTACGTAGTCGATCACGTGCAGCAGCTCCTCAGCAGCTCGTCCACGTGCACAGCAAGATCGTCCACGTGCATAGCAAGATCGCCTCCGGTGCCGCGGCTCGTCGTCGGCTCGTCGTGGCTCGTCGGCGGCTCGTCGATGGCTCGTCCAAGTGCTGCAGGCGCAACACCTCCAAGGTATCCACACGTGCAGGGAGGAAGCGTCGCAAGCCGGATTGCTAGATCCGCGAGTTGCAACAGGTGAGGGCGTGGGAGGCGCGGCAAGTGTGTTCAGCCAAAAGGTGTGAAACCCTAGGGCGCCCCCACCCCTCTATTTATAGGGGTTCCTGATGGGCCTCTGGATCCGAGGCCCATTAGTACTCCTAAACCTAATCCAACTCGGATCAGATCCGAATTGGGCTTCCAGCCCCTTAAGTGTGTGACCCTATGGGTTCGGATACGTATAGACATGGCCCGAGTACTCCTACTCGGCCCAATAGTCGGTAGCGGCCTCTAGCAAGACGTGCCAACTCCTATACGCATACGAAGATCATATCAGACGAACCATCACAACATAATATACATGCTATTCCCTTTGCCTCACGATATTTGGTCTAGCTTCAAGCTGACCGCTCTTTCTCGATCCTGTGATTCGGAATCCCTTTGTAGGTTAACTCTTAACCGTACGTAGCATGGCCATGCATTTTTCTGATCCGATCACTCGAGGGGCCCAGAGATATCACTCTCAATCAGAGAGGGGCAAATCCCATCTTGATTGACCATGTCTCATAGCATGCTTCTTGACAAACCCGAAAGCTACCTTTATAACTACCCTGTTACGGCGTAGCGTTTGATAGCCCCTAAGTAGGTCAATCCACATCTAGAATACATGCGACAATCTCAGGTCTAAGGACAAAGCGTATATGTTGTTTAAAGAGAGAACTACTTCTCGTGTTGGGTCAGTCCTAACACATGTCTCCACATGTGTCCACATTATTAGTTCAACATCTCCATGTCCATGACTTGTGAAACATAGTCATCAACTAATACATGTGCTAGTCTAATATTCATGTGTGTCCTCACATGAACTCCGACTAGGGACAACTTTAGAATAACCATACAAGTAAAGAGTTTCACATACAATTCACATAATTGCAAATCAATTCAAGTAGCCTTTAATGGATATTCAATGAACACAATATACAAATCATGGATACAAATGGAATATCATCATCTCTATGATTGCCTCTAGGGCATACCTCCAACAGGCATCAGGTACAAAAAGAAGGATAACTAGTCATCTTTAGGCAGTGGTAGAGGAGGAGGATAATATGGCTGATGCGGATAGAATTGAGGAGGTGACACAGGAGCTGGATAAACTGAGTAGAAGTGATTAGTGAAGCCCAAGAAGGTGGAGGAAAAGGTGTTGAAATCATCCTCAAGCCTCTGATGCCTGTTCACAAGCTGCTGGTGCTGCTCAGAAGTGGTCAAGTCACTAAATATAGCATCCAAAGCCTCTATGTTAGTGTTAAGACCTTCCTGCACATTTCTCAATCTTTCCATCATAGGCTCATACATAGTGGAGTGAATCTGCAGCCCAAAAGCCTAAAAACCAGCATCCAACTGTGCCTAAAGGTCTGCACCATGGTTTAAAAACCAGTCGTCATTTGCTGTCCAAATGCTTCAAATTGAGAGTTAAAGCCCTGCTGCATCTGCTACCCAAAGTTCTAAAGATTTGCATTCATATCTTGCTGCATAGTGCCAAAGAGACCAGCTAGTGGTACCCATTGTGGTGCCATAGGTGGTGGTGGAGGAGGCATAGCCTGTGCATCATTATCACCAACATTTGCATCACCTTCACCTGCATTATTATCTCTCTCACCTTCCTTAGCAACATTCCCTCCATTACCGGGAAACGGAGTCACTTCTCTTTCAAGAAAAAATTTATCAACTTTAAATGGCTTGAAGGGTAAGCGAGCAACTTCACATGAGCCTCTAAACCTTGTCTTGGACTTGATGAGCGACATGATATATGGAGCAAAATAAATGTTAATCTCAATATTGACCTTCTTGCTTGCAATTTGATCCATTATCAAAGAAACCACATTCACTTTCCTTCCAAACATCACATGATTAACAAAGTTTCTATGATGTCCAATAAAAGCATCCTTGTTTCCACTTTTAGGGGAAAAACTCACTCTAGCAATCCTATTGATAACAGCAAGATAGTGTCTAAGTCCATTTGTTTTCCCAAGAGCACATGCAATTATAGTTCTAGGAGGCTCATAGAAATGAACAATATCATCAACCTCAAGTGGATCCTCCAACACAATATTGTGACTAGACTCATCAGAAATGAAAGCATAGTTCAATTGATTGACAACAGCAAAATCAGCAAATGTAGCCTCATATTTGTTTTTACCGATCATCCACTCAAGTTTCTATTCATCCATATTAATCTCAGTAGTTGCATAGAATTGACGGATAACAGTTTCATTCCAATCACATCTATGCTCAAGAAAATCTTTTAGTCCTAGAGCTTGAAATTTATCCATGAGATCAGACATAACTAGTTGCTGAATCAAATAGTTAAAATCTATGGTTTGTAGCTTGAAGATAGTTTTACCAACTAGGTGACAAAAGAATGTACCTTAGTGTGAAAGAATAGGTTATATGTATCATGAGGAATGACATAATTATAAGGACTCCTTTCCCTTGAATATGTCTCCAAGGTCCACCTCTTTCTAGGTGCGGAGTAAGCAAATACATCAATAATTTCATCTTCACCTAGACCTTGGTCAATCATCACTTCATCCTCATCATCAGAACCAGCCACCAACTCACTTGGATTTGGATCATTATCATCTTTTCTTGGCCTCTTTGAATTACTTCCCACTTTGGTCTTGCGAGTGAAAGTTTTGACCACTCGACATAGCGCATCTCTGTCATAAAACATGTCACATATGGAAGCATGAGAGTGAATCAAAGGAATAAGTTAAGCTCCAAAACCTATTGCCCTTGTTGCAGGCAACAGTGACCGGCGGACCATTCTCCTAGGAGTGGCGGACCGTCCGCCGGTTACTGTGCGAGCGCGAGCATGAACAGCAAGTTCCAAAATTCAAACCAATTAATCTCGAGTTATAGACCAAATTGACCAACAAAATTTTGAGCACATCATCTCCATAAGACTAGCAACACATTCCACCAACCAATTTCATGAATCCATGGACGAATTTTAGATCACCACTTCAAACCCTAACCTCTTTCAAATTTGAAATCCAAAGAAATAGAGAGGGGATTCAACGAAATACCCAGAGGACATGGTGGAGGATCATGCGGAGTGTCCAGGGACGCGCTCAGATGGTCTGGGGAACACGCCAAATCCCTTCCCCAAGTGGAGGTCCTTTTCTTGGGCAAGAACTAGAGAGAGAGAGGTTGTAGGCTTTTAGCTCGGTTTAGGAAGAAAGAGATAGGAGGCTAACAGATAAGGCTTGGCCTGCGCGGGTCCACTCTTGCCCGACAGGCGTGGACAGTCCACCTCCAAGTCACGGATGGTCCATCTCAAAGATTTTGGCAGCCACCAGTACCCAAGCTATTTCTGTCAAGTTTCATTCATCACCTGCGGATGGTCCACCTAACAAAGTTTCTCCCAACTGCTTCCTACCCAGATTCTATCCAAAACGGTCGTGTGTTCAACAAATGTCCCATGAATGGTCCACCTCTTATCCATGGATGATCTGCCTTTGACTGTCTAGAATATGTTGGGAAACGAGGTAGGCTACACTAGCGCAAATCAAAATTTCTACCGCGTATAACCAGGAAGAACTGCCGTATAAGGATCACGGGATTACCACTCGACGCACTACTGGTGCGGAAGATGTAGATATGCATCGATGCAGTGAAGACGATCACGTAGTCGTACGTAGTCGATCACGTCCAGCAGCTCCTCAGCAGCTCATCCACGTGCAGCAAGATCACCTCCGGTACCGCGGCTCGTCGTCGGCTCGTCGTGGCTCGTCGGCGGCTCGTCCAAGTGCTGCAGGCGCAACACCTCCAAGGTATCCACACGTGCAGGGAGGAAGCGTCGCAAGCCAGACTGCTAGATCCGCGAGTTGCAACAGGCGAGGGCGTGGGAGGCGCGGCAGGTGTGTTTCGCCAAAAGGTGTAAACCCTAGGGCGCCCCCACCCCTCTATTTATAGAGGTTCCTGACGGGCCTCTGGATCTGAGGCCCATTAGTACTTCTAAACCTAATCCAACTCGGATCTGATCCGAATTTTTCCAGCCCCTTAAGTGTGTGACCCTATGGGTTCGGACACGTATAGACATGGCCCGAGTACTCCTACTCGGCCCAATAGTCGGTAGCGGCCTCTAGCAAGACGTGCCAACTCCTATACGCACACGAAGATCATATCAGACGAACCATCACAACATAATATACATGCTATTCCCTTTGCCTCACGATATTTGGTCTAGCTTCAAGCTGACCGCTCTTTCTCGATCCTGTGATTCGGAATCCCTTTGTAAGTTAACTCTTAACCGTACGTAGCATGGCCATGCATTTTCGGATCCGATCACTCGAGGGGCCCAGAGATATCACTCTCAATCAGAGAGGGGCAAATCCCATCTTGATTGACCATGTCTCATAGCATGCTTCTTGACAAACCCGAAAACTACCTTTATAACTACCCTGTTACGGCGTAGCGTTTGATAGCCCCTAAGTAGGTCGATCCACATCTAGAATACATGCGACAATCTCAGGTCTAAGGACAAAACGTATATGTTATTTTAAAGAGAGAACTACTTCTCGTGTTGGGTCAGTCCTAACACATGTCTCCACATGTGTCCACATTATTAGTTCAACATCTCCATGTCCATGACTTGTGAAACATAGTCATCAACTAATACATGTGCTAGTCTAATATTCATGTGTGTCCTCACATGAACTCCGACTAGGGACAACTTTAGAATAACCATACAAGTAAAGAGTTTCACATACAATTCACATAATTGCAAATCAATTCAAGTAGCCTTTAATGGATATTCAATGAACACAATATACAAATCATGGATACAAATGGAATATCATCATCTCTATGATTGCCTCTAGGGCATACCTCCAACAGTCTCCCACTTGCACTAGAGTCAATCTAGAAGGTACCTAATACCCATAGCTTTTACATGCGCATCATGCTTAGCCTGCGGGAGTGGTTTTGTCAACGGATCAGAAATGTTCAGATCCGTGTGTATTTTGCATATCTTGATCTCACCCCGGTTAACAAAGTCTCGAATGAGATGAAATCGCCGCATTACGTGTTTGTTCTTCTAGTGTTTCCTTGGCTCCTTTGCTTGCGCAATTGCCCCATTATTATCACAGTAGAGATTCAATGGGCTGGACACATTCGGGAACACACCAAGCTCAATGAGGAAATTCCTTATCCAAACACCTTCCTTCGCGGCTTCCGAAGCCGTGATATACTCGGCTTCTGTCGTAGAATCGGCCACCGTCTCCTGCTTGGAACTCTTCCAACTAACAGCACCACCATTTAGCGTGAACACAAATCCTGATTGTGACTTTGAATCATCTCTGTCGGTTTGGAAACTAGCATCGGTGTAACCTGTTACAACGAGCTCCTCCTCACCTCCATAGACGAGGAACATATCTTTAGTCCTTCTCAAGTACTTAAGAATGTTTTTCACCGCTGTCCAGTGACTCTCACCTGGATCAGAGTGGTGTCTGCTTGTCATACTTAGCGCATATGAAACATCTGGGTGAGTACTTATCATTGCATACATGATAGATCCAATAGCCGAGGCATATGGCACTCTACTCATGCGATCCCGCTCATCAGCAGTCGAAGGACACTGAGTCTTGCTGAGATGTATGCCATGTGACATAGGCAAGAACCCTTTCTTTGCCTCTTCCATGCTGAACTGCTTCAACACTTTGTCAATGTAAGTATCTTGACTTAAACCTATAAGCCTTCTCGATCTATCTCTATAGATCTTAATGCCCAGAATATATGCCGCTTCCCCTAAGTCCTTCATCGAAAAACTATTTTTCAGTGAAGTCTTTACGGACTCAAGCATAGGAATGTTATTTCCAATCAGTAATATGTCATCCACATATAAGATTAGAAATACTACAGAGCTCCCACTAACCTTCTTGTAAACACAAGACTCTTCTTCGTTCTTGGTGAAGTCAAACCCTTTGACCACTTCATCAAAACGAATGTTCCAACTCCGAGATGCTTGCTTTAATCCATAAATGGATCTCTGAAACTTGCATACCTTTCCAGCATTTTTCGGATCGACAAAACCCTCGGGCTGTATCATATACACGTCCTCAGCTAGGTTTCCATTTAGGAAAGCTGTCTTGACATCCATCTGCCATATCTCATAATCAAAATATGCAGCTATAGCTAGAATAATCCGAATGGACTTAAGCATCACTACGGGCGAGAAGGTCTCGTCGTAGTCAACTCCTTGAACTTGTCGAAAACATTTTGCGACAAGTCGTGCTTTATAGATGTGAACATTTCCATCCATGTCCTTTTTCTTCTTATAGATCCACTTGCACTCTATGGCTTTAACACCATCAGGTGGGTCAACCAAGTTCCAAACTTGATTGTCTCCCATGGACTCTATTTCGGATTGCATGGCACTCTGCCATTTTTCGGAGTCTGGGTCCATCATTGCTTCTGCATATGTTGCAGGCTTATCATTGTCCAACAATAATATTTCCCGCATATCGCGGAGCCTTGCCGACCTTCGTGGTTGTGGCGGTGTTTCTCTTGCCATGGGTGTCTCAACTTGTTCTGCTACGTTAGCATCACTCATTGATTCTTGCCCGATCGGCTCATCTTGAACTTCTTCAAGATGCACTATCTTTCCACTCTTTTCTCCTTTGAGAAACTCTTTCTCTAGAAAAACCCCATTCCGAGTGACAAACACTTTGCCTTCTGATCGGTTGTAGAAATAATATCCCAAAGTTTCCTTTGGATATCCCACGAAAATGCACTTATCCGACTTGGGTGTGATCTTGTCCGACTGAAGTCGCTTGACAAACACTTCACATCCCCAAATCTTTAGAAAAGACAAACTAGGAACCTTTCCAGTCCATATCTCATATGGTGTCTTAACTACGGATTTAGATGGTACCCTATTAAGTGTGAATGCTGCTGTTTCTAGAGCGTATCCCCAAATTGACAACGGTAGGTCCGACTGGTTCATCATTGATCAAACCATGTCTAACAAAGTACGATTACGTCGCTCGGACACACCGTTTCTCTGAGGTGTTCCAGGCAGCGTAAGTTGTGGAACAATTCTGCAACTCTTTAGATGATTGCTAAACTTGTGGCTCAAATACTCGCCTCCACGATCAGATCGTAAGGCCTTAATTTTCTTGCCACGCTGATTTTCAACTTCATTCTGAAATTCCTTGAACTTTTCAAAGGTTTCAGACTTGTGCCTCATCAAGTAGACATAGCCATATCTACTAAAATCATCAGTGAAAGTTATGAAGTATTGGAATCCTTCTCTAGCCGTCGTGCTCATTGGTCCGCATACATCACTATGTACGAGTTCCAACAAGTCTACTGCTCTCTCAGGAAATCCTGTGAAAGGCGTCTTGGTCATCTTGCCTAGCAAGCAAGCCTCACATGTCTCGTATGATTCAAAATCAAACGAAGTTAGAAGTCCATCAGAATGGAGCTTCTTCATGCGCTTTTCACTTATATGACCCAAACGACAATGCCACAAGTAGGTAGGACTCAAATCATTAGGCCGAGGCCTTGTAGCACTTACATTACAGACAGGTGAACCATCAAGATTTAAAACAAATAATCCATTCACAATGGGTGCAAAAGCTATAAACATATTATTCTTAGAGATCACACAACCATTGTTTTCACTCGCAAATGAATAACCATCCTTCATCAAGCATGAAGGAGACAAAATGTTTCGACTTAAACTAGGAACAAAATAACAATTATTCAACTCCATAATAAATCCTGACGGGAGGTGGAGTTGCATCGTCCCGACGGTCAACGCAGCAACTCTTGCATTATTGCCCACGCGGAAATCAACTTCTCCTCTTTCCACGCTTCTACTTCTTATCATTCCCTGCATCGAATTGCAAATATGAGCAACCGATCCGGTATCAAATACCCAAGCATTAATAATTGTATCAGCGAGAAATATGTTGTCTATAACATTAACAACAAGCGTACCTGAGGTAGAAGTACTCTTACTTCCGCCATTCTTCAAAGAAGCTAGGTACTGCTTGCAGTTTCTCTTCCAGTGACCAAGTTCATGACACTAAAAGCACTCCTTATCTGGAGCAGGTCCAGCTTTAGCCTTGGGCGCTGGGTTTGGCTTGGACACTCCAGCCTTACCCTTCTTCTTCCAAGAATTGCCCTTCTTCTTGAAGGTAGGCTTGTTCTGTACAGCCATCACATGGCTGGTACTAGCGCTTTTCTTAATGTCTACCTCTGCTGTCTTGAGCATACCACACAGTTCATTCAGACCCTTCTCCGTCCCATGCATATGGTAGTTCGAGATGAAGTTCCCATAGCTAGGCGGAAGAGATGAAAGAATGAAGTTAGTGGCCAACTCTTTGCCCATTGGGAAGCCCAGCTTCTCCAATCGCTGAGTGCAACCAACCATCTTGATTACATGTGGTCCTACTGCTGCGCCTTCTGCTAACTTGCACTCCAGAAAGGCTTTGGACACATTGAACCTTTCGGTCCTAGCCTGTATCTGGAACATGTCCTTGAGCGCCACGATCATATCGTGTGCCTCATGATTTGTTTCGAACTGCATCTGCAGCTCGGGTTCCATGCAAGCAAGCATAAGGCAGCTTACCTCAAGATTAGCATCAAATGCCTTCTTGTAAGCAGCCTTAACGGCAGCAGATGCATCATCAGCAGGTACTGGTGGTAGTGGGGTGTCTAGAACATCTTCCTTTTTATCGGCCCTGAGAACAATTCTCAGGTTACAGATCCAATCTGAGTAGTTTGTTCCATTCAACTTGTCCTTCTCAAGGACCGAACGCAAAGCAAACGATGTGGTGGTGTTGCTAGGTGGCATTTAATCTACAACAAAAGTAATGCAAAATACACTAAGACAAACGTATCCATGATAGAGCAAATTACATTAAACTATTTTAATAGAATCTACTCCCACTAAAATCAATATCCCTCTATTGAAACTTAGTGATTCAGGATCCACAACTAACAAGTCCACTAGTGAGCTTTAGCATCACCGCTAGCAAACGAGGTAGATCGGTAAGCAACTTTTGCTAATCATATCACATAGGTCCTTAACCGTTAAGATAACCTTGTTAAGCAAACCAACCCTTATGCGTGTAAGTGTCCGACACAAACCCGTCTAGTCAAGGAAAACTAGTGGCACCCTAATTTCATAGACCCACCACTAATTGTACAAGGCATGGGACGGTGCAAGTTTTAGTTGGGAGGGCATACTAACTTAAACTTTGTGAGGGATCGTTCTGCTTCTAACATCACAGCATGCAGAAAGTAAAACATGAACATAATAGCATTCACACAGTTGTGACACAGTATGGCCCGTTTTCATATGGTGATCTCCATCTCCATAGAACCTGTTCACCATGGTGATCTCCATCTCCATGTTCCATGTGCGCCATCCTCCTGGTGATGAGTCCTCCAAGAACTAGAACATGTTATTACGCCTAATAGCTAGTAAAGAATCTAGTAATGAAGATTACATAGTTGCTTGGATCATCACAGATTGGTACGCAGACCATTAAGTACAATAAAGTGACAACACATATGGCTCCTGCCGTGTTGCCGTACGCACGACACGCAGGTCATGAATGAGTTACACACATACATCAGATACACAAGGGGGCCATACTGATCACAAGATACATACATACATCCTGCAAAACAGAGTTAGGCGTCCTAACGTTCCAAACTTTGGAGGCCCGAAACTCCATCTTCCAAGCCGAATTTGGGAAATCTAATTTCGCCGAAAACGGCTGAGCCGTTGAATTTCATGTGTAACTTTTTCTGTAGATCAATTTTCATATAAAAATCGCCCCGATCCGAGATCGTACCGAAAAGTTACGACTGATTTATCGAAGCGTATGCATACGGCAAAATCCCGACCCCGGCAGTAGATCCCATCTACTATTGCACATCTAATGCGCCTGGCGTATGACCCTGGATCTCGATTCGACCAATCATATTGATCTTTGCTCACTGCAACTGGATTTACGTGTATCACTTAACTCCGATGGCGGAAACCGACCGGTAGGAGTACGTCGTTACACTACCATTGCAGCAATGGCGAGAAACCAGGACATAGATCAAACGGAAAACTCGCATATCTCCATATGCACACATCCTGAATCCAAAACTAAGCAGCTACGGCTCTGATACCACTGTTGGGAAACGAGGTAGGCTACACTAGCGCAAATTAAAATTTCTACCGCGTATAACCAGGAAGAACTGCCGTATAAGGATCACGGGATTACCACTCGACGCACTACTAGTGCGGAAGATGTAGATATGCGTCGATGCAGTGAAGACGATCACGTAGTCGTACGTAGTCGATCACGTCCAGCAGCTCCTCAGCAGCTCGTCCACGTGCAGCAAGATCGCCTCCGGTACCGCGGCTCGTCGTCGGCTCGTTGTGGCTCGTCGGTAGCTCGTCCAAGTGCTGCAGGCGCAACACCTCCAAGGTATCCACACGTGCAAGGAGGAAGCATCGCAAGCCGGACTGCTAGATCCACGAGTTGCAACAGGCGAGGGCGTGGGAGGCGCGGCAGGTGTGTTTCGCCAAAAGGTGTAAACCCTAGGGCGCCCCCACCCCTCTATTTATAGAGGTTCCTGACGGGCCTCTAGATCCGAGGCCCATTAGTACTTCTAAACCTAATCCAACTCGGATCTGATCCGAATTGGGCTTCCAGCCCCTTAAGTGTGTGGCCCTATGGGTTCGGACACGTATAGACATGGCCCGAGTACTCCTACTCGGCCCAATAGTCGGTAGCGGCCTCTAGCAAGACGTGCCAACTCCTATACGCACACGAAGATCATATCAGACGAACCATCACACCATAATATACATGCTATTCCCTTTGCCTCACGATATTTGATCTAGCTTCAAGCCGACCGCTCTTTCTCGATCCTGTGATTTGGAATCCCTTTGTAAGTTAACTCTTAACCGTACGTAGCATGGCCATGCATTTTCGGATCCGATCACTCGAGGGGCCCAGAGATATCACTCTCAATCAGAGAGGGGCAAATCCCATCTTGATTGACCATGTCTCATAGCATGCTTCTTGACAAACCCGAAAACTACCTTTATAACTACCCTGTTACGGCATAGCGTTTGATAGCCCCTAAGTAAGTCGATCCACATCTAGAATACATGCGACAATCTCAGGTCTAAGGACAAAACGTATATGTTGTTTTAAAGAGAGAACTACTTCTCGTGTTGGGTCAGTCCTAACACATGTCTCCACATGTGTCCACATTATTAGTTCAACATCTCCATGTCCATGACTTGTGAAACATAGTCATCAACTAATACATGTGCTAGTCTAATATTCATGTGTGTCCTCACATGAACTCCGACTAGGGACAACTTTAGAATAACCATACAAGTAAAGAGTTTCACATACAATTCACATAATTGCAAATCAATTCAAGTAGCCTTTAATGGATATTCAATGAACACAATATACAAATCATGGATACAAATGGAATATCATCATCTCTATGATTGCCTCTAGGGTATACCTCCAACAGAATAACCCGAGAGCTGTCACTTTGAGATGATTTTTGAGATTCAACTTGGGATCATTGCTCATAATTGTTCTCAACTCTTCCACTAGCATCAGTAAATTAATGAAAACTATAGTAGGAGTGTCTTGAACCAAAGTTCAATGAAATTTTGCATGACAAAGGATGGAATCAAAAATAGCTAAAAAATGCACCTAAAATACTAGTAAGGTATGCTCATGAATGCAATATGCACAAGCACACACATGTACTCAGCTTCAAGCCACATTTGAGAAGTTAATGACATTGAGCTCATTTCTCAACTTGCAAAATAGTTGCTGATCCAATGGCTTGGTTAATATATCTACCAATTGATCATTTGTACTAATTCCATCAATCTTGATATCTCTCTTGCTCACATGATCTCTAAGAAAATGATGACAAATATCAATATATTTAGTTTTAGAATGTTGAACCGGATTGTTGGCAATCTCACAGCACTTTCATTAGCACATAAGAGAGGAATTTCTTTGAAATCCAGACCAAAATCAAGAAGAGTTTGTTTCATCCACAATAATTTAGCACAACAACTACCCACCGAAATATATTCCGCTTCTGCGGTGGAAAAAACCACTGAATTTTGTTTCTTTGAAGACCATGAAACAAGTGACCTTTCAAGAAGTTGACAACCACCAGAAGTACTGTTCCTATCAACCTTGCAACCAACATAATCTCACTACGAGTAACCAATTAATCCAAAGTGTGAAACCTTTGGATATCAAAGACTAATATTTGGAGAAAACTTAAAATATCTCAAGATGTGCTTAACGGTGGTGAAATGATATTCTTTAGGTGCAGCTTGAAAACTTGCACACATGCACACACTATACATGATATTAGACCTTGATGCGGTAAGATAAAGCAAACTACCAATCATGAATCTATAAAGCTTTAAATCTACTGGTTTACCTCCCTCATCAAGATCAAGATGTCCATTTGTAGCCATTGGTGTCTTGATTGGCTTTGCATCTTCCATACCAAATTTCTTCAATAAATCTTTCACATATTCAGATTGCCAAACAAATGTGCCTTTGTAACATCCCTAGTTTTAGTTTAACTTGAAAAAGTTTAATTAGAGAAATAAACAGTTCAAACCACACTTAAACCTTTAACCTTGCCATGTTTGAAATACAAATGCACTTGAATTTTGAAATCTCACCAAAAGGGGCAAAATAAAGTCAAACAAGGACAAATAAGGAACTAAGTGTGAAAAACAAGCAAACTAGGTTGGGAAGGTAGAAAAACATTCAAAGACCAAATCCAAACTTTTGGAAACTTTTCAAATTTTCAAATGTCCAAAAATGCCTTAAAAAGCTCTTTTTGGGGGTAGTTGTTAAATTCAAATTTTATATAAGAACCCAACTTTTTTCCAATATAAAAGTTGTAGAACTTTTCAAAACAAACAACTTTTGTTATTTGAGCTTTTACTAATTTGGAGTGGAAGGTGTTCAAAACTCGGATCAAAGTTTAGCCAAAAATTCAAACTTAATTCAAGTAACCTATCTCTTTAAACCAACGTTCTTCCGAAGTTCACACTCTTTTATCTTCCAATCTAGCCAAGATCTGCACCTGAAACTTTTGTAGAGTATGTATATGAGATTTGAACAAAAGGTTTGGTTTTTGAAGATTTTCAAGTTTTGTTTCAAAATTGTGTGCCTTTTGACTTCAAAACTACTGCCATCGTGTGGCATCGTGTTCTTGCCCTCGAACCCGTGCGCGGTCACTGCACCTGGCGTGTCGCACTACGCCACACGGCACCTCGACATTCATGCAGCGCCACCACCTATCGCTGCTGGCGATGCGACTACACGGCCCGGCAGTTCACCCAACCCACTCGCGAGCACATCCCCGCCCCTGCAGCACATCCTCCACCAGCCTATGGCCTTGCACGCGCCCATGTTCCTCGGCTGCTCGCCACCATCATGTTGCCGCACTCCACTGGCGCTCGCCGCTTTGCCACTTGCCACCGTGATAGGACAACACGGCTGGCCACTCCCCTCATGCGGCAAAACGGTCTTGCACGCCTCAAATCCTCCTCCGCCACTCACCATCGAGCGCCCACGTGTGCACACCCCCGCTGGCCAACCACCACCATCATCCTCTACGTCGCCAATGCCCACCAGCATAGATGCTCCCCAACCCCGGCCTGAGAACCTCCGAGTGCCCCTAGCACACCCTACACACCCTGGCACTATAAAAAGAGCCCCAGAGCCCTTGCCGGCACCTCACCAATCCCCCTCTTTCTCCGCCAGTAGCCCCACAGCACCGCCGCACCACCTCACCGTGGAGCTTCACCCACCGGTGACCACAGCCGCCCGTTGAGCCCTCAGGTGCATCACACACATCCCACTCGAGCTCCCCGAGCCACCTCTGGGCCAACGCCACAGTCAGACCTCCTCTGCCAGCGGACCAGAGCTTCATGGTCACTGCTTTCCTGCTCGCCATGAGCCGCCACCATCAGACCTCCTCCGCTCGCGCTCCTTTTGGCACATCTCTTCGCGGTGAGCCCCTGACCTCGCACGACCCTATCCTTGCCAGAGCTCGCCGGATTTCACTAGAGCGCCACCAGCCAAGCCTCCAGGGGTGACATTGCAAACCCCCAAATCTACACGGTATGGATTATATGAGTACTTGGTCATGTCTTTCGGGCTTACAAATACTCCAGTCTACTTCATGTATCTCTTGAATTCGGTATTTATGCTCGAGCTTCACTAGTTCGTCGTGGTTTTCATTGATGACATCCTCATATACTCCAAGAATGAGGAGGAACATGTTGAACAACTCCACATTATTCTTCAGCGACTAAGAGATCACCAGCTGTATGCCAAATTCTCCAAGTGCGAATTTTGGCTGGATAGTGTGAAATTCCTGGGGCACACTATATCCAACGAAGGCATAGCAGTTGACCCAAGCAAGGTACAGGAAGTAATGGACTAGAAGCTGCCCACTTCAGTGAATCAAATTAGAAGTTTTCTTGGTCTAGCAGGCTACTACTAACAATTCATTCCGGATGTCTCAAAGATAGCCAAGCCAATGACCGAATTTCTAAAGAAAGGAGTCAAGTTTGTGTGGAGCGAGAAGTGTGAAGAGCTTTCCACACCTTCAGAAAGTTATTGACCTCAACACCAGTCTTAGCCCAACCAGACACCACCAAGCCATTTGACGTGTACTGTGAGGCTTCTGGCACTAGACTCGGATGTGTTCTTATGCAAGACAATTGGGTCATTACCTATGCTTCACGAGCATTACGGCTGCACGAGTAGAATTACCCAACACATGATCTAGAGTTGGCAGTAGTAATTCATGCTCTGAAGATATGGAGACATTATTTGATGGGTGCTCATTGCAACATCTACACCGCTCATAAGAGTCTCAAGTACATCTTCACTCAAGCTGACTTGAACATGTGTCAAAGAAGATGGCTGGAATTGATAAAGGATTACGATCTAGAGGTGCACTATCACCTGGAAAAGCAAATGTGGTTGCGGATGCTCTCAGCCACAAGGCCCATTGCAATTGCCTTTCCACAGAGAATTTCGCAGAGACCTTGTGTCACGAGATGAGGAAGCTTAACTTGGAGATTGTTCCTCATGGGCACACTGAGCCCAAACCTCTGTTGAGCCCACCCTACACGACCAAATAGTTATGGCACAGCTAGAAGATAAGGAGATAAAACTCATCAAGAAAAAGTTTGCACAGAAGGATGATGGTTACAAGAATTTCCGACAGGACTGGAAGGCAGTATGGTACCATGACCGACTATTTGTTTCCTACAGTCTCGATCTCCAAAAGCAAATTTTGGATGAGGTACACCTCTCCAAATTCTCTATTCACCCTGGTAGCACCAAAATGTACCACGACCTCCGGCAAAATTTTCGGTGGACTGGGATGAAGCTGAAGATTGCTAAGTATGTGTCGGAATGCGACACGTGCCAAAGTGTGAAGGCAAGCCACTTGAATGTAGAAAGTACTCTTCAACCGCTACCTATACCCTCATGGAAATGGAAAGATATCAGCATGGACTTCATCGTTGGGTTACCCAACACTCCTCAAAGGCATGATTCCATATGGGTCATAGTGGATAGGCTCACTAAAACAACACACTTTCTTCGAGTAAGGATGACCTATTCCACTCAGAGGTATGCCGAGCTATATTTAGATTGCATTGTTTTCTTGCATGGAGTGCCCAAAACGATCATCTCTTATCGAGGTGCTCAATTTGTGGGATGATCTGGGAACAACTGCAAACTGCCCTTAGCACCAAGTTGATCCGTAGCTCTACCTATCACCCTCAAACCAATGGGAAATAGAAAGGGTAAATCAAATCTTAGAAGATATGCTGCGAGCTTTTGCAATTCATTATGACAAGAACTGGAACAAGTGACTACCATTAACCAAGTTCTCATACAACAACAACTACCAAGCTAGCTTGAAAATGGCATCATTTGATGCCTTGTATAATTGCAGGTGTCGAACTCCGTTGAGTTGGTCCCAAGCAGGAGAAAAAATAGTATATTGACCAGATTTTGATAACTGAGGTGGAAGAGAAAGTAAGAGTAGTACAAGAGAACCTTAAAGCCGCTCAATCTAGACAGAAGAGTACTTTGACAAGAGAAGAAAACCATTGCAGTTTGAAGTCGCTGACCATGTATACCTTCGGGTTTCACCGACCATGGGTGTGCACAGGTTCGGAGTGAAGGGAAAGTTAGCTCCTCGATACATTGGTCCTTATGAGATTACCGAAGTTTGTGAACTGGCTGCCTACCGAGTGAAGCTCCCACCTAGACTCTCCGCCATCCATGATATCTTCCACATGTCTCAACTTAAGAAATGTGTTCGAGTCCTAGCTGAAATCATTGAGCATGAAGATGTATGGGTAGAGCCAGGTCTCTCCTATGTGGAATACCCAATTAAGATTCTTGACTGTAAGGAAAGAACTAGGAGGCAAGTAGTGAAAATGTTAAAAATTCAGTGGAGCCATCATACCGAAGATGAAGCTACTTGGGAAACAAAGGAGTATCTCAATCATCATTTCCGCATGTTGATACCAGATTTTAATCAAATCCCTTAATATGGAATATGAGGCCATTGGTGTCATATGCGACTAGTCACTGCATGTGTATATATATTGGAAGGTACTAATCAATATGTGAGTTGATCAAGGAAAAATCTAGCACGTACATGCAAGTTGGCTGAAACAAGCTAGACATATTAGAGGCTCACGTGTGGAAGAAAGAAGGAGCAAGGACCTGATGGCAGTACGAAAAAGGAAGCTTAATTAATTAGGACTTTACATAAGGAAAGTTAGAGTCCGTGTATCTTAATATTTCTTTTTGTTTAGATATTTTGTATCAGGTAGTTTTGATACGGTTCCTTCTAGGAGTTGTTAGTTCAGAGTATAAATATGTACCTCCAGTCATTGTAAAATCATCACACGATCAATAAACAAACATATTTACCTTTACCTTTCGGCTTCACACCATTGTTCTAGGAGTAGGATTAATGTAGCTTCTCAACGAGTTCCTTCTAGCAAGCTGAGCTGCATCGACCTCGATCTCCGGCAAGCTGCAAGTTCCCATCATCAGGTGTACTAGACTTCAACTTCCGGGCGCATCACTATCGTTGGGTCTGGTTTCATCTACGAGTTATCGAGTATCTTGGATCTTTGACTTATGTCGCATCGCTTCTATCTCGATCTACGGTATTCACGAGTTATCCCACCTTGATTAAGCTTGCATCGACTGATATTTATATGTTCTATCGTCTTGCTGTTTACAACATATTAATTGTTATTAATTCTGTCGGAATAGACGATAGATCTGTTTTTAATAGCCTGTTGCATCTTAATCTTGGTTACCCTCGAGTGCCGTCGGAATTGAGTTTCATTATGATTAGATTCATCGGTTGGCGGGGTTTAGACTGATGTCCTGTTGAGTGTTTCTAGGCTGTAGCTACCGGGTGCATCGCTGTGGTTTTGCCTAGAAATATTGGTGGTGACGTTAGTTTAGATCTCATCAGCTTGTGGCTCTGGCTATGGTGGAGCAAGAACTCGATGGTGCTCTATCTCCTATTGGCTCTCTAGCTGATGGTTATCACATCAAGGATCATATCGGCCCGATCAGCCGACTCCATCGAACTTCGAGAGAATTATCTCCACCTTGTTAGTTGAATGGCCAAACTGACTGGCACGCCCGCGCACACCACGCGCGCTAATTTGGATTCTGCACTGGAGTTAAGCAGATCTCTCAGGTCCTCATGTGGTGATGCAGGGTCCACCACCGTTAGGATTTTGCGTCAACACATTTTGGCACGCTCGGTGGGACACGGTTATAAGGCTCACATTTTTATTATAAGAAAAAAGCATCTTTGGCAGCTGTATCAAGTTCATCAGCCAAATGAGTGTTCATTGGCTTGTTAGAATTAATTCAATATAATATTTCAATAGAAGCAGCCGATGTAACGATTGGAGAAAAGGCCAAGTCAAGTGGGGGTAGGTTGAGAAAAGGCCAATTCAAGCGCCCACACTAGTTTTTCTTGACCCGAATCTCGGGACATGATTCTTTTTAAGGGGGTAGGCTGTAACATCCCTAGTTTTAGTGCCACATGCAAAAGTTTAATTAGAGAAATCAAGAGTTCAAACCACACTTAAACTATTAACCTTGCCATGTTTGAAATACAAATGCACTTGAATTTTGAAATCTCACCAAAAGGGGCAAAATAAAGTCAAACAAGGCTAAATAAGGAACTAAGTGTGAAAAAAAAGCAAAATAGGTTGGGAAGGTAGAAAAACATTCAAAATACCAAATCCCAACTTTTCAAAACTTTTCAAATTTTCAAATGTCCAAAAATGACTTAAAAAGCTCTTTTTGGGGGTAGCTGTTAAATTCAAATTTTATATAAGAACTCCACTTTTTGCCAATATAAAAGTTGTATAACTTTTCAAATTAAAAAACTTTTGTTGTTTGAGCTTTCACTGATTTGGACTGGAAGGTGTTCAAAATTTGGGTCAAAGTTCAGCCAAAAATTCAAACTTAATTAAAGTTTCAACCTATCTCTTTAAACTAGCGTTCTTCTGAAGTTCACACTCTTTTATCTTCCAATCTAGCCAAGATCTGCACCTGAAGCTTTTGTAGAGTTTATAGTCTGAGGTTTGAACAACAAGTTTGGTTTTTGAAAATTTTCAAGTTTTGTTTCGAAATCGTGTGCGTTTTCTCTTCAAAACTACTGCCTTCGCGTGCCATCGCGTTCTTGTGCTTGAACCCGTGCGCGGCCACCACACCCGGCGTGTCGTGCCGTGCCACGTGGCACTTCACCGTTTGTGCAGCACCGTCGCCTATCACCGCCAGCGATGTGACCACACAGCCCGGCCGTTCGCCCAACCCGCTCGAGAGCACATCCCCACCCCCTACACCGCATCCTCCACCAGCCTATGGCCTTGCACGCGCCCACGCGCCTCGGAAGCTTGCCACCACCATGTCGCCACGCTCCACTAGCGCTCACCGCTCTGCCACTTGCCGCCGTGATGGGACAATGTGGCTGGCCACTCCCCTCGCGCGGAAAAATGGTCTTGCACGCCTCAAATCCCCCTCCACCACTCATCGTCAAGCGCCCACACGCGCGCACCCCTGTTGGCCAACCGCCGCCGTCATCATCTGCGCCACCAATGCCCACCACTGCCAATGATCCCCAACCCCGGCCTAAGACCCTCCAAGTGCCCCTAACACCCATTCACACCCCGGCCCTATAAAAAGAGCCCTAGGGCCCTCGATGGCGCCTCATCGAGCCCCCTCTTACTCCGCAAGTAGCCCCATAGCACCGCTGTGTAGCTCACTATGGAGCTCCACCCTCCGGTGAACACCACTGCCCGCTGAGCCCTCAGGTGCATCACGCACACCCCACTTGAGCTCCCTGAGCCATTTCCTAGCCAGGGACGCCACTGTCGGCGCTGAACCAGAGCTTCATGGCTGTCGCTTTCCCGCTCGACGTGAGCCGCCGCCGTCGGACCTCCTCCGTCCTCGCTCCTTTCGGCGCATCTCTTCGCGGTGAGCCCCTAACCTCGCTCGACCCCTTTCCCGACCCTATCCTCGCCGGAGCTCGTCGGATTTCACTGGAGCGCCACCGGACGAGCCTCCAGGGGTGACATTGCAAAACCCCAAATCTTCTTAGGGTCTATCACGTAAAATTGTAGGACCTATCTGTAAGGTTTCAAAATTTCCAAGGGCCTAAGTGTGAAATGTTTTATCTTTTTTGTTTTACTTTTGAATTAAAAAGGCTAAAACTTTGGAAATGCATAGTAAATGTAGAAAACTTCTAAAAATACAAAAACTTTGTTAGACTCCTGGTGATGAGTAGTTTTACAGAAAAATGGTTTTGGACATGTTACTGTTGTGTTTTTCCCTTAGGATTTTATTTTTGTGTTTAAGGCAATAAATGCTTTATAAATCATGGAAAATGAGAAAAATATGAATCCACCTTAGTTGATTTACTTTTGCCATGCTTGTTCTGAATAGAACTTTTGCAACACTAGTTTAGTTGTGAAACTCACTGAGTTGAGTTAAATGCTTGAATGCTAGGTCTGATCTTGTTATTTCCTCTATAAATGGAAGGTAATAGATAAAAATACAAGATCACTTTTGTTAGGTTCTTGGTGCCTCTGTTTATCTAGGAGAAATACTAGCTTCTGGTTTCTATATGTTTTAACTTGCTTATTTAAATGCATGTGAGTTAATACACTTAAAATATGGTAAATGTTACATTAAGTTGTTTAAAAATTAAGAAACAGGATAACTTTCTAAATGAGCTTCGAGCAACCCTAGAGGTACCCCACCTTCCTTTTTAAAGCTTTAAATGAAGTACACTTTACATATGTGTACACAATCACCATTAATCAAACCCAGGGTTTGAAACACGAAAGCACTTTAACTTACGAAGAACTTAAGTTTAAATCTTGTCTAGGTGAATGTGGTCATTGTAAGCTTTACACTTCTGCAATAATATCTGAAACGCATCTTGCATATGAAATGGTGAACCTTGAATTAGCATATGCATCTCGTGTAGAAGCGAATCTCGCAGAGGGAATGTACGAGCTGCTGCCAACAGTTGAGGAGGAATCTGCTGTGGACCTACTGATGAGGACATCACATGCTCGGATACAACCATATTGGCATCTTTTGACTCCGAGGTGAAACAATTCTTTATCATAATTATATGTGATACATTTGATGAATTGATGCTGCACCATGATGTGTATTCATTGTCAATTTCAGAAATACATACATGGATAAAAAATAGTGTTAAACACACATGAAAAGTATGCAGGACCAAAGAAGTAGATTGGGGGCCAAGTCCAATTATTTGTAACGTCCTCCACGAGGCCACCACATCACCCAAGGAAAGAAAGAGATCCAATCCAACAAGTTTTGGTGCTGGATTCGGACTGCAGCTCTAGCCCAACTTGCAACAGTCGCCACGACCTCATCCAGACTCCATTTTGGGCGTTCAAGTACTCCTTGGAATCCATATGAAATATATTTTCATATGGATCTGGACTCATGTCCATATCCACTCTGAGGCGGCCGTAATGACCAAAATACTACTGAGAGGTTTTCTGTCCAGAGTGCTGCGTCGCCTTATTTTGGCCCAATGGGTCGTGTATCAAGTTGGGTCCATTAGGGATGTGTTCTAGGGTTGGAGCACGACCCCAACACCCCCTGGTCATCCTCCTAGGTATTAATAAGGATTAGAGCCGCCACGAACAGATTGGGTTTTGTTTTGTTGAAAGTTTAGCCATTGCTACTTCCTTGTAGACGCGTGTGTCGACTAGACCATCCATTCTACTTGATTCAGAACCCTAACTTTGTGAGTTCAGATTGGTTTTCATCTCCATATTTGCAATTGAGTTGCTTGTTCTACTTGTTCTTGCTTGTTCTTCGATTGCTTGCAGGACGAGTGCCCTAGTGGCCGGGTGACGCGCTCCACAAGATCGCGGCAGCCATTGGAGGTGGTGTATCAGTTGCTAAGGCGCAGCTTGGAAGGCTGTAGTCGGGCTATGAACGTTGTCTCCATCGACCAAACGAGTTATCCCACGCCTCTCATCGAAAGATCGGGAATCAACCCTAGTGGGTTCATACCAGTTGGTAATCAGAGCAAGGTTTATCGGTGAGAGATTTCCAATCCTTCGCTGTTTTACTTTCCCATAGTCCAGAAAAAGCCAAAAAAAATAGTAGATTTGTTTACCCACAATCCTATAAACCCTTTGAGCCTTTGCTAGCACTACTTAGTTAGAGCTTGTTGAGTTTTCGGTTGCATCGGTTGTGTCAAGTTGCTGGTCTTAGTTTTAGTCCTTTAGAGCTTCGAGTTCTTGTCACGTTCTAGTCACAGCCGTGTGCTACCATATAAAACCTTCTATTGGCTGAATCTGAATACATGTTTGTGTTCAAGTTTGAGTCCTACTCCGAGTTTGTTTAAGACCGAATCCCACGTGGTGCTGAGTTCGAGTTGGAATCGGTTTGGAGTTCGAATTGACAGCTGCCTTGTTGCTGTCTTGAGTCCAAATCTGATTTCTACCCTTTCAGAAAAAGTTTGTGTGGTGTGTGACTCTTGTGAAGTCCTTTTGTTCATATAATCAGATTTGACGATCCCCTGAAAAAAAAGAAAAAAAACAGAAGAAAAAGGAAGAAAAGAAAGACAAAAAAAATAGGAAAGAAAAGGGGCTATTCGTTGTGCTTCCTTATTGTTTTCCGGTGGTGTGTTGTGACTTCCTTTGTGTCCAGGCTCGCATCTCTAGCACGGTTTAGGCTAGGACCAGCACAGTACCACCATTGAACTATTATTCAGCTTGCTTTTGTGACTAACGTGGTGCTAGTATATTTCCTAGCTTAAGCCCACCTACAGCTCCACATATTCGACTACAGCTTAACAGGTTTTTGTTGCTGCGGCACCGATACACTTCGCTCCACGGTTGTGGACTTGTTGGTTGCCGTCACCTCCTATTTGGCTTGGTAAGAACTTGTAAGGGCTTGTTTTAGCAAGTTGTGTTTGAGAGAAATTACAATCGAGAAATCCTAGTAGTTGACAGGAGGATAAATACATATTGTTTTGTGTTTCTTGTTTTCTACTAATCATGGCAGTTGATACGGAGATTTTTTGAGCCATTGAAATTAGATCCTCATATTCAGGATGTCATTCAACACTTGCCATTATATGATGGTAAGTTTGATCCTGAAGCTTATATTGATTGGGATATAAAAGTAGATAATGAATTTGATCAGCATGACCTGTCCAAGAAACAAAAGATTTATATTGCCTCTAATATTTTGACTGAATTTGCCTTGCTACAATGGGAACACATTTGTAGGCGTAAGAAAGTTCTAGAATCTTGGGAAGACTTTAAATTTCTTTTTAGAGATGCATTCATTCCTGAATATTATGCTGATTATTTGCTTGCTAAATTAGACAACTTGAGGCAAGGTAGTAGGACTGTGAAAGAATACTTCCATGATTTTAAAATTTGTATCATGTATGGTGGATTAGATGAATGCATGGAAGATGTGATGAGTCGGTTCATGAGAGGGCTCAATTCTGAAATTCGAACTTTGTTAATAAGCAAATCATGCATGCATATTGCTCAATTGTATTGTCTTGCTCTCAATGCTAAAAAGGAGATTCTATTATCTGTGAATACTTGCAATAATGATGTGACCCATAATGTCCAAAATTTGTCCACCCTGCATGCTAATGAAGAGCATCAAATAGTGGAACTCAATGTTGATTTTCCTTTGTCACAATGAATTACTTGTTGTTCCTTGTGATAAAGAAGACTTGTGTGATGATGATTCTTTTACTCCTATGCCACAAGTAACGAATAAGTGTGATACTTTTCATTTGGAAACATATAAATGTGCTAAAGAAAAGCTTTTTCATCCTATTAGTTGTGCACAAGATGAACTGAATTTGCTATCCTGTTTAAATACTTTGGGTTATATTGAATTTGATGTTCTGTGTAATCTAAGTTGTCTAAAAGAGAAACTTAAATTTGATTCTGGTTTGCCAAGCTTTAATCATTGTTCGCTTCATCCAATTGGCAAATACGACAGCAAAGGAGAATATTTGGTGCATAAAGTTTATATTTGCTCTAATTTGAAATATCCTTTTGGGCTACAATACCATGATCAAATAGAGGGCTGCACTAACACTAATAATGTCTTGCAAAGTTTTTCTAGTTTTTCCCATATGCAATAGGGTAAGATCAAAGAAGGGGAGCATTACTAGTTGTGGCCATGCAACATTGCCGTCGCTCCGTGCTCCAACATCAAAACAAGCACCTTAGAATGCCATTAGAGCAAGTCGAGGACGACTTGCAGCCAAGAAGGGGAGAATGATGAGGACATCACATGCTTGGATACAACCATATTGGCATCTTTTGACTCCAAGGTGAAACAATTCTTTATCATAATTCTATGTGATACATTTGATGAATTGATGCTGCACCATGATGTGTATTCATTGTCAATTTCAGAAATACATACATGGATCAAAAATAGTGTTAAACACACATGGAAGGTATGGAGGACCAAAGAAGTAGATTAGAGGCCAAGTCCAAGTATTCCTAACGTCCTCCACGAGACCACCACGTCACTTTTGGCCCAAGGAAAGAAAGAGATCCAATCCAACACATTTTGGTGCTGGATTCGGACTGCAGCTCTAGCCCAACTTGCAACGGCCACCACGACCTCATCCGGACCCCATTTTGGGCGTTCAAAAACTCCTTGGAATCCATATGGAATCTATTTTCATATGGATCTGGACTGATGTCCATATCCACTCTGAGGCGGCCGCAATGACCAAAATACTTCCAAGAGGTTTTCTGTCCAGAGTGCTGCATCGCCTTATTTTGGCCCAATGGGCCGTGTATCAAGTTGGGTCCATTAGGGACGTATCCTAGGGTTGGAGCACGACCTCAACACCCCCCTGGTCATTCTCCTAGGTATTAATAAGGATTAGAGCTGCCACGAACAGATTGGGTTTTGTTTTGTTGAAAGTTTAGCCATTGCTACTTCCTTGTAGACGCGTGTGTCGACTAGACCATCCATTCTACTTGATTCAGAACCCCAACTTTGTGAGTTCAGATTGGTTTTCATCTCCATATTTGCAATTGAGTTGCTTGTTCTACTTGTTCTTGCTTGTTCTTCGATTGCTTGCAGGACGAGTGCCCTAGTGGCCGGGTGACGCGCTCCACAAGATCGCGGCAGCCTTTGGAGGTGGTGTATCGGTTGCTAAGGCGCAGCTTGGAAGGCTGTAGTCGGGCCATGAACGTCGTCTCCATCGACCAATCGAGTTATCCCATGCCTCTCATCGAAAGATCGGGAATGAACCCTAGCAGGTTCATATCAGCTACACCAGATTGATGCCGAGCAAGACCCTAGCCAGGCTTCCAACGAGCTCCCCACTAACCTAGATCAGGAAGGCAAGCCCAGAGCATAACCCTGAATTTAAAGTTCATGCAATATCTATGCTACTTATGTTTGTGCTTTTAAGTTCATAGGAGTTGATTGAAACCCTAGTTGCATGATCTTAGGTATCTATGTTTGGGCACTAGTGTGATAGGTCGAGTAGCTGCAATGCTAGATAGGACTCGGTAAAAGTCGAGTGATTTACTGTCACTCGCGAGTTATAAGAGTTGCTTGATTACTTATGCTACAACCATAAGCATGACAGGCAGGGCTGGGCTTTTGGTCTAAATTGGTGGATTGCCCCATCTGTCTAGTGATAAATATGCTAAGGCTGAAATGTGTCGGCGTTCGTCGTCAAGTGTTTGAAAGTACTAATTTCATACCTAGTATGGGATAGGGAAGCCTAGTACCTGATTGAACCAGGACGCGGGAGTACCTCCCCACTCTCTCTGGAACTTAGTTCCCCTGGTGCACCATGTGGGTACAAGTGCAGTCATAGTACGGTGACGATCCGAGACCGTGGGGCATTGTACCCAAGGGAAATGGGCTTGACCACATGTTTGGGAATTGATGGGGACGGCTGACATGTGTGGGGCCATTGTGGTACACAACGTCATGGGGTTAGGTTCACCTTGCAAGGTTTAAAAACTCGATTCAAATCGTCTACCTCTCATAGTATAATACTACTTGACCACTGTGCTGCACTGAGTAAGAAGTGGAACGGAGAATGATTATCTTAATGATGATGCTTGGAATAAAATGTCTTGAACAACATGCTTCCTTAGAACAGGTGCTTACCTAGAATGAATAACCAACTAGAACCTGATGCTAAAAAAACCCCTCAGCCAAAAAGCCTTGCATGCCTAGAAGTTGGTGGAGTAGCTACCACCCAACGGTTAAGTCTCGTTGAGTATTAGTATACTCAGCCTTGCTTGTGGCTTGTTTTTCATGTAATGTGGTAGATGTCAATGTTTTGTGCTGCTAGCTTGACTTGGCCGACCCAGCTCCCTTCGGGGTGGACGGTCGAGTGGAACCCATCCTCACTCGGCGAGGATCGTGGTAACTGATGATATCGCTGCTCCGACGTCTAGTTATCATTTTATTTCCGCTGCTTAAACTTTGAACAAGTTTACTTTATGCACTTTTGAACTATTGTGGTGTGGGACCTATGTTTTAATCTACTGGATTGTTGTAATCTTTGGACTCGCCTTCATGCGAGTATGCTTTGTTTCGATCCGAGACATGTGGTTTATCGGGTGAAACCCGACAGACTACAAGATTGACTTCATTAAAGTGTCGGTTCGCATGTGAGGTGACATTGAGTACACTTTAGCAAGGTTAATTTGGGTGGTTCTGCCACAGCCTTCCCTCAATTGCTTGATTTGAAGACCAAGAAAGAAACTCAATTCACCAATCATAGATATTTCAAATTCCTTAGACATCATGTCACCAAATTCCTCACAAAAGATTTCATTAGTAGACCCAAAAATGATATCATCAACATAAATTTGACAATCGAAGATATGTTTTCCTATTTTCTTAGTAGCCCGGTAGTCCACTAGGGGGTTACCCAAGTGGTTGATCTGTAGGCAGAGGGGATTATGAAACCAAGAACCTGAAGGTGATCGTGAGAACACAAGGGACACGAGGGTTTTAGAAAGGTTTGGGCCTCTGGAGAGTAATACCCTACATCTTGTATGCTGATGGCTTATATTGCTTTGCACTAGTGCATGGTTTACAGATTGATTAGGTTGCCCTTAGGAGGCACCCATAGCCGCCTTATATAGGCTAACAACCTAGGGTTACAAGTCAGTTTGAATCTAATCTACTCGGTTGTTTACATGGAAGGTAATCTGAGTCCGATTGCAGTACGTATCCCCGCAATATCTGGGCTGATTCGAATCACCCGGTCTCCTGACGTGTACTCCAAGTATCTTCAAGTCCTTAGCCCACACAACCTAGTCGGCTGGGCCCACTAGTCAGGTTAGGCTAATATGCAGGTCGGTAGAGACTCATAGGGTACCCATATCCCTTAAGCCCCTGAGTGATGTGCAAGCGGACAGGAACCTGAGGTCATCGTAGCGAAGCTTGAAATGAAGTCGGCTGAAGCTACGATGGCATCATAGTGATGGAGAGGCTGCGCAATGCTCAAAAAGAAGAAAATCCGAGCAAACGCAGAGCCATATACATAGAGCGAAGTCATGTGTCGAGTTCATGGATGGCGGGCATCCAGTGAGTCGAGGCAAAGGACTTGGAGGGCATCGCAAGACCCACTCCATCGGAGCAGCCCCCGAGTAATGAAGCGATTAGAATAATCGATCCAATGGTCAAAGAAGAAGAAAGAATTGAACCCAAAACGAGTCCAAATGCTTGAACATGGATAGGCAAAGCCACGGAGGTACGCTGACCAGAAGTAGGCACCCAGCCCTAAGGATGAGGACTGGCGGAGCCGCAGAGGCACACCGACCTGAAATCGGTACCTAGCCCCCGAGAACGAGGACTGGTGGGGCCACGGAGGCAAGCGGACTTGAAATAGGTGCCCAGGCCCCGAGGACGAGGATTGGTGTGGCCACGGAGCCACATCGACCTGAAATAAGCACCCAGCCCCTGAAGACTAGGACTGGCGGGGCCACGAAGGCATGCTAACCTGAAATAAGCGCCCAGCCCCTGAGGACGAGGACTGACGGAGCCATGAAAGCATGCCTACCTTAAATAGGCACCCAGCACCCAAGGACGAGGACTGGCAAAGCCACGGAGGCACGTTGACCTGAAATAGGCGCCCAACCCCCAAGGACGAGGACTGGCAGGACCACGGAGGCATGCCGACCTGAAATAGGCGCGCAGCCCCCAAGGATGAGGACTGATAGGGCTACGGAGGCACGTTGACCCAAAATAGGCACCCAGCCCCCAAGGATGAGGACTGGTAGGGCCACAGAGGCACATCATGACAAACGTAACGGAAAACCCACGGACTCCATTCGACGCGTGCACAGCGGTAACAGAAAACCCGCAAATTTCATCCGGAGCGTGCGCCGTAATAATGGAAAGCCCGCAGATTCCGTCGCTAGGTTACGCCGTTGTCTTCAAAAACCCAAGGGGGCATAGATCCATTTTCATTTCTATCTGCCACAGTTGCGTCGCTGCCACCACAGTTCATAGAGCACATCGCTACCGTGCCTGCGAACCCTAGGCCATGCCACCACAATTTCCATTCTGGTCGCGCACACTTCGCCCCTTCCGCTCGAGCCGTTGCACTGCTGCCACCCGAGGTGCCGTGCCGCCATATGCGCTTCAAGATCATTGCAAGTATTAGATCCAAATCGCAAGGAGTAGAAACCGAGGAAATGGCACAAGTGCATATTCCAGATCCATCCTTAGTCTGGATAATGTCCATGATGATGGAGGAGTGCATCCAGGCGCTCGTCGACCAGGGCCTCCTCGGGCCCAAGGTTTTACTGGACTAGAAGCCGACCACTGGGCAATATTTCCCCATAGAGTACAAGACATAGACACTAGTCTTCACATCGTTCTTCGAGCGCGGATTCAGAATCCCATGCAAGGATTTCTTCTCGGGTTTTCTCCTCTACTACAACATTTAGATGGTACATCTGAATCCAAACTCAATTTTGCATATTGCTATCTTTATTCCTCTATGTGAGGCCTATTTGGGCATCCCCCCGCATTTCGATCTGTGGAAGTACTTGTACCAATTGAAAATCTTGTCAACCAAGGAGAAACTGAGAGTGATTGGGGGATGCGGGTTTTTTTTTGCGGCCAAAAAATGTCCAGGAGTACTTCAACCTCTAGTTGAAGGAATCCAACAAGGGCTGGCACAAAGAGTGGTTCACAATAGCCAATCAGTAGCTCAAGCTCCTGCTGAGTACTGGATACAGGCCCGTGACCATGCCCGAGTGGTCGAACTAGCCGACCTTGCAGGAGCAGGTGCAGGTGAAGCAGTTGTTCGCGAAGATCACCGACTTGAAGGTGTGCGAACTCATAGCCGGAGCTGTCAGCATAAATTTTTGTCGGAGATTGACTCAGCCGATCAAGAACTGGGTCCATCTGGCGTATGAGTACACTAGGCCACTGGTCCTGACCTGAGAGGTCCAGTGAAAGGTGACCAAGGTGGAAATTGCCAATCGGGTCAGCAAGTTTTTTGGTGGCGTTATCAGAAACAAGAGCTGCCCCATGGCTTATTCCCTCGAGAGGCTGCTGACCAACCCAGTATGATCTTAACGACATTGATTTGCCATTCTTTTTGTGTTGTTGTGTTGTTGCTAACTATTCTTGTGGATTGACTAGGACAACGAATTTGAATTCTTTTGCCCTGTGCTGCTTTATGGAGGGGCCGAGCAGTAGCGGCCCAAGGTCCGCCCAATGACCGAGTCCCATGAGTCATCTGCCGACCTTGATTGGGAGACGGACTCCTCCATCGAGTCGGACGAGGAGATGCTAGAAGAGGTCAGCCAGGCTGAGGGCTCCAACCTAGTAGGATGCCGAACAGGGCAAGTTGTGAAGAACCTACCGGCCTACCAGACTCAAAAGCCGAGCGGCAAGAGAAAGAATATGGCTGACAAAAAGGAGAAGCAGACGAAGATTCAGACACGCTGAGCCCAGCCGCTAGGAAGAAGAAGTCTGAGCTCCTTGAGACGACGGCGGCCGACGCGGAGCATGTCAAGGAGATGTTGAAGGTGAAGATTTGCGGGGGGTCTAGCGGGGATGTGACGACGCCACGAAGTTTTGGGTGAAGAAGAAGAGCACCATGTAAGTGCAATTTGGTTATACTATCTAGCTTGTGGTTGTTTTTGAGCCTATCTTGGTGTTGTTTTGGTGGCTGTCTTGGTTAAATTATTGCTTGCATCAAATGCAGGACTGTCGTGCTTGATGATGAGTCTGGTACGTAGCTGACCAGTTGCTCAGCCTAGACCAAGGGGGCGAGTGGCTACACCGTTGAACAGTCGCTGCCTCCAGAGGTCATGGCGGAACAAGATTGTCGCACCAGAGAAGTTGTACCCAATCTGGTGCTGCGGACGCTGCCGTGGTCGACCCCAAGGTCGAGCATGTTCTTGATGAGGGAGCTAGAGCGGAGCCTCACCCGGAAGAAGTGCCTAGAGATGATCCGCTGCCAGAGAGGTCCACCGGGGATGCTGACGCTGGCGTGCAAGGTGGAATAGATCTTGATGGCTTGACCCTCTCTGGGTCCAACCTTGCTATGGACACAGAGCAGGACAAGAAGGATCATGCCAGGCTGTGGCAATTATCATCTGAAATTTCTGAGCCTCTATTGTAAGTGTGCTGACCAACTTGGAGAACTTATATCTGAAATCCATTCTCTTTGTAGAGCTCTAATTGTTGAAATGTAGGAAGGGTCTTGCCGAACATGATCATAAGAGGGCGGACGCAATCTAGCATGCCGAGCAGTATCGCCTGAAGGCGGAGCGCCTTGAGGCTGACCTCAAGTAGGCCGAAGAGGACACCACAAAGCATGCCGACCAATTCTGGCAAAAAGACCTAGACCATGCCTTGCAGGAGCAGATTCTTGAGGCACACTTGAAAGGTACATTATGCCAACCCATCAACTCGTTTCTGTCTTCGGAGTCTTGATGCTGATGTGTGCTTGTTCAAATGAGCAGATGCCAAGGTGAGGGAGCAAAGGCTCAAGCGACGCCTCAAAGAATAAGAAGATTTGAATGGTCGTCTCGAGCAAGAGCATGACGTGGTGGTTCACCGTGAGTACGCTATCGCAGAAGCTGACTTACGGCATGCACAAAGATACTAACCGCTGCTTAGAGGCTACAATGCATAGTTTGCAGCATGACCAACTAGTGATTGTAGGGTTCGAGGTGGAGCTGGAGGATCTTCGTAAGGCAGCCGGCTATGTGATAGACATGGTCCAACCAGGGACCGACCCGACCACGCTGATGCCACTACTTGATCGGCTTAAAGCCATGCCTAGTCGGCTAAAGGAGCTGCTGAAGGACACCACGGTGGAGTGCATCAAGAACATCTTGGCAATGCTGAAGACACACTTCCCACGGATCCCCTTGGAGCATGCTGAAGGAGGGATTGCATATGACTTCGATGCAGAGAGTATTCCAGAACTGGCTAACCAGTATCATGATATAGCAGAAAACATTGTCGATGATCTGGACCTGTAAAATTAAACTGTGTGGAATCAAACTACATGATGTGATGTAATTGACTTAATCGTATCCGGAGAGAAAAGAGGCTCCATCCCTCCCTTGGTGTATACGATAGGACAAGGTGTAGTTGAGGCTAGTAGTCGTTAAGCGCCTAGCCTTGCCTGACGAGCATTCTGCTAAGACTGGATCTCGAGCTTGTAGGAGGGGTGAATGCAAGGTTGTCTAGGTTTCACGAGCTAGAACGCCGACCACACAAGTTAGTCATATTGCCTGGAGAGGGGGAGGAGAAAGGATGCGAGACCCAAAGATTGGCACCTCGGGGAAGCCCTCGAGCTTGAGAGCGAGTGGTCTGTCAAATAGGTCGGACAGTCCCCGAGCATCGGGAACAGCTCGGGCAAAAGAACAATAAGGCACTAGGTACGCAAAGAACCTCGGAGGTTTTATTCATTCAATAAAAAGAAAAGAAAAATAGAGTACATAGATTTTGAATCCAAACGGGAGAAGCACCGTATGTGCTGAATGTTCCATGGGTTCAGGACAACTGAGCCGTCCACCCATTGGAGATGATAGGTGCCTAGCTGGATGACTTCCTTAACGATGAAGGGGCCCTCCCAAGGGGTGGCGAGTTTGTGCATGTCCTTGGTGGACTGGATCCGGTGAAGCACCAAATCGCCAACATTGAAGAAGCGTTATCTGACATTTCGATCATGGTAGTGTCGTATCTGCTGCTCGTGGTGTGCACGCTGGATAAGAGCTGCCACTAGATGCTCCTCGAGGCTATCGATGTCGACGTGCCAACTTGTTTTTGCCTCACCTTCTTCGTAGTACTGGATGCATGGGGCGCCAAAGGCCACATCGGATGGTAGGACGGCCTCCGAGCCGTACACCATTGAGAAAGGGGTGTAGCCGGTAGCCCTACTTTTCTGAGTCCGAAGACCCCAGATAACATGGGGTAGCTCGCGTAGCCACTTGGTGGCATATTTGGCTGCGTTGTCAAAGATGCAAGACTTAAGCAACTGGAGGACCATCGCATTCGCACGTTCGACCTGGCCCTTGCAGCACAGGTGTGCTACTGAGGAGTAGTACACATCAATGAGGTTGTCCTGGCAAAAGTCCCAAAACTCGGAGCCTGTAAACTCCATGCCAAGGTTTGTGATGATCCTATTTGGCACTCCAAAGCAGTGTGTGATTTCCTTCATGAACTGAGCGGCTTTAGCCGTATCAATGCTAGTGACAACCTTGACCTCAATCCACTTGGTGAATTTGTCAACTGCCATGAAGATATGGGTGTAGCCGCCCGGAGCAGTCTTGACGGGTCCAACCATATCCACCCCCCAACATGCAAAGGGCCAGGATGGTGGGATGGTGTGCAGGGCTTGTGCTGGTAGGTGTTGCTGCATGGAGAAGAACTGACACCGTTGGATGAGCTCCTTTGCATCGGCTACCGATCTTGGCCAATAGAAGCAAGAGAAAAATGCTTTGCCGACCAAAGTGTCTGAGGCGGCGTGGTTCCCACATGTGCCTGAGTGGATCTCGTGAAGGACATCGATGCCCTCATTGCGCAAAATGCACTTCATCAAGATGCCTGTGGATGCGGCCTTTTTGTAGTGTTCCTTTCCGATGATGACGTAGTTTCCACTACGCCGAGCTAGTTTTTAGTGTTCTATCTTGTCCTCCGGCACCAGCTGGTCGGTGATAAAGGCTATGAATGGAGCGCGCTAGTCTTCTTTCGCCTCAATCATCATGATGTCAGTGGGAGCTAGGTCAGCCGGAGCCTCAGCATTGTCATTGACCTGGTCCGGGTCTAGAATCTTGATGTAAGATTGCCGGAGATCTTGCACGAAAATGCTGATAGGGACCTACACACGCTTGGAGCCAAGCTTGGACAGGAATTCGGCGATGATGTTTTGTTCCCTAGAGACATGGTGGAACTAGAGACGATCAAAGTGGGCCTCGAGTTTGTAGATTTCTGCGCAGTAAGCATCCATGGTCTCCTTGGTGTAGTCCCAATTCTTGTTGACTTGCTTGATGATGACCTTGGAGTTGCCTATGACAAGATGCGCTTGACCCTGCATGCCACGCATGCACCCATGTGCGCCACGAATCTGGTGATCGCGCACGGTGCGTTCTAGATTGCCATGTCGTGCCACGCCATTCGTGCAGCGCCACCGGCCTATCACTGCTGGCGATGGGATGGGACGTCTCCCCGGCATCGCCCAACCCACGCCCGTGCAATCTCACCCTCCCCACGCCGCATCTCCCCTGGCTAGTGGCCATCACGTGCCCACGCACCGTGGCAGCAGCTCGCCACCACGTCGCCACCCGCCACCGGCCATCGCCGCTTGGCCAACAGCCTCTGATGAGGTGACCATACACATGCACCCTCCAGCCACTCCGCGCGCGCGACACAAAGGATCCTCCATGCGAACAATCTTCCTCCACCTATCACCGGCCACATGCCACACCCCCTCGCCACCGCGGAGAACCTCGAGCGCCCTTACTCTCCTCCGCCACTCGCTGGCCGCCTCTGTGCTCCCCTGGTGAACCCAAGCTGACCCTGGCATTCCCTAGCCCCTCCTCGCCCCCTCCAGCGCCTATAAAAGCGACCCTTCGCCCCTCACCGGCGCTACCCTGCCATAACGCGCACGCCGGAGTGCTGCCGCCTACCCCTCACCGTGGAGCCCCTCTTCCCGAGCCTTCCCGGAGCCCACTAAGCGCACCAGTGAACCACACGAGCACCACCCCGAGCCTCCAGAGCCACTTCCAGCCTCCTCCACCACCGCCGGCGCTGGAGCAGGAGCTCCTCCGCCACCGTAGCCACCTCCGATAAACCTCCGTCTGCAAGCTTCTTAGCGCATCGACTCACGGTGAGTCACTAACCACGCCCGTTCCCTTTCCCCGCCCCCATGCTATTGCTGCTCGCCAGATTTTGGCCGAAGATGCCGCTAGTCGAGCCAAGGGCTACATTGCAAGCCCTCTTTTAGTTTTAGGGTCTAATCCATAAAATGGCAGGGTTGTTCTATGAAAGTTTAAAAGTTCCAGGGAACCCTTTGTGAAATGCTTTTTCCTTTTCTGTTTTTAAATGAATAAAATGGCTAAAACTATGAAAATGTGTAGGAAAGTGTAGAAAAATGCTAAAAATACAAATCCAGTTTTGTTAGACTCCTGATGCACATGTCTGACTAGGAAAAATACTTGGTTCTATGAGATATGTGTTTTACCTTACTTAAATAACTACATGTGGTTTAATGTACTTTTTATGTGATAAATAATTTTTATGCTCAATAAATCCTGGAAGTTTTACAGTAGCCTCTGTTAGTTTAACCCTTCTGTAAAATTTGTGGAGCCAGGCTGTTGATGAAACTCTAGTTAAAAATATTTCTTCGTGTTCCACTATTTAATATTGTATGGTTTTTAGTAAATTTTGTAAAAGTCAAATGCATCCCAAATTTTTACAGTAGATCCAGTGTGTAAGGATGAAGCTTCTGTAAAAATTTCAAAACCATATCCTATCAATTTCTTCTAGAAATATTTATTGAAGTTTAATAGCTAGATAAATGTTTAATAACAAATGTTAAATAGGAAGGGTAGAATGGTAAATGCTAGTTTAAGTTCTTTAAAAATTTAGAAACAGGATAACTTTCCAAATAAAGGTTGAGCAACCCTAGAGTGATCCCACCTTTCTTTTGTGAAGTTTAAGTGGTTAAAACTTTATATGTGTACACAATCACCATCAAGACAAATCTCAAGTTTTCAATCGCAACACACTTTACTTTACGAAGAAATCAAGTTTAACCCTTGTCTAGGTGAATGTGGTCATTAAGCATTTTACACTTATGCAATAGTACATGAAATGCATCCTGCATGTGAAAGCATGAAACCTTGAACTGCTGCATGTGCATCTCTTGTAGAAGCGAATCTTGCTGACGGGACATACGAGCTACTTCCGGCAGCTGAGGAGGAGCCATCTGCAGAGTTGCACCAGATCGAGGCCGAGCAGGACCCCAGTCAAGCTTCCAACGACCCGCAAACTAACCTAGTACATGAAGGCAAGCCCCAAAGCATAACCCAGATTCTAAACTTCTGCAATACTTTTGCTACTTATGTTTGTGCATTTAAGTTCATAGGAGTTGCTTGAAACCCTAGCTGCATGAACTTAAGTACCTATGCTTGAATACTAGTATGATAGGTCGACTAGATGCAATGCTAAATAGAAACTTAGTAAAAGTAGAGTGATTTATTGTCACTCGCGAATTATAGGAGTTGCTTGTTTACTTATGCTAGAACCATAAGGATGATGGGTGGGGCCGGGCAATTGGTTCTGAATCGGTGAATTGCCCCATCTGTCTAGTGATAAATGTGCTAAGATCAAACCATGATGGTGTTCGTGGTCAAGTGTTTGAAAGTACTAAACTCATACCTAATATGGGATGGGAAAGCCTAGTACCTAATTGAACCAGGATATGGGCATACCTTCTCACTCTCTCCGGAACCTGGTTCCCCTGATGCATTATGTGGGTACAAGTGCAGTCATGGTACAACATCGTCCGGGACCGTGGGGCATTGTATCCAAGGAAGTGGGCCCTAGCCACGTGATTGGGGATTGATGGGGATGGCTGACACGTGTGGACCCGTTGTGGTACAGCTCTGTTGTGGGTTTAGGTTCACCTTGAAAGGTTAAGAAACTTGATTCGAATCGTCTTCCTCTCACAGTTTCAGACTGCTTGCATTGTGCTGCATAGAGTAAGAAGTGGAACAAAGGCTGATTATTTAATACTAGTGTTTGATCTAAATTGTTTGATCACCATGCTTGCTTAGGATAAGTGCTTACTTGGAATGCTTAAGCAACAAGAACCTAATGCTAAAACTTGAAAGTAAGGACTTACTTAGATGCTTTTGGCAAAACAAACCCTTCAGCCAAAAAGCCTTGCATGTCTAGGAGTTGGTGGAGTAGATACCACCTGTCGGGTAGGTCTGAGTATTAGTATACTCAGCCTTGCTTGCGGCTTATTTTTAAGGTAATTGATGTCATGGCAGGCTTCACCATGGCATTGCTGTATCGATGCTAGACTCTGGTTTAATTTCCGCTGCTTGAACTCTGAAAACTCTACCTTTATGCTTTTTGAACTCTTGGGTTGTAATAATTGAAGTTGGCACCTGTATTAATCTATCTGGATTGTTGTAATCTCTAGACTCGCGTTCGTGTGAGTATGGTTTGTTTTGATTAGAGACAAGTGGTTTATCGGGTGAAACTCGACAGACTACCCTTTTTAACATGATTAAAGTATCTGCTCTCATATGAGGCGAAGTTGAGTACACTTTAGCTGGGTTAATTTGGCTGGTTCTGCCATAGTATGTTACTTGTTTGCAATCTTTCTGACTTGGAGCAATGACTTGACTTAGGATGACGCATTTGTTTATTTTTGCCCTCTATCGTTGCCTTGCGGGGCTCAAGCAGTGTTGCCCAAGATCTATCCGGCTAATATGCTAGTCGCGCCGCCGACAAGCCTTGAGTATGATTCCGAGTCCTCTTTTGGGTCCGTCGTTAGTATGACCAATGAGGGTGGTGAGGATCAGGGCGCCAGATGGCAGACTCGGCAGGTCATGTGCAAGCAGCCCCTTTCCAAGGGGCTTCTACCGAGTGGAAAGAAGAAGAAGCTGGCTGGCAGGAAGAAGGAGAAAACCATGCCAAGTACTAGGTCGGTCAGCGAGATGGAGTCCGACATGCCAAGCCCGGTTGCGAAGGACAACAAGCCGAAGCTCGAGAAGACCACCACGGCTTACATGGCACGCCTCAAGGAGGTGTTGAAAGTTAAGATGCATGGCGGCTCGAGCAAAGATACATTCGTGCCGCCTCCGCAGTTGCACCCAAAGTTACGCTTGATGAAAAAGAGCACCCTATAACTGCTGCCATCCTTGCACTCTCTATGTTTATGATTGCAATCTGATCTTGCTTGGATTGCTTGTTTGTGATGACGATGCAGAACTGGTGTATGGTCTGAGGATGGCAGCGCACAGCTGACGAGGTGCTCGGGTCAGACCGAGGCCACCAGCGGTCACACCGTCGAGCAACCGTCGGCCAAAGAGGTCGTGACTGGCGAGGGTGGTCAGAATGAAGAATTTGCATCAAGTCCTATGCCACAACAAGTTGAAGTCAGTGCTAAGGCTACCAATGATAGCATGGCTAACCCCGAGGTCATGGAGGAGGTGGAGGAGGACATCATGGTCGAAGAGGAGGCTGAGGAGGACACCAGAGCCGATCTTTAACAGGATGAGCCGCCCCGAGATGATCCACTGCCTGATTTGCCCTTGTTGGATGGAGGAAATGATCCTGATATCTTCAACATCTTCGGGGCTTACCTTGCTGCGGATGCAGCGTAGGATAGGGAAGATCTGGCCAAGCTGTAGCAAGCATCCTCTGAAGTTTCTTAGCTGTTAATCATAAGTTTGCCGACGAACCCGGAGATTTTATATCTGAAAGAAGTTTCTATGCAGAGCTCTGATTGTTAGGTAGTGAACAGGGTCTTGTTAAGCGTACTCACAAGAGGGTGGACGTGATCCACCATGCTGAGCAATATCATCTAAAGGCAGCGTGCCTGGAGGCTAAGCTCAAGAAGGCAAAGGGAGATCTCGAGAACAAGCAGTCTCAACAGAACATCGAGAAGATAGTGCATGATGGCCTTATGAAAGGTAATGTGTGCCAACCTTGTGACATCCCTTGTGATGAAGAGACTAAATCATAGAATCATCAAAGTGATTAAGAAACAAATTAAAACTAACTCCAAATTGGTAAGTGTTGAACCCCTTTAATGGTGCTCATTTGGGCAGAAAATAAAAATAGATTTTGTATAAGAACTCAATTTTTGGCCAATATAAAAGTGGTAGATATCTCCAAATTGAATGACTTTCATAATTAGTACTTTTTCTGATTTTGAGTGGAAGGTATTCAAAAATTGGGTTGAAGTGCGGCCAAAATTCAAATTTAATTAAAAAACCAGTTGACTGGCGTTCCACCAAAGTTACCATGATATTATCTCCAAATCCATCAAGCTTTTTACCTGTCAGTTATTATAGAAGTTGGAGTCTATAGTTTGGTCTCGAACTTTTACATTTGGAGATTGCACCATGTAGTTCAATTTTTGAGAGAAAATGCACATAGAAGATCAGCCCCTTGCGTGGCACACGCGAACGCCATGTGGGTTTGGGCGCGGTTACCGCGCCGCTGCGAACTCGCCGGTGCCACGCGGCACCTGACGCCTGCCACCGCCGCACCGCCCAACTGCCGGCCACAGAACAACAACACAAGCGCCGTAGCTGGCCACTCAGCACACGCGCGCTATCCTTCCTTCTGCACGACAAGGTCCTTGCCGACCAACCGGTGCCTCGCCACGCCACTACTAGCGCACCGCGTGCCTCTGCCGTACATTTGCACGCCCCCACCCACTACCACAACCACTAGGCCACCGCAGTGCCGCCCAATGCGCGAAGGTCAGACCTTCGCCTCAGGATCCCACTCCCCCTTCCTCCCCTTTGCCTGCTATAGAAGCCCCTACCCATGCTCGCTGGCCGCTTGCCCGAAACCCCGCCGCCTGCCATTGATGCCACCTATGGAGCACCCACCTCTGACCACTCCTGTCACCACCCGAGCACCGCAGAGCCTTCCCCAACCGTCACTCCACCTTCCTAGCTCCATTCTCGGCCACCGCCGCCGCCGCCGCCCTCACCGAAGTAGAGACAGACGTGGCTGCACCACCACTGCCTCGTCGAGTGCCATCGCATGCCATCATCCGCCCCCAAGCCCTACACCGGACAAGTCTCTGGTGAGCCCCTCATCACTTCCCCACCCTTATTCCACGCCCCCACGGCGGCCCCTCGCCGGAATTGCGTCGCCTGCGCCGCCGGCCGGTCGAGGAACCACATTGCGATTTGAAGTTTCATTTTAGGGGCTTTAGTGCAAATATGCAGGGACCTCGTGGTGAGGTTTTGAAAAGTATAAGGGGGGTTCTGTAAAAGAGAAAAGTTAAATTTGAATAAAATGCATTTAAATGGCTGCAAACTTGGAAAATGCCTAGAAAATTGTAGAAAAATGATAAAACTATGAAACTTGTTTTGTTGAGTTTCTGATGATGACTAGTTTATTTCAAAAATGTTCATGGGCATGTTACTATTGCATATCTAATGCTATAATTTATTTTTTTTCTAGACTTGTTAAATGCCTTATAAGTCATGTGATGATCTAAAAATTGTGAAACCAATTTTGTTAGCTTCCATTTAACATGTATGTTCCAAATTTGCAACTTGTGTTAGTAGAATCTATGGTGCTCATGTTTTTTCAAATCCAAATGCTTAATGGCTCTCTTAATATTGTTATTTACATGATAATTAGAGGAAAGTAGATAAAAATGCAAAATAAATTTTGTTACATTCTGGAAGCTCATGCCTGACTAGAAAAAATATTTATCCTTGTGAAATGTGTATTTTTGGTTACATGTTATTTAATATCCTTATTGTGGAGTAAATAGTGCTCATGCTCCTAAACTTCTAATAAATTCACAATAGCCTATGATAGTGTTGAAAATGATTCTGTAAAATTTGTGAAAATAAACTAATGATAGAACCCTGGTTGAAAATCATTCTTCATGATCTGCAAATTAACACTGTTTAATTTTTAGTAATTTTTGTGGTTGTCAAATCCATCTAAACTTTTTACAGTAGAATTCTTGTGTAGAGGGAAAGCTCCTGTAAAAATTTGGTGTTCATATCTTAATAGATGCTTCTTGAACATTTATTCATGTTAAAAACTAATTTACTTAGTAGAGGAAATTGCTACTAGGATTTGTATGCTCACAAATGAATATTTATGCTCTTCATCAGTAGCATATTCATCCTTATAAGGTTTGCTAAACAATACCAAAACACCACACCTATTGTCTTTTGAACAATAAGTTTCTAAGAATTTTATGTGTACACAATCACCATCAAAATAAAAGCTATGTTTTCTTCCCAACCAACCTTGTTTTGTGAAGAAAAGAAATGCTATAAACTTATCTAGGTGAATGTGGCCAAAAGGAAAGAAAGGTTTATAAACTTGTGTAGGTGAATGTGGCCAAAAATACACCCTATACTTTTGTAATGATTAACAAAATGAGACCTACGTCACGAAAGATTATAAACGAAATCTTATGCATATGCATCTTGTGTAGAACCTAACCTCACTGACGAAACGTAAGAGCTCGCCCTAACACTTGAAGAAGGACACCCTCCTACTGAGCTGAACCTGATCGAGGCGACTCAAGACCCGAACCAGGATACAGAAGAGCCAAAGGCTAACCTAGGACAAGAAGGCAAGCTCCGGAGCATAACCCTGGTTTCTAAAGTCATACAATAATCTTATTGCTATGTTGTGCATTAAGTTCATAGGAGTTGTATTGAAACCTTAGTTGAATGCTCCCTAGTACCCATGGTTGACTACTACCACGATTAGTCATTTAGATGCTATGCTAAATAGGGACACGATAACAGTCGAGTGATTTCCTGTCACTCGCGAGCTATAGGAGTTGCCTGTTTACTTATGTTGGAATCATAAGATTGACGGGTGGAGCTTGGTACTATGTTCCTAAAATTGTGGATGCCCGTCTGTATAGAGGAAAATTCCTAAGGTTGAACCGTGTCGGCATTCATGGTTAAGTGTTTGAACGTACTAAACACATGCCTAGAGAATGGGGAATCAGTAAGCCTCATACGTGATTGAACCGGCGTGGACCTTTCCCCGCTCTCTCTGGAATCGGGTTCCCTGGGTGCATCATATGGGTACAAGTGCGGCCACAGCACGGAGTCATTCCGGGGACCGATGGGGCCTTGTATCTAAGGGAAGTGGGATCTGGAGAAGCGCTGCGAATTGATGGGAACCGTTGATATATGTGAATCCATCGTGGTATGCATATGTCGTGTGTTTAGGTCCACCTTGGAAGGTTAAGAAATTCGATTCGAATCATCTGCTTGTCACAGTTTGGGACTACTTGATCACTATTCCGCACTGAGTAAGAAGATGAACAAGGATGATGCTTAATATTGATGCTTGATTAAATTGCTTGTGCTACCATGCTTGCTTAGATTAGGTGCTTATCTAGAATGGTTAATCAACTAGGACTTGATGCTAAAACTTGAAAGCAAGAATGCACTTTAGAAGCTTTTGACAGAAACAAATCACTCAGCCAAAAAGCCTTGCATGTCTAGGAGTTGGTGGATTAGATACCACTTAACGGGTAAGTCTTGCGGAGTATTAGTATACTCAGCCTTGCTTGTAGCTATTTTTCAGGTAAAGATGTTGATGATGTGGTTGCTAGTGTTACTTGGCCGTACCAGCTCCCTACGGGATGGACAGTTGAGTGGGACCCATCGTCAGTGGGTGAGGATCGTAGTGAGTGATATCATGGATGGCTTCACCATGGTATCATGTATCGACGTTAGATTCATCGTTATTTTTGGCTGCATTTGAACTTTGGACTACTTTATGTTTTGAACTTTGTTGTAATAAATAATTTGGGACCTCTGCAGTATTTCACTTGGATTGTTGTAATCTCTGGGCTCGTCTTTGTACGAGTATGGTATACTTGTTTCGATCGTAAATACGTGGTTGTATCGGGTGAAACTCGATAGACTACCATCTTGATCCGATTAAAGTGTCAGTTCGCATTTCAGGCAATGTTTAGCACACTTTAGCCGGGTTAATTTGGGTGGTCTGCCATAGTTGGTATCAGAGCAAAAAGCATACACCAGAGAAAGCAACAAGTCTTAAACACTTATTTCGATAAAACTTACCAAGAAAAATCGTGTTTGAAAAACCGTTGGTTCGTTAAGGATGAAATATAGTCGGTGAAGCGCTAGGGGATTAGGGGTTGATCAGGTGGCTAACTAACTTATTGGTTATATAATACTGACTTCCAGCACATTACTTTCAGTCAAAACTTACTTTCTTGCACAATGGTTGGCGCAGGGGTACGGTGATTGTTATAATGTACCCACGGCACCGTATGAAAATATGGTGGCAGTACAAAAAAAATGGTTGGTGCAAGGGTACGGCGATTGCTGTAACATACCCACGGCATCATATGAAAATATGATGGTGGCACATAAAAGGTGAATACGCTATATCGGTGTATGAACGTTGTCCGTACAACAGAAATCGTGCGGATGGCCGTTTCTATAGTGAACGGTAATGAAATGGGACACTTTCGTGAGGGCTGGCACGAAATGCCCAATTTGTACTTGGATTGTTTTTTGCAGGTACACTAACCACGATTACGTTAAGTTAAAGAACGGTGAGAAATTCGGCTAGATATTATAGGGAGAGCCGTAATTTATGCCATGCCACCTTTACTAACCCCGTAAGTCCAAGCTATTGGAAATTCTTTGAATTTGTGAGGACGCATAGGACGTGCATGCATCATGTAAAAATCTACAAATTGGAATTTGGAACAACTTTTGTATAGAACCTTTGTATGGATAACTGTTGACACCGGATTTTGACCAATCCTATAAATTCGGAGTACAAGATAATTGGAGTCACGTACAGCAATAAGAAGCTAGCATGCGTGCACATGGGCACAGAGTCAAAATCGGCTTCATTGGATTGATCGGCAAGAAGAGCCAAGGATGATATAAAAGAAAGCCCAGCACGTATGGATAAAAATGATTAGAATATACAACATGGATTCTAGTGCACTTTACATGCCATGCCTGGGAGGCTTCTAGAATAATTATGCATGCGGCCGATCTGTGCATGTACGGGAGGTTGTTTCATAGAATAAAATATTTTAGAGATAGAGTTGGGTTAGTTAGAGATAGAGTTTTTTATTAGAAAAGATTGTGTACGTGACTTGCCTTGTGCGTGGTTAGATGCCAATTATGTAACGTCCGCCCTATAAATATAAACGGACGTGGCCATTGTAAAGAATCATCACACGATCAATAAACAAACATATTTACCTTTAACTTTCGGCTCCACGCCATTGCCCTAGGAGTAGGAGTAATGTAGTTTCTCGATGAGTTCCTTCTAGCAAGCTAGGCTGCATCGACCTCGATCTCTGGCGAGCTGCAAGTTCCATCACCAGGTGTTCTAGGCTTTAACCACCGGGCGCATCGCTGTGGTTTCGTCTAGTTTCATCTACCAGTTATCAAGTATCTTGGATCTTTGACTTACGGCGCATCGCTTCTGTCTCGAGCTACGGTATTCACCAGTTATCCCGCCTTGATTAAGCTTGTATCGGCTGATATTTATCTGTTCTATCGTCTTGCTGTTTACGACATATTAATTGTTATTAATTCTGTCGGAATAGACGATAGGTCTATTTTTAATAGCCTGTTGCATCTTAATCTTGGTTACCCCTTCGAGTGCTGTTGGGATTAAGTTTCGTTATGATTGGATTCATCGGCTGGCCGGGTTCAGATTAACATCTTGCTAAATATTTCTAGACTGCAACTACCGGGCGCATTGCTGTGGTTTCACCTAGAGATATTGGTGGAGAGTTTAGTTTAGATCTCATAAGCTTGTGGCTCTAGATATGGTGGAGCACCAGCTCAACAGCATCCTATTTTTTATCAGCCGTCCGGCTGATGGTTATTGTAAATTATATTAAATCGGCTGGATGGCCGATGAATCACTCACATTCATCAAGGTACTGGAATCAGCTTCACAGCTAATATATTTGTTATGATTTATTTTGTTGCACCATTATCAGTACTGTGCCACGATTATATTGGCCTGATTGGCCGGTTGCCTCGGACTTCACAACGACTATCATCTCCTTGTCAGGTGAATGGTCAAACTGACTGGCACGCCCGCGCACAGCATGCGCGCCGATTTGGATTCTGCACTGGAGTTAAGCAGATCTCCCAGGTCCTCATGTGCTGATGCAGGGTCCACCACCGCCAGGATTTTGCGTCAACACATTTTTGGTGTCAAGAATGGGATCTTTTGTCCATACGTGAGGACACCTATGTGTTGACAACAAAAGCTTGCTGGTTACTGCACCAAGTTTTGGTGTCAACATACTTGATCTTTTGTTTCCACTGCCAACGAATTCATTGGCTCACAATGGGATCAAGGTATCAAGCCGATTGGGTTCTTTATATTTCAAGAGGAGTCGACGTGGCTTTAGATATTGCAATCAGACGTCATTAGCTCTGAAGACAAGTATCAGACTTCTATAATTAGTTTCGGAACATGAAACATTCATACTCCAAAACTGGGGGGCATGTGTTGACACCGGATTTTGACCAATCCTATAAATTCGGAGTACAAGATAATTGGAGTCACATACAGCAATAAGAAGCTAGCATGCGTGCACATGGGCACAGAGTCAAAATCGGCTTCATTGGATTGATCGGCAAGAAGAGGCAAGGATGATATAAAAGAAAGCCCAGCACGTATGGATAAAAATGATTAGAATATACAACATGGATTCTAGTGCACTTTACATGCCATGCGTGGGAGGCTTCTAGAATAATTATGCATGCGGCCGATCTGTGCATGTACGGGAGGTTGTTTCATAGAATAAAATATTTTAGAGATAGAGTTGGGTTAGTTAGAGATAGAGTTTTTTATTAGAAAAGATTGTGTACATGACTTGCCGTGTGCGTGGTTAGATGCCAATTATGTAACGTCCGCCCTATAAATATAAAGGGACGTGGCCATTGTCAAGAATCATCACACGATCAATAATACAACATATTTACCTTTACCTTTGGGCTTCACGCCATTGCCCTAGGAGTAGGAGTAATGTAGATTCTCGACGAGTTCCTTCTAGCAAGCTGGGCTGCATCGACCTCGATCTCCGGCGAGCTGCAAGTTCCGTCACCAGGTGTTCTAGGCTTTAACCACCGGGCGCATCGCTGTGGTTTCATCTAGTTTCATCTACCAGTTATCGAGTATCTTGGATCTTTGACTTACGGCGCATCGCTTCTATCTCGAGCTACGGTATTCACCAGTTATCCCACCTTGATTAAGCTTCTATCGGCTGATATTTATCTGTTCTATCGTCTTGCCGTTTACGACATATTAATTGTTATTAATTCTGTCGGAATAGACGATAGATCTATTTTTAATAGCCTGTTGCATCTTATTCTTGGTTACCCCTTCGAGTGCTGTTGGGATTAAGTTTCGTTATGATTGGATTCATCGGCTGGCGGGGTTCAGATTAACATCCTGCTAAATATTTCTAGACTGCAACTACCGGGCGCATCGCTGTGCTTTCACCTAGAGATATTGGTGGAGAGTTTAGTTTAGATCTCATAAGCTTGTGGCTCTAGCTATGGTGGAGCACCAGCTCAACAGCATCCTATTTTTTATCAGCCGTCTGGCTGATGGTTATTGTAAATTATATTAAATCGGCTGGATGGCCGATGAATCACTCACATTCATCAAGGTACTGGAATCAGCTTCACAGCTAATATATTTGTTATGATTTATTTTGTTGCACCATTATCAGTACTGTGCCACGATTATATTGGCCTGATTGGCCGGTTGCCTCGGACTTCACAACGACTATCATCTCCTTGTCAGGTGAATGGTCAAACTGACTGGCACGCCCGCGCACAGCATGCGCGCCGATTTGGATTCTGCACTGGAGTTAAGCAGATCTCCCAGGTCCTCATGTGCTGATGCAGGGTCCACCACCGCCAGGATTTTGCGTCAACACATTTTTGGTGTCAAGAATGGGATCTTTTGTCCATACGTGAGGACACCTATGTGTTGACAACAAAAGCTTGCTGGTTACTGCACCAAGTTTTGGTGTCAACATACTTGATCTTTTGTTTCCACTGCCAACGAATTCATTGGCTCACAATGGGATCAAGGTATCAAGCCGATTGGGTTCTTTATATTTCAAGAGGAGTCGACGTGGCTTTAGATATTGCAATCAGACGTCATTAGCTCTGAAGACAAGTATCATACTTCTATAATTAGTTTCGGAACATGAAACATTCATACTCCAAAACTGGGGGGCATGTGTTGACACCGGATTTTGACCAATCCTATAAATTCGGAGTACAAGATAATTGGAGTCACATACAGCAATAAGAAGCTAGCATGCGTGCACATGGGCACAGAGTCAAAATCGGCTTCATTGGATTGATCGGCAAGAAGAGGCAAGGATGATATAAAAGAAAGCCCAGCACGTATGGATAAAAATGATTAGAATATACAACATGGATTCTAGTGCACTTTACATGCCATGCGTGGGAGGCTTCTAGAATAATTATGCATGCGGCCGATCTGTGCATGTACGGGAGGTTGTTTCATAGAATAAAATATTTTAGAGATAGAGTTGGGTTAGTTAGAGATAGAGTTTTTTATTAGAAAAGATTGTGTACATGACTTGCCGTGTGCGTGGTTAGATGCCAATTATGTAACGTCCGCCCTATAAATATAAACGGACGTGGCCATTGTCAAGAATCATCACACGATCAATAATACAACATATTTACCTTTACCTTTGGGCTTCACGCCATTGCCCTAGGAGTAGGAGTAATGTAGATTCTCGACGAGTTCCTTCTAGCAAGCTGGGCTGCATCGACCTCGATCTCCGGCGAGCTGCAAGTTCCGTCACCAGGTGTTCTAGGCTTTAACCACCGGGCGCATCGCTGTGGTTTCATCTAGTTTCATCTACCAGTTATCGAGTATCTTGGATCTTTGACTTACGGCGCATCGCTTCTGTCTCGAGCTACGGTATTCACCAGTTATCCCGCCTTGATTAAGCTTCTATCGGCTGATATTTATCTGTTCTATCGTCTTGCCGTTTACGACATATTAATTGTTATTAATTCTGTCGGAATAGACGATAGATCTATTTTTAATAGCCTGTTGCATCTTAATCTTGGTTACCCCTTCGAGTGCTGTTGGGATTAAGTTTCGTTATGATTGGATTCATCGGCTGGCGGGGTTCAGATTAACATCCTGCTAAATATTTCTAGACTGCAACTACCGGGCGCATCGCTGTGCTTTCACCTAGAGATATTGGTGGAGAGTTTAGTTTAGATCTCATAAGCTTGTGGCTCTAGCTATGGTGGAGCACCAGCTCAACAGCATCCTATTTTTTATCAGCCGTCTGGCTGATGGTTATTGTAAATTATATTAAATCGGCTGGATGGCCGATGAATCACTCACATTCATCAAGGTACTGGAATCAGCTTCACAGCTAATATATTTGTTATGATTTATTTTGTTGCACCATTATCAGTACTGTGCCACGATTATATTGGCCTGATTGGCCGGTTGCCTCGGACTTCACAACGACTATCATCTCCTTATCAGTTGAATGGTCAAACTGATTGGCACGCCCGCGCACACCACGCGCGCCGATTTGGATTCTGCACTGGAGTTAAGCAGATCTCCCAGGTCCTCATGTGCTGATGCAGGGTCCACCACCACCAGGATTTTGCGTCAACAATAACATATCAACCTAGTGTCGCCCTCACAAAAACTCTTGGCGATCACCTAAGGATTTTCTAGCTGTCAACAACTGGAACTACCTACTGTCAAAAAAACTTTTCAGGCTATCAGATGATCTTTGTTCCAAAAATATCCTATAAGAAAGTTGTTCCACATTTAGCATGGGTTATTCTGTAAAAATCTCATAAAGTTGGGCAAAGTAGAACTCAAGTATACTCAAATTGGTAGCCCGATGTTTGCTGAAAATTTCTGAGTGCACAGATGACAGAAGTTGAATTTTTTGACCACCTTGGGTCAGTTTTTGTCCAGTATCATAAAGGAAACGTTGTAGATAACATAGTAGAAAACCTTCTGGTAAAATTTCATGATTTTTGGATGAGTAGCTTAAGAGTTATGGTTAGATTAGTGATGCATAGTTACAGAAAATTCCAGGTCATACCACAGTAGGGAAATCCAAGTTTTGACCCTTTTATATGCTGTTTGAGCAAAAGTTTTGAATAACAAACTTGTGACCAAATACCTAAGGAACATTCTAGTAAAATTTGGGAGTTTTTGGATGGGTACTTCTCGAGTTATGGCCATTTTTCTATCTATCCTGAAATTTGTTCTCACTCTTGGATAAATGATTTTCCTAGCTCTCACACACTCCCTCGATTTTTGTTTTCTTCAGATGGCTGACCCGTCTACATCGTGGTGGATATGGACGGGTGAGTTCACTCTGACTGCCTACACCGGGAGGGCTTTCCTTCCATCATGTGGGGTGTCTTGAGCTTGGTGGGATACACTACCCCTCCCCGCTACGTGGGACAGGAGTACGAGGAGCGCGGAGTGCCCCATTGTCGCGTACACCTCACGCTTCTCCCCGTGTCACGTGCACCTAACGCTTCTCCCCCACCTGATGCACCCCAAATGGCCGACCTTGGAGGTCAAGACTCTTGGGTACTGCCTCAACGACACCTGGGAGGTGACTGCTCTTCAGGGGCTCACTACTTTCTGTAGTCGGCACCCAGAGGAGGTTGCTATCGCTCTCGTAGGGCTGTTTCCATCACCACAGGCAAACGACCCTATGTGGCTTGACAGGATGGACCACATGGATCTTCTGGGGTTAATTTTCTCTCAGGAGACGATCTTCACTTCAGCACGGTGTATGAATGCACTATACCATTTACAGGCTCTCCAAGGCAAGGCAATAGCCCAGTTGTCCGATCTAGCGCAGGCGAATCAGATCATGTTGAATGATTGGAACAGCCAGATGGTCGGCCTCTCAGTTGAGTTGGTTGACAAGGACACAAGGATTGCCCAGTTGGAGACTCAGGTGGGATAGCTTCAAACAGAGCTGAGTGACAGGGTGGCCGCTATTGATTTATTGGAGGATTAGGTGTATGACCTCAACATGGAGTTGGAGGATGCGAATGATCATATTGAGATGCACCACGAGCAGGAAGTAGCTATGCAGGCCCCTCCAGCTGTCATGGAGGAGGAGGAGGAGGATCTTGAGGAGATGGAGGGTGTCTCCGGTATGGACGTGGAGAGCGGAGCACCACAGCTACCATCTTGGGGAGCTCACTTCCCGATGCTCAGTGTATCTTCAGTCAATGATTTGGATGACTTTTAGATGTTTCGGATAGTTTTTGTGTATACTCCTTGGTGTAGCCTAATTTTTGGACCATGGATGTAATAGGCTAACTTAGAGTCGAGTATTCTTTTGCGTAGAAGATGCTACGATTGTGACACTTGATTATGGGGCATGTTTCCAAAAACTTGACATTTGATGTAATCCGACATGGGAATGACCGATTTCTGCGGTAGAAGCATGTTTGAATTTTTAACCTTGTTTCCCTTCATCTCTGAGCTGTTTTATGAATACCAAGTTGTTGGAATTTTCATAACCTAATTGCTCACAAAATTTCAGCATCATTGGACTTCTCTAACTCAAGTTATGAGCAAAACATTGCAGCTCGGCCTGCTGAAAAACAGCCAGGACAGAGAGGCAAAGATGGAATTTTTCGGTCCAGATAACCCTTGAATTGATCTCTGAGTTGAATACCAAAGTTGTAGCATACTGAATTTCCTACCCACTGACCAAATATGAGAATTTATGGACGCTTGAGTCAGGATATGTGAATTTTCTCTTAAGTTACAGTTTTCTGCCCATATTGTTTAACTGCATTTTGAACTTTAACATTCTGCACATGGTTTACCTTGTTTCATCTTCTTGTGGGCAAGTTTGGAAATTATGTGACTAATGGAAAGGTTCACCTTGCAAGTGCAGGGAACGTGTCAGAACCCTGGTGGTTTTGAACCTAGTGGCAGCAAACAACAAACACCCCCCCCCCCACGCCTTCTATGGAGGCGATATTGGCTGCCCAAACTGAATTGTTGCGGCATCTTGTCCAAGGACAGCAGCAGCATCAAGGTGGGCGCAACGTCCATCAGCCCCGGGTGGTGAGTTACGAAGATTTCCTGGGCACCCAACCCCCATTGTTTCACAAAATAGAGGAGCCCTTGGATGCGGATGCTTGGGTTCACACTATCGAGTCCGAGTTCTCTGTACTCATGGCAGTCTGTCCAGATGAGAACAAGGCGAAGTTTGCGGCACAGCAACTTCGAGCCTCGCACATTTGTGGTGGGATCATTATCATGCCATGCTCCTAGCCAATCATGTGGTTTCTTGGGACGAATTCAAAGCTGCCTTTAGGGGCCATCATATTCCAGAGGGTTTGATGGAGAGAAAGTTGAATGAGTTCCTCGCACTGGCGCAGGGCACGCATACTATGCTCCAATATGCTTAGAACCTTAATGACTTGTGTCAGTACGCGGGCTATCATGCTGACATGGATGAGAAGAAGAGAGACCGTTTCCGTCAAGGTCTCAACACCAAGCTCAGGGAATGACTGAATCCCATCAAAGTAAACAGTTATAATGATTTGGTGAACTTAACGATCACAAGGAGGATTGTATCATAGCTCATCGTGTAGACAAAAAGAGGAAGGCTCCAATGCCATCAACTAGTGCCCCGAATCCAAAGTTTCGGCTGGTCTAGAATGCTCCACCCAAAGTTCCTCAAAGAACCCCACAACCTAGACGTTGGGTCATCAGGCCACCTCAGTAGCAAGGCCCAAGGCCCAATGCTCCGCAGCCAGCTCACACTGGCAATGGGAATCACTGCTTCGTCTGTGGGAGTCCCAATCACTTTGCTAGAGAGTGTCCACAGAACAGCCCCCAGAACCAGAGACAAGGCTTAAATTAGAACAAGGGAAGGAAGCAGAAAGTCTGGATCAAGCAAGGGATGATTAACTTCACCACTCTCGCCGATCTTCCTGAGGGTGCACCGGTAATGACGGGTATTTTCTCTATCCATAACCAGCCTATGGTTATATTATTCGATTCTGGTGCATCACATAGCTTTATTGGAACAAAATTCAGTGGTAAAGCGGATTGGATTTTTGTCACACCAAAGGATCTTACATGATTTCAACACCTGGTGGCAAAATTGTTTCCAACCAAATAACGTGTGGTGTGCCACTCAAGTTGGGTAGTAAAATATTCCAAACCCTCCTTATTATTTTGGGTTTGGAAGGCATAGAAATTATTTTGGGGACAAATTGGATGACTCAGCACAAAGTCATGTTAGACATCGCACCACGGGCCGTCGAAATAAATTTCCCCACACATGGAGCTTCCACACTTTACTTGCCATCCCAAGAGTGCATAAACTCGTGCGCTTATCCGACAATAGGGTTCCGATTGGAGGAAATTCCCGTGGTATGCGAGTATGCCGATGCTTTTCCGGATGACTTGCTAGGAATGCCATCGGATAGGGACATTGAGTTTGCCATTGAACTACAGCCAGGCATTGCACCTATCTCGAAAAGACCCTACCGAATGCCGCCTGTCGAGTTGGCAGAATTAAAAACCCAACTTCAAGAGCTACTGGACAAGGGTTTTATTTGCCCAAGCACATCACCTTGGGGCTGCCTAGCTCTCTTTGTAAAGAAAAAGGATGATAGTTTGAGGATGTGTGTAGATTACCGACCTCTCAATATGGTGACTATCAAAAATAAATATCCACTACCCCATATTGATGTCCTCTTTGATCAACTCGCCAGAGCTAGAGTGTTCTCCAAACTTGATCTCCGCTCTAGCTATCATGAAATTAAGATCTGGCCAACTGACATCCCTAAGACCGCCTTCTCTACTCGATATGGATTGTATGAGTACTTAGTCATGTCTTTCGGGCTCACGAATGCTCCTGCCTACTTCATGTATCTCATGAATTCGGTGTTTATGCCCGAGCTTGACAAGTTCATTGTGGTCTTCATTGATGACATCCTTATATATTCCAAAAATGAGGAAGAGCATGCTCAACACATCTGCATTGTTCTTCAACACCTTAGAGATCACTAACTTTACGCCAAATTCTCCAAGTGTGAATTTTGGTTAGATAGTGTGAAATTCTTGGGACACACCATCTCTAGTGAGGGCATAGCCATTGATCTAAGCAAGGTACAAGAGGTGATGGGCTGGAAGCCACCCACTTCTGTTCATCAAATCAGAAGTTTCCTTGGTCTAGCAGGCTATTATCATCGTTTCATTCCGGATTTCTCGAAGATAGCCAAGCCAATGACCAAGTTGTTAAAGAAAAGGGTCAAGTTTGTATGGTGCGAAAAGTGTGAATAAGCTTTCCACACTCTCCGAAAACACTTGACTTCAGCACTAGTCTTAGCTCAGCCCGATAACACCAAGCCCTTTGATGTTTACTGTGATACCTCTGGCACTGGTCTCGGATGTGTTCTTATGCAAGACAATGGAGTCATTGCTTGTGCTTCATGTGCACTTTGGCCTCACGAGCAGAATTACCCGACACATGACCTTGAGCTAGCAGTGGTGATTCATGCTCTCAAGATCTAGAGAAATTATTTGATGGGTGCTCATTGCAATATCTACACTGATCACAAAAAGTATTAAGTATATATTTACCCAGGCCAATCTGCATATGCGTCAAAGAAGGTGGTCGGAGTTAATTAAGGATTACGATCTCGAGGTGCACTATCACCCGGGAAGGCTAACGTGGTTGCATATGGGTTATAGTTGATAGACTGACCAAAACAGCACATTTTATTGCGGTTCAAACAACCTACACAACCAAGAGATATGCCGAGCTATATCTTGATCGCATTGTTTGCCTACATGGAGTGCCCAAAACGATCATCTCAGATTGAGGTACTCAGTTTGTGGCACGCTTCTGGGAAGAGTTGCAAGCTTCTCTTGGCACTAAGCTAATTCGCAGCTCGACCTATCACCCTCAAACAGATGGACAAACTGAAAGGATAAATCAAATCCGTGAAGATATGCTTTGAGCTTGCGTCATTCATTATGACAAAAAGTGGGATAAATGCTTCCCTCTAGCAGAGTTTTCCTATAACAACAACTACCAAGCTAGTTTGAAGATGGCACCATTTGAGGCCTTGTATGGTCATAGGTGTCAAACTCTGTTGAGTTGGTCCCAAGCCAGAGAGCGAAAAGTATTTGGGCTAGATTTGGTAATTGAGACGGAAAAAAAAGATAGTGTAATGCAAGAACACCTTAAAGCCGCCTAATCTAGGCAAAAGAACTATTTTTACAAGAGGAGGAAACCCTTGCAATTCAAAGTTGGTGACCATGTCTACATTCAAGTTTCACCAACCAAAGGTGTGCAAAGGTTCGGAGTAAAGGGAAAACCAGCTCCTCGATACATTGGTCGCTATGAAATCACTAAAAATTGTGGACCCGTGGCCTATCGAGTGAAGCTTCCACCTAGACTTTCAGCGATCCATGATGTCTTCCATGTCTCTCAACTTAAGAAATGTGTTTGAGTTCCAACCAAGGTTATCAAACAAGAGGAAATATGGGTAGAACCTGACCTTTTTTATGTTCAGCTTCCCATCAAGATTCTTGATTACAAGGAAAGAAGAACTAGGAGGCAAGTGGTAAGAATGTTCAAAATTCAATGGAGCCATCATACTGAAGATGAGGCAACATGGGAAACTTAAAAATTTCTCAACAAAAACTAAAGTGGTTTCCTATTCGAACAGAAAGGTACACGCACATCCACACTAGTTTTAATCACTCGAATCACAGGACGAGATCCTTTTTAAGGGATAGGCTGTGACATCCCTAGTGATTAAGATACTAAATCAAAGAATCATCAAAGTAATTAAGAAACAAATCAAAACTAACTCCAAATTGGCTAAGTGCTAAACTCAAAGGCAAATCAAATTGCTAAGTGTTGAACCCCTTTAATGGTGTTTACTTGGGCAGAAAATAAAAACAGATTTTGTATAAGAACTCAATTTTCAGACAATATAAAAGTGGTAGATCTCTCCAAATTGAACAACTTTCATAATTAGCACTTTTTCTGATTTTGAGTGGAAGGTGTTGAAGTTCAGCAAAAATTCAAATTTAATTAAAAAACCAGGTTGACCGGCGTTCCACAAAAGTTCCCACGATTTTATCTCCAAATCCATCAAGCTTTTCACCTATCAGCTTTAATAGAAGTTGGAGTCTATAGTTTGATCTGAAACATTTACATTTCAAGATTGCACCGTGTAGTTCAATTTTTAAGAGAAAATGCGCACAAAAGATCAGCCCCTTGCGCACCACACGCAAACACCATGTGCATTTGGGCACGGTTACCGCACCACGGCGAACTCGCCGGCACCACGCGGCACCTGACGCCTGCCACCGCCACGCCGCCCAACCATTGGCCATAGAACAACAGCACAAACGCTGTACCTGGCCACTCAGAGCTAGTGCTATCCTTCGCTCCACACGGCAAGATCCTTGCCGAGCAATCGCTGCCTTGCCACGCCACTGCCGGCCATTTGCGCGCGCCCACCCACTGCCGCCACCACTCGGCCACTACAGTGCCGCCCAATGTGTGAAGACCCACACCTCAGCATCCCACTCCCCCTTCCTCCCCTTTGCCGGCTATAAAAGCCCCTGCCCACGCTCGCTGGGGGCCTGCCCGAAACCCCACCGCTCGCCATTGACACCGCCTGTGGAGCACCCACCTCCAGCAACTCCCGTCACCACCCGAGCACCGCAAAGCCTTCCCCGACCCTCACTCCACCTTCCCAGCCCCACTCCCGGCCACCACCTGTCAGTGTTTTAGACCGGCAACCCGCCTAGGGGTACCCTAGGTGGTCTTTTATGCGGTAAGGGTCGTCAAGAATCAAGGAATCAATGGTGACGCAAGGAACACGATTTAGACAAGTTCGGGCAGCTAGATCGTGTAATACCCTACGTCCTATGTGTTGGTTTGTATTGATGTGTGTTCTGGTCCTGAAGGATCCGTTTTGAGGGGGGTCCCTGCCCAGCCTTATATACCCGGGAGGGCAGGGTTACAAGTCTGAGTCCTAGTCGGGTACTATTACAGAGTTCTACTCGGTATCGTTCGAGTAGTTTTCCATAAACATACAAGACTAGTCCGAGTAGGATACACCCATCCTTGTTCTGATCTCGTCCGAGTACGTCCCATAGTGGGCCGCCCAAGGCCTACTCGTGGGTCTAGGGAGTAGTCCCGACAAGCCCCCGAGTACTTTGTAGTCGTGCGCCATAGTCTTGGGCGCTGCAGGCACTACCCGAGTAGTTTTGCGGACTGAAGTGCCCGAGTACTGTCGCGTGGCTGGAAGGTACTCTTTCTGCAGTCTCGAGTTGTCTCCGTCCCGAGTAGTTTTTATATGGTAGTGCGATGTCAATCGCACTCCATATGGAGTAGCCCCCGAGCCTTAGGTTGAGTCGAAGACTTAGGCCTAGGGTCAAACCAGCTTTTGTCCGTTTTACCCTCGGAAATCTTGAAAAAGAAAAAACTGACCAACAAGTACAGTACCCATAGCCTCCGAGCACTTGGGCGATTCCTGTCGTTGAAGTGGTCAGCAATCTGTTGAATGTAGTAACTGTTGGATGTTTATTGCGATTAATACGCAATTTTAATCTGTCCGTTGCGCAACTGAACGCGTCGAATCCGGAGCCGGTGGAGATAAATCTGGAAAGCCCCATTTTCAGTTGCTGTGACACCGCATGGGCATTTAGATCTGTTTCTTTCCTCCTCCTTTGTGCCTTCGCTCACTGTGTCGCCGCCGCCAGTGCTGCCACCTCCGCCACTGCCGCTTTTTGAGTTAGATCCGAGTGGAAACCTCTTCCCTAAGGCGAGGTTGAATCCATCAAATGCGCTCCAAGAAGATGGGCAAGAAACCCGAGAAGATCCAAGGCAAGGCTCTGGCGACGAGCAAGGTTAGATCCAAGAAGGGGAAGGAGTTGGTGCTGCCGGCACCGAAGGTGGGGCCGACGAACCAGACCGCTCTGCCGCCGCCTGGGGCAACTTGGCAACACTCTGTGATGAAGGAAGAGGGAGTCCAAGCGCTAGTTGATGCCAAGCTTCTTCAACCGAAGGAAATCGTGCAGTGGCGCCCCGCATTTCCCAATGTGTGGCAGTTTGAAGAACATTCGGCAGAGACGGTGATGCTTGCTCACTTCGTGGAAAGGGGACTGGCCGTGCCTACCTCCGACTTCTTCAGAGGTATTCTCGAGTACTACAATCTTCAGCTCGTCCACTTGAATCCCAATGGAGTACTGCACATGACTATATTTGTACATCTGTGCGAAGTTTTCTTGGGAGTACCTCCAAGCCTCAAGCTTTTCAAGAAATTGTTCTGTTGCAAGCCCCAGCCGAGTGCTCAGCGGATGGAGGTCTTTGGAGGCGCCGGGTTCCAACTCAGGAACTCGAGTGCATATATTGAGTACAATCTGACCGACTCCCGTGGGGATTGGAAGAAAAGGTGGTTCTACATTGGGAACCATGATCCTCGCCTGCCTGTGGTGACTGGTCACGCGCCCAAGCATGCGGAAAATTGGATAAGCGAGCCTGAGGATACCCCGAAACTTGATCTTCAGATGCAGCAGATCACCGAGTTGAAAGCACTCGGTCTGACTGGGATCAATGTGGCAGCCAGCTTTCTGAAAAGAAGGGTCCAGCCACTTCAAAAACGCGCTAACCCGGGAAGTGAGTACAAAGGTCTGAAAGATCCATCGCGTATGTCTGAGGAGGACATATCCGACGATGACGTGGAGGCGCTACTGGCGAAATTTTTCAGGAACTATCAGGGAGTACAAGTAATTCCTATGGCCCTTCGCCAGTATGAATCCTGGTACGAGCCAGAGGTGGTAAGTATTTCCGTCCTGACTTGTTTTCTTTTGACTTGTAATTCTTCTTGCTGACACCGTTTTGTTGTTTAGAAGTCCCGAGTACTTGACGGCTATGTCACGCAGTCGGAAGAAGAGTCAGAGGCCGCCGTCGAGGAGTTAGACGACAAACCTTCTCCCCCTGTCAAGAGGCGCAGAGTAGTCCGCAAGATGGCCGCGGCTAAGTCTGTTGCAACCACTAAGAAGTCTCGGGGTACCAAGGTATGTACTCGATAACTTGTATGTT
>NC_028457.1:17904153-17927699 GCF_000263155.2 Setaria italica | reverse complement strand
TTATATCAATTGAATTCTATAATTGCACTTAATACATTAAAATTATCAAACGGTTCAAAAAAATTACCAAAATTTCACATGAAATAATATACATTCTCTATTGACTATACAAAAAGTTTTTGTAGTCAAATCAAAATTCGACCATCACTTTGACTCCAAATCTTATCGAATCCTTCTCAACACTACGATTCTTCCTCTAAGCTGCTTCGGTTTGTAAACATCGTATGTGATGAAATGTGCGAAACTTTCTCAACTTTTTACCACAACCTCCACGTATGATACCATCACATCATGACAAATCTCATAATTTTTCGACTTCGTTTGCTTTTTTTACAATTTAAAAATCATTCGGTCATATGTTCGTGGTTGTGTTTCCTGAACAAGATGTTTGAAATTTCTTTTCATTTCATGGGTAAGGCCTCAAACTCGGCTAAATAACATAAATATCATTTTTCTACTCATTTTATTCTATAATTTGAATCACTTGCCGTTCAAATTTGACTTATACCAAAAATTTCCCTTCAAATGCAATTAATTAATTAAATATAGCAAACAAATCCAAAAATATACCAAATTTTAATATGAAGTACCACATGTTGTATGTGGGGAGTAGAAAAAATTTGAAGGTGGGAAGAGGAAAAAAACTAATTGGTTTGCCGAGTGGCAAAAAAACACTCGACAACCCTCCTCTTTTGCGAGTGTTTTTTTACACTCGGCAAAGCCCCTTGTTTGCCGAGTGCTTTTTTGGACACAAGACAAAGCTCCTTGTTTGTCGAGTGTTTTTTTTAACACCGGCAAAGCCCCTTATTTGTCGAGTGTTTTTTCTTTGCTGAGTGTTTTTAGCTCGGCACTCGGCAAAGAGCTTATTTGTCGAGTGTCAAAAAAACACTCGGTATAGAAAAAACACTCGACAAATTTGAGGTTCCCGTAGTGACGTCCCATTCCGGACATTGTGCATGAGCGGGCATCCTAGTTCATGAAACATGAGGCCGTAGCACAACCCAGTAACCCAGTAACACATTATATGATAAAAGATAGGACAATACCTTAAAATATGGATCAAGCCGTTGGTTGCCTACAATTTTTGAGGGTATGTCAAGTGAGCGATGCCTAAGCATTTCTGGCCCAAGTTGTCCGATTGCATACGACACTTCATCGAAGTATCGACAGACAGTTTCACCTGACCTTCTGAAATGAAAGCTATTTTTTAGGAAATGGAAATGCATCCGGCATGCGGCATCCACGGTAATTGCACACAGCCAAGTTCTTAAAAAAACACAGCTCAATAGCTGATCACAAATAAATGAAAGGAGAAAGAGTACACAAACAAGAGAAAATAATCATAAGCTAGGTCTAATATTGCTTAACTTATCCATCTACTCTTGACAAAAATATCCAATACCTCCAAAGTTCCTCACGCGCGATAATGAATCGCAGCCAATATGTTCCCTCAAAGTTCACCTCCAAATCAACGAAGAAATGCAGCTCGAAATCATGTCACTATCCATGCCTTGACGCCCTAGCTTCAACCCAAAGATCATCCATAGGCAGCCGAGCACGAACAGAAAATGCCCAAACACCATATAAATCTCCACGATGACAGCTCCAGGAAGAACACAATACCAACTGTGTCATCATCCATCCCTAGCGCATCGAATCCGTCCTATGGATTAATGTCTCCGAAGTGCAAATCTACCTTTCAGGAGATTCCCAGGGGATGTCATACGGGGCCACCAGGTCTTGTACATCGAAATCCACCCCAGCCCGCCATTGCTAGCGCATCAGGCAATTTGTACAGGTGGACGCCATATTCGGTGAAGGAACCACCAGATCAGGCTCTCGACCGTCATCGGTCGCGAATATGAGCACTGCCGGAGTCCTGAACGTGTTGATCGACGGAAAGTGTGCGCTGCCGATGGGACGAATAGACGGAACGGGTGGTCGCCTGAGCAATCCACGAGGAGGCACAGTGAATAAATCAACCTGATATATCTTCAGGGATGCTGCACCTGCCTCCCATGCCCCAACGTTGCAGTGGCCCCTCCATGTTGAATTGGAGATTGATGGATCCACACGTTGGGAGGCTGGATTCGGTCACCGCTTCGACAGATCCATGCTGGCCGTGCCAAGCCACGCCGGCCGCGGAGGCATCGCCCCACCTCCACCGCCCTTCTGGTTACCGGACTTCCGCTAGCCCCTCCGGCAGCGGCAGGATAGGATGGACTGGTGGCGGCCGCTTGACAGTGGTGCCATGGGAGGGCCGCCCGTGTCGCCCGTGAGGACGGTGCGGAGGCCTGGGCGGTGGGGCGATATGCGGGTAAGGTTGTTATGTCACTGTTTTTCTTGTGATGCCCTACAGTAGTGAGAAACATGACAATTTGTTTCTCCACGGAGTATTCTAAGGGGCTGTTTTGGTTCCATGCACTAAAGTGAGTTCCTATCGTATCGAATGTTTGATACTAATTAGTGTATTAAACATAGACTAATTACAAAAACTAATTCCATAGATGGAGGATAATTCACGAGACCAATCTATTAAGTCTAATTAATTCATGGTTAGCACATATATTTACTGTACATCATATTGTTAAATCATGGACTAATTAGGCTTAATAGATCGTCTCGCGAACACCACTAGGCAAAACGCTATTAGTACCAGTTGGGAACCCCCTTTAGTACCGGCAACCAGTACTGGTAATTCGGTACTAAGGGGGCCCTTTAGTACCGTTTAAAATTAAAAAAAACAAATCCCCGCCGGCCCTGCCCCCTCCGCCGCCCGCCCCCTCCTATCGGTGTTTCAGACCGGCAACCCGCCTAGGGGGTACCCTAAGTGGTCTTTTGTGCCGTGGGTGTCGTCGAGAATCAAGGAGTCAATGGTGACGCAAGGGACACGATTTAGACAGGTTCGGGCCGCTAGATCGCGTAATAACCTACGTCCTGTGAGTTGATTGTATTGAACTTAGATGTGTTGAGAGAGTTGTTCTTGAGGGGGTCCCTACCCGCCCTTATATACTCGGGAGGGCAGGGTTACAAGTTTGAATCCTAGTCGGGTACGATTATAGAGTTCTACTCGATGTAGACCGAGTAGTTTCCATATGCACACCTAACTAGTCCGAGTGGGATACGCTTCTTGCTACATAGCCCCCTAGTCTTGATTATGTCCGAGTGCCCTTAGTGGGCCGCACAAGACCTACTCGTGGGTCTGGGATGTATGCCTGACAAGCCCCCAAGTACTTTGTAGTCGAGCGTCACAGTTCCAAGTACTTTGAGACCACCATCCGACTAGTTCTCAGTAATGGTTGTAGTGTCTTTAAGTACTTGAGTACTGTCGCGTGGCTGGAAGGTACTCTTCTTTTCCTTCGAGTTGCTTCTGTCTTGAGAAATTATATGGTAGTGCAATGACAATCGCACTCCATATGGAGTAGCCCCCGAGCCTTAGTTTTAGTCGAAGAGTCAGGCTTAGGGTCAATCCCGCGTTCTGGCTATTTCTCTTTCAGTAGTCTAGAAAAGAAAACTTTGTCTAGCGGGTACAGTATCTGCAGCCCCCGAGCACTTAGGTAATTTCTTCGTTGTCGATGAAGTGGTCAAACCCTTTGATTTGAGTAGCCGTTGGATATTATGGGATTAAATCTGGTTTATATCTGATCGTTGCATAACTTACGCTTGGAATCCGGAGGTGATGGAGATATAACAAGAGAGCCCCCTTGGGGCCATTTCTTTTTTAGCAAATCTGTTTTGTCCCTTCCCCCCTTTTTCCTGTTCCTCGTTGCGCCGTCGCACTTTCCAGTGCCACCACCACCATTGCTGCTTTGCTTTTTGAGAGAGATCAGATGTTGACTCCTCTCTTCTTCGTTGTCTCCGAGATCGTCTGATGTGCATCAAGAAGATGGGGAAGAAACCCGAGAAGACTCACGGCCAGGCTGCGGCTGCAGGTAAATTGAGATCTAAATCCAAGAAGGGGAAGGAGCTAGTGCTACCGGCGCTGAAGTGCGGTCCGACGAACCAGACTGCACCGCCGCCGCCTGGGATCACCTGGCAGAATTATGTGATGAGGGAGGCGGCTATTCAAGCTTTAGTTGATGCTAAACTTTTGCAGCAGAGGGTTCAACTCGAGTGGAGGCCTGCCTTTGGCAACACGTGGCAGTTCGAGGAGCATCCAAACGAGACTGTCATGCTTGCGCACTTTGTCGAGAGGGGATTGGCAGTGCCTGCTTCCGACTTCTTCAGAGGTATCCTCGAGTACTATAAGCTTCAGTTGGTTCACTTGAACCCCAATGGTGTGCTTCATATGTCCATCTTTGTACACCTGTGTGAAGTATACCTGGGTGTTCCTCCTAGTCTTGAGCTCTTTAGGAAACTGTTTCGTTGTAAGCCTCAGCCTAGTACGATTAGGACAGAAGTTTTTGGAGGCGCCGGGTTCCAACTTAGGAACTCGGGCGCTTATCTTGACTACAACTTGACTGACTCACACGGTGACTGGAAGAGGAGGTGGTTTTATATTGGGAATCATGACCCTTGTTTGCTAGTAGTCACTGGTCATGCCCCGAAGCATGCGGAGAACTGGGTGAGCGAGCCTGAGGATACTCCTGAGATTTCCAACCTACTGAGCCAGATTGATGAATTGAAGTCATTGGGTTTGACTGGCATTAATGTGGCTGCCAGTTTTCTCAAGAGGAGAGTTCAGCCTTTGCAGCAGCGGGCTCACTCGGGTTCGGAGTACTCGGGCTTTGATGACTTGTCGCGTATGTCTCCTGACGATATATCTGATGATGATGTGGAGGCACTGCTACCAAAGTTCTTCAGGAAGTATAAGGGAGTACCGGTTATTCCGGGAGTCCTTCGCCAATTTGACAGTTGGTATGGGCCACAAGAGGTATGTTCTTTTGCTTGACTTGTATTTTTCGAGATGTTGGGATATCTTTGAGTAACAACTCGTTTGCAGTCCCGGGTTCTCTTCGGCTATCTGGCGCATTCTGAGGAGGAGTTAGTTGTTGATGACTCAGAAGACGAGCCTTCTCCTCCTGCGAAAAAACGGCGAGTAGTTCGGAAGAGGCCTGCTGCGAAGTGTGTTTCCACCTCGAGTTTGACCCGTGAGAGGTCGCAGAGTACTAAGGTACGTAGTCGTGCATTCATTGGTAATTTTTGGTAGAGTTGTCCTGTAATCCTTTGATGATTTTAGTTGACTGAGAAGGTTGTCGACGTGACTCTTGGTGGTGATGAGGCTACTTCTAGTGAGGTAGTCGCTACCGCCAACGATGATATTAGTGTTGCGTCTGTTGAAGAATTGCCGGTGGGGGTGCCGCTTGCGGACTCTGGAGCAGCCCCCGAGCCAACAGTCCCGACCCCATTGGCTACCGAGTTGCCAGTCCCTGACCAGGCAGTTTTAGGTTTGCCTGCTGGGGTGGCAAATGTTGCAAAGGCAGAATCGCCGGTGATTGCCACTGGCTCCTTGTTGTCCAATGTTATCGCTAGTGGTGAGTTTTTTTCTTCATAGTCTTATCTTTGTCTTTGTAGGACTTGGCAAAAATATTGCACCTTCAGCTAACCCTGTGGTGTCGAGTACTCGACCGATGGTCACCGAGAAAAAATGTGTGCGTCTGCCGCTGTGTTCATCCCGGTGAGTTTTTAAGTCTTTTCTTTGTAACGTAATGTCAATTTTTCTGATAGGCGTGTGATGAATTTGTGTTTTGATGTAGGGATGCGGAGGACACTATCCCTGTAGATGCAGGAGTGGAGTCTTGTCCTTCGACTACTCTTTCTGCTCCCTTGGTTGATTTGTCCATTGATGATGTATCTGAAGTTGACACTAGTCGTCTTGGTGCCACCATGTCCATGCTTCAAGAAGTACTTCACTCGATGGAGAACCCTGCGGTTCCTTCGGGTTCTGGTGGTGTACCATCCTCGACGTCTACCAGTGGTATTCTGGCTTTAGTTGATGTGGCTAAGGCCAATGAGGCAGGTGCACTAGGTATATAGTCGAGATTTAGGTGTTGTAGTCGTTGTATTGTGTCCTGAAATGACTAATGTGTGTCGTTTTAGGTACAACCTTGGGTGCAGCTCTAGAGCCTCATGTTGTAAAGAATGATGAAGGTCCAGTACTCGAGCTTCCATCAGAGTCGGAGTTTCGGAGAGCTATCCAGAGCTTTTCAGGTGTGTTGTCTCTTTTGTCTGACTATTTTTTGCTGAAAACTTGATGATTTGCTTTTATTTGCAAGATCTATATGATAGAGCTCAAAGGAATGCCCAGGCCCTCCAGGAGCAAAATGATTCTATGCAGCGGCTAACGCAATTGGAGCAAGAGTGCAGCCGTCTCACTGAGTCCTTAAAGGTTCATGAGGAGGCTGCGAAGTCTTTTGCCGTTGAGTGGAGGGATCACGAGGTATTGCAAGAGAAGTTGGAGAGCCGCTATAAGTTTTTGAATAAGAAGTATCAAGGTGAGTACTCATGATTTTTGAGTATTTTCGACTATAGTCGAGGGTTTTTTGAACTGTTGCCTTGTTGCAGAGCTCAAGAGGAAAGAGGCTGTTGCGAGTAGTCAACTTCTTGACTGGAGGAATGCGCATGACCGAGTAGTTGACGAGGCTAATCATCTCCGTGCATCGCTAGCTGAAGCTCAGGCTGCATGTGAGCATCAGAGGGACAGGAAGAATCAGAATGGAGTTATGCTCACTATGGCCATGGTGGCTTGTAGAGATCATGGCCGGACCATAGGAAGACTTCGAGGTGAGCTCCAAGAGTTAACTGATGCTGTGTGGGATGTGGTAAATGTCATTGCTCCTCTTGAGGATGATGTGGAGCCCCATTCATTAGTCGAGTGGCTGAAAACTGCTCCGAGTAAGGTTGCTGGCCTCTGCAAGGCTGTTTGTAAACAAGTCCTTGCGGTCGTCAAGTCATATTACCCGAGGGCAGATTTAATAGCGGCTGGTGACGGTGTTGCTCGGAATTGCACGGAGGATGCTTACGCGCAATATCTTGAGGAGGCTGAGCCAATCGCTTCCAAGATGTCTGAGTTTGTATCTTTTGAAGATCCTTAGGCTTGTATAGCCTTGTAATCTGCTGAGTACTTTGTTTTACCCAAGAGAGTTTCTGAATTTTGTTTGAAGTCTATTGAGTGATTGTTTGTCAACTTCTTGTCGTTTTGAAGCAAGTCTGGGTGCCAACCGAGTAGTCGTGCGGTCGTCAATTATTGTCGTTGCTATTTTAAAAGTACTCTGTCCCTTTACTCTTCGAGGGGTGCACGGGTGTACTGTACTTTTTTTGTCTTTTTGTGGCATGAATGCCTTCATGTGAATGGGGTCAGAGGGCATCTTGCTGACTCGTCAGTACTTGTCACAAGCGAATAGTAACTACCGAGTAGGTGGTGGTTGTGGCATTTGTCTATAAATAGATTGCCGTGGAAGTCGATCAAAATCAGGCTTGAGTAGTGATGGACTGCTTTCGACTGCTGTTATTTGATTGTAGAGAAGCTTCAAAGAGTACTCTGGTGCTAGAAGATTCCTCGTAGATTAGAGCCACCTTCCCTCCACAGACTCTAGTGCTCGTAGGGATAGCCGCGATGCTAGAAGAATCCTCGTAGGAGGGTTCGTCGCGTGCCTCATCTTGCAGCTCGTGATCCAGCTAAGTCCGTGCTGGAACTCGCGAGTGATGGGTGATGAGTGCCGCGGTCTTTATCCAACTCCCTTATTAGAGGTGGAGGTGTGGCATGCAGTTTGGGACGGCTCGCCGAGGCTAGCAAGAGAGCAGCCTTGTTTTTTCTCCCTTATGCAGCACTCGGGATTCATCGCTGCCGCTATCGAGGTAGCGGCGGTGAAGGAGTACCTGGTGTTGTTTGGGAGGAGGACCTGGATATGGCTGCATTTTGCGCAGCTTCCTTGCGTGTGGGCCCTTCCTTTCTAGTAGTCGTTAGGCCTGTGTGGCCTTGTGATATTGTAAAAGCTTGAGGCTTAAATGCAGACTGCCAGTAGGCAATTGCTTGTAGTCTTTGCTGTGCTGTTATGTTGTATTTTGAGTACCCTTACTCTATTATGAGTAATCACATGTAACTTCCAAATTTTCTGCTTGAATCAGTCTCGAGTAAAAAATTGCTTTGCCCTTTGAGGTTTTGGAACTCGTACTAAGGCTGTGGTGCCTGCTGACCTTTGATAAAGTCGTGTGTCAAGAGTAGAGCATCTGTAGTCGGTAGTCGGGCTGTCAACTCTGAGTAGCTGGAATGAGTTTTGTTTTGAGATGCTTGGGACGAAGGCTCGAGTACGTTTGTCTACTATGGGTAGTAGCGACAGAGATGTTCTATATTCCAGGAATTTGGTACTTGTTCTCCTGAAACTTCTTGTAGTCTGTAAGATCCGGGTCCTGTGACCTTGGATATGATGTAGGGACCTTCCCATGGTGAATTGAGTTTATGCAACCCTGACATGTCCTGTATTCGTTTGAGGACCATGTCGCCTAAGTTGAAGGATTGCTCCTTAACAGTGCGGTCGTAGTATCATATTAACCCGTCGAGGTATCTGGCTGATTGAACTAATGCTGCGCATCTCGTTTCTTCTAGACTGTCCAGATCCGTGCGTCTTGTTTCTTCTGCCATTCCTTCGTCATATTGTTCAACTGGAGGAGACTGCCACATGACGTCCACGGGTAAGATAGCTTCTGAGCCATATACCAAAAAATAGGGGGAGAACCCGGTAGTCTTGCATGGTTGGGTTCGTAGTCCCCACAGAGCATTAGGTAGCTCTTTGAGCCATTTGCCTCCTTTTGTATTGCCGATATCGTGTAGCCTTTTCTTGAGAGCTTCGAGTATCATGCCATTGGCACACTCGACTTGTCTGCTGGCTCGTGGGTGAGCAACTGAGACGTAGCAGACATCAATTCGACTATTCTCGCAGTATTCCCAGAAGTCGTGGTTGTTGAAGTTGGATCCCAGGTTTGTGATGATTCTGTTTGGAAAACCGTAACGGTGTACGATTTTGTCCAAGAAGCTGAGGACTCGGTCTGCCTTGGGGCAAGTGACTGGTTTGACCTCGATCCATTTGGTGAATTTGTCGATGGCCACGAGTACTCGGTTGAAACCTCCTGGCGCAGTTGGTAGTAGTCCTATCATGTCTTGCCCCTAGCAAGCGAAAGGCCATGTTGGAGGGATTGTGACTAGTTTGTAGGCAGGGACGTGTTGCTGTTTAGTGAAGAATTGATAGCCTTGGCATTTTTGGACTATTTGTTTTGCATCAGTTTGGCTGGCCCGGGTGAGAACTTTGGAAGGACGTGGACAGCGCGAGGACGACCCCACCGTACTCCACATGGCTGCCTACCTTCTCACCTTGGACGAGCTCTACGACGAGTAGGCTACTAAGTTGAAGCAGCAGACTCGTAGGGCCAAGGACGCAGAGGTTATGGTGAGGAGGCTTCAGGTGAAGCTAGCCGCCACTGAAGCTCGAGCTGCAGCCGCCCAAAGCAATGAGGCTGTTGCCATTGAGGCCCTCAAGGAGGCCGAGGACCGACACTCCAAGGAGCTAAAGGACGCCCACCTCACCATTCGTGCCCAGAAGGAGAATGGTGGCCATTGAGGACGAAGAGGCTCCGATCCTTGAGGGAATTCCCATCGCCCCAGGGTCCGGCAAGCGGAAGAGCCCGGATGCCACCCCAGCACCACCGCCTTCGGAAAGGAACTCCGAGGTGTCCGATGGAGAGGTGCCAGAACCCCCTCCAGCGGGTGGGACTCTAAAGGATGAAGTGCTGGCCCTTCTCATCCTGTTAGAAGATCACTCCGTCCAAGGAGAAGACTCGCCCCGCAAGTAGTATGCCCAGCCCAGAGTTGCCCAAGGGAATGAAGCCGTCATGGTCCGCAGTCTAGAGTTGTACCCCCTCCAGTTGTGTTGTTGTAACCAGTCGTGTAGTACGTGTTTTGGCCTTACCCCCAGAAGTGTTGTAACCCCCCCCACCCCATGGCAAAATACATAAAACCGTTTGTGCTTGTTGTTTGTTAGTCTGTGTGCTTGTTGACAGGAGGTGGATTCTGTCTCTTCGAAAATACGAAAGAATTACCTTAAAAATCACTAAAACCCAAATCCCACTCTCATAAAGTCCCACTCAATCTGCAAATGCCGCCCAAGTGTGCCACCAGGACCTCCCTGAGTCAGGCCCATGCCACCCCCAGTGCTGAGAGGCAGCCAGAAGGGCAAGAACCGCCTCCGGCAGTACTTCCTGAGGAGCAGGAAGTGAGTCAGCCCGAAGGAAGGGGAGAAAGCCAAGTGGGAGCACAACAGCCACCGCCCCCACTAGTCATTGATCTGGTTCAAGTGATGAACAACCAGACCCTTCTGCTGGAAGCTCTGGCCAATGCCGTCACCTGCCAGAGGCCCCGCGGGCAGAACATGAATGAAAAGTTGACAGACTTCCTCCGGACCAAGCCACTCACTTTTGGCGGATCTGTCAACCCTCTGGATGCTGATGACTAGCTGCACGTCATCCAGAGGAAGCTGGAACCATTTGGTTGCAAGGGCAGGGATAAAGTTCTCTTGGCTGCCCACCAGCTCACTGGAACTGCCCTAGCTTGGTGGGAGAACTACTGCTCTGCCGCCCAGGATGCCTCCACTATCACCTGGGATGAGTTCGTGATGGAATTCCGTCGCTACCATATCCCCGCAGCTACAATGAAGCGCAAGGCGGATGAGTTCCGTGAACTTCGCCAAGGCAACAGATCTGTGGAGGAGTACACCTTCTAGTTCATGGAGCTGGCCCATTATGCTCCAGAGGAGGTGGACAAGGATGAGAAGAAGCAGGACATGTTCAAGAAAGGCTTGAACACGAAACTGAGGACCCTGCTCACCCCCAGATCTACCCTGACTTCAACACCCTGATGAACATGGCCATCTTGACTAAGAGGGCCAAGGCAGAAGAACGGAGGGACAACAAGCACCGGTTCCTAGAGAGCAAGACGCACCAGTAGGACCGATTCTAGAAGCCAAGGAGCTTCAATCATCCCTTGCCCAGATCCCAAGCTCCCATGCATTACCAGACCCAGTCCCAAGCACCCGGTTCACACCAGACTGCTGTCCCATTCAGGAGCCAGAACTCTACCAAGACCCCACAGAGCAGTGCCAGCCAAGTCACATGCAACAGTAGGGCATGCTTCAACTACCGAGAACCAGGGCATTTCATCGCCAACTACCCCTATGCCAGCAAGCCAGCAACATCAGCCTTCTCGAACTCAGTAGCTGGGCCTAGGACAGCATTGTCAGGAGCCAACCGTGTGGCAGTCCGCAGCAACAACAACAGCCAGCAGATGAGGCCGCCCCAGCAATCATTTGGACGAGCCCGCGTCAACCACATCAGCGTGCAAGAGGCTCGCGAAGTTCAGGGCGTGGTACTTGGTGAGTTTCTAGTCACCTCAATCTTGGCAACAATACTTTTTGATTCTGGAGCATCACATTCCTTCATATCCTCAAGTTTTGTGGAAGAACACAATATACTCGCAGTACTACTAAAGTTACCCCTATTAACCAGGACTCCTGGAGCTGACATTCGGTGTCAACTAGGTTGTTCCCGGGTAAGAATTAATTTAAGTGGGGTAGAATTTCTAGCAGATCTAGTAGTACTTAAGTCTAAGGGGATAGATGTGATTCTTGGAATGGACTGGTTAAGCCTGCATGACGGTCATATAGGGTGTGTTGATAAGGTAGTGCACCTGACCAATCGGGATGGTGTACAAGTGACCTATCACACTCGAGGAAGTGGCCCAGACCCCATGGTGTTTAGCATGGAGACCAAGACCATAAAGGAAGTCCTGGTAGTGAGTGAATACCCAGATGTCTTTCCTGAGGAACTACCTGGAATGCCCCCAGATAGGGATATAGAGTTTGTAATTGACCTTGTCCCTGGAACCTCTCCTATAGCCAAGTGACCCTATAGGATGGCAGCCTCAGAGTTGGCCGAACTAAAGAAACAGTTGGGAGAATTGCAGCAGAGTGGCTTTATCAGGCCTAGCTCATCCCCGTGGGGAGCCCCCGTGCTTTTTGTCAAGAAGAAAGATGGGAGCATGAGGATGTGCGTGGATTATCGCGCACTGAATGAGGTCACCATTAAGAATAAGTATCCACTCCCCAGAATAGATGACCTATTCGACCAACTGAAAGGAGCCAAGTATTTTTCCAAGATAGATCTGAGGTCAGGGTACCATCAGCTCAAGATCAAGGAGAGCGACATCCCGAAGACGGCCTTTGTCACCCGTTATGGTCAATTTGAGTTCACTGTGATGTCTTTTGGATTGACCAATGCACCTGCTTATTTCATGAACCTCATGAACAAGGTGTTTATAGATGAGTTAGATAAGTTTGTCGTAGTCTTTATTGATGACATACTTATCTACTCCAAGAGTGTTCAGGAACATGAACAACATATACGGGTGGTGTTAGAGAAGTTGAGAGCCCACCGACTCTATGCTAAATTCAGCAAGTGTGAATTTTGGCTTGAGAAAGTAGCATTCCTTGGTCATATCCTGACCGCAGAAGGAGTCGCAATAGATCCAGAGAAAGTTGAAGTTGTCTCCAACTGGCAACAACCCACCAATGTTAGCGAGATCAGAAGCTTTCTGGGTTTAGCTGGGTATTATAGAGGATTTATTGAGGGATTTTCCAAGATAGCCCGCCCCATGACAGAGCTGCTCAGGAAGGATAAGAAGTTCACGTGGACAAAGTCATGTGAGAGGAGCTTCCAAGAGCTGAAGAAGAGGTTGACGACAGCCCCAGTATTGACCTTGCCTGATATCCAGCGAGACTTCGTCATTTATTGTGATGCATCCCGACAAGGATTAGGATGTGTCCTCATGCAAGATGGGAAGGTTGTGGCATATGCTTCCCGCCAACTCAAGCCCCATGAGCATAACTACCCAACCCATGACTTAGAGTTTGCAGCCGTAGTGCATGCCCTCAAGATTTGGAGGCATTATCTGATTGGGAATAAGTGTGAGATCTACACCGACCATAAGAGCTTAAAGTACATCTTCACCCAACCCACTCTGAATCGAAGGCAAAGGAGGTGGTTAGAACTGGTGAAGGACTACAACCTAGAAATATACTACCACCCCAACAAATCTAATGTTGTGGCTGATGCCTTAAGCCGGAAATCCTATGGACAGCCCGGATCCGAGAATGCCCGCCTACAAGAAGAAATAGCCCGGTTGAATGTGCACATAGTTCCCCAGAATACTAGCCGCAAGCTAAGTGTCCAGCCTACCTTGGAGGATGAAATCCGAGAAGCCCAGGGTTCAGATCAGGACTTAGTAAAAATCCGCAAGCAAACCGGAGAAAATAAAGACCCGGATTTCAGAGTGGATGACAAAGGAACCTTGTGGTACAAGGACAGAATTTGTGTCCCCAAGGACAGAGAATTCAGGCAAACCATCATGGATGAAGCCCATAACTCGGCATACTCCATTCACCCCGGATCCACCAAAATGTATATGGACTTAAAACAGAGATACTGGTGGAATGGAATGAAAGTGGACATAGCTCAGTTTGTCGCCCGTTGTGATATTTGCCAAAGGGTTAAGGCCGAGCATCATAAGCCAGCCGGCTTGCTGCAACCATTGCCTATCCCAGTTTGGAAGTGGGATGAGATCGGCATGGATTTTGTAGTAGGCTTGCCTAGAACTTAGAAGGGAAATGACTCCATAAGGGTAATAGTGGACCGACTCACTAAAGTTGCTCACTATCTACCCGTACGGACCACTTATGGTGGAGAAAGACTAGCCCGACTCTACGTTGACAACATAGTGAAGCTGCATGGTGTGCCCAGCAGGATCGTCTCGGATAAAGGGACTCAATTCACCTCTAGGTTTTGGAGAAGTTTGCATAAAGCCATGGGCACTAAATTGGACTTCAGTTCAGCCTATCACCCTCAGACTGATGGCCAAACAGAGCGGGTCAATCAAATCATGGAAGATATGTTGAGAGCATGTGTCCTCACCTATGTCAAAGATTGGGAACAAAGTTTACCCTATGCAGAGTTCTCATACAACAATAGCTACCAAGCCTGTCTAGGCATGTCACCGTTTGAGGCCCTTTATGGTCGAAAGTGCAGGACCCCTTTGATGTGGTCAGAAGTAGGAGAACGCTTCCTAGTCGGGCCTGCTTTCATCAAAGAAGCAGAAGACCGTGTGGCAGAAATCCGAGAGAAGCTGAAGGCCGCACAATCCAGGTAGAAGAGCTACTCGGACAAGAGGAGACGGGAATTGGGCTTCAATGAGGGAGATTTTGTCTACCTCAAGGTTTCCCCGATTCGGGGTACTCGAAGGTTTCAAGTGCAAGGAAAACTAGCCCCTCGGTATATTGGACCTTACCAGGTGTTAAAAAGAGTTGGAGCCATAGCATACCGTATCCAACTGCCCGAGGAAATGTTGGATATACACCCGGTATTTCATGTCTCCCAGCTGAGAAGGTGTTTGAGAGTACCGGAGGAACAAGTACCGGTGGAGACAATAGATTTGCAAAAGGACCTTCAGTATCAAGAAGTGCCCATCAAGATTCTAGACACCGTCACCAGAAGGACAAGAAATACAGCAGTCCGGATTTGCAGAGTACAATGGAGTAGGCATGGCGAAGAAGAAGTCACGTGGGAACGCGAGGACGCGTTAAAGAAGGAATTTCCCCACCTTTTCAGAACTCAATCGAATCTCGAGGACGAGATTTAATTTAAGTGGGGTAGGTTTGTAACATCTGTAGAAATCACCAACTAAAATCACCTGTTAAAAATCCTTTCAAAATATTTTTACCGCTAAGCTCCCGGAATTCTAAAATCTTCCCGGCGATTTCACCGTCCCGGCACCCAAGCCGACAGCCATCATTTTATCCGTGCCCGTAATTTCCACCGCGTGCCGTCGTCAGACGCCACGCGCGTGCTCCAACCGCGTGCCATGAACGCCGCCGGTCTCCCTCTCTTCTCTCTTTTTCCCCTCCCTTTTTCTTTTTCTTTTCCTTCTTCCGTTTTTCTTCTTCTTTCTTCTTCCTCCTTCCTTCTTCTCTCTCCTCCTCCTTCTTCTTCCTGGCGCCCGCACACCCGGCCCCAACACCATTAATCTCCCCCGGCACCCACCTCCCCTGGTGCCATACCGCCGGCGGCCCGGCCACCCCCCTGCACGCCCAAGACCCGTGCCGCCTGGCCCGGCGCCGGCACCTCCCCTCGGGCCGCGCGCCCGACCCGGCCCGGCCACCCGCGCTGCCCCGCTCCGGCACCCGGCCGCCTCGGCCCCGCGCGCCCGCCTCCCCTGCGCCGGCCCCGCTTCCGCGCCCGCTCCGCGCCGCCCCGCGGGCCCCTACCTCCCTGCCCCGGCACACCACCACTCTCATCAACCGGCCCCCTACCGCCGGCCACCCCCCTCTTGTCGGCCTATAAAAGGGGCCACGACCAGCCTCCCTCACCACCCAATCTCCTCCAAGCTCACCGTCCTCCACCCCTTGCGCCAACCACCGCCGCCGCCACCCGAGCGCCGCCCGAGCGCTGCCGCCATCTTGAGCACCGCTGGCCGCCCCTCTCCTATCTCCAAGTGCCCGAGGTAAGGGGAAAAATGGAGCCCACTCCCCTTTCTCCGCCGCCCCTGGCCCTTGGCTCGCCGTCGGCGAGGTCCGGCCCGCCGGCCACCGTCGGCCCCCAACCCCACCTCTCTTCCTCTCTCTGTTCCTAGGGAGAAGAAGATAAGGTGCCCCAGATTTTCAATCTGACCCCCAAGTTTTCCCAAATTGCACATAGGTCCTTCCACCACTCTCATAAACCTATTCGCAGATAAGCCCCTCCACCTCCAAAAGTATTTACAAATAGGTCCAGTATTCACAAATAGGTCCCTAGTTTATCGCAAATCAGTCCTAAACCTCCTTTTTAAGCCCCTAACCCATGTTTAACTTGTCATTTCATGCGCCAAACTTCCTCCAATTAATCCCAAATTCAGCCACGTCATCCTCCAGTATACTTCCGCCGATCCATATCCAAATTTCCCAAAAATACTCTTTCTACTTATTTTCCGTTCGCATTTTTTGTTCGGAACTCAACGGATAAAAACCGATTTTGTTTTATTTATTTGTGTGCCCGTTTGTGTGTGCCGTAGATTGCGGATTACCCGAGGAGGAGCCCGAGGAGGAGTTTAACTGCGAGCCTGAGCCCGAGGACCAGTAGCACAAGCCGGAACTCCCAAAAGGCTTTGAAGACGGCAAGTCCAATCTCACCCTTTGATGCATACTTAATACCTAGTTTTTCAAACACAACCTATTGGCCTGTTTTATAAAATGTGTATTGTTTTATTGCAAGACATGGTTGGATAGCCACCCCTTGATTGTTATGAATATTCCTTGTTGTCCTATGTTTATCTCTAAATATGACTTGCTCTGTTTAGATGATAACTACTGCTAGAACGCTTAGGAATTTGTTACACAACTTCAATCATTATTACAATGGTTTATTTGGAAAATAAATGCGTGTGTGTGTGCAAAATGGGAAAATGAGTTTCAAAGACAAAGGGTGTGTAGATGAGATGGATGGGTGTTTCTTGTGTGAAATGCCAGGATGTTGTGCTCGTACCTTAGTGGTTGAGCAATGTCGGGAGATGTCCATCTTTTCATGGTTAAGGACCAAGTTGATGTGTCATCTTGCCTAATTCAACCATTGTGCAACCACTCGACCGTTGTATGGGCAACGGCTTAGCATAAATCCCACTAGCCAAACTGTTAGTCTTCAGGTGTGCTGGTGAGCAACGGAGCCCATGGAAAAGGAGTAAGATCTTGGTGACTTAGGTCCCGGTTACGGTCTCATGGATGAGTCGTTAACCCCTTGGGTGCTTCCGTGTGGATTAGTCAGTCTTAGCTAAGGTAGGTAATGGCTTTGATAGAATCCGCACCAGCACTAAGGTGATCGTGTTGTGGTACCGTACTTGTGGGAAAAGTGTACAACCTCTGTAGAGTTAAAACCTATCCGGGTAGCCGTGTCCACGGCATTGGACGAGTTACGGCTTGGTCACATAACTAGCACTTGGGGATGGATGGTTACAGGTGTGTGTGTGTTGGATTTTGGAAGTATCCGGCAGTTGTGCCGTGAGCTATGGTGGATGGGGAGTCCGATAGCGATAAAATTTGGATCCTTTGTGTAGGATCAACCCCACTCAATGTTTCGGTTACTAACGAAAAGCTCTACAAAAACTCTTTTGAAAATGAGCCCATGCATGTGTTGAAAATCTAGCTTTATCGCAAATGAACCCTAGCCTATCCTTGTTATAACCTGTGCATATACTTGCTTGTATCCCCCTTCGTGGATGGGGTTGGACTTGTTGAGTACGTTTGTACTCACCCTTGCTTTGTTGCTACAGAGGAAGACCCGGACTTCATCATCGAGGACTTTGAGTAGAGGTTGTGTCCGCACCCAACGCTGCCTGTGGTGTTGGCCTTTCCAAGATGCTGCTGCTACCGTGTAGTCCCGAGTGTTGTCTTTTGGCAGTCGCTTGGTTAGCCGCTGTTGTTTATTTACTTCTTATCACTGCATGGCTTTCACGCCCACTCCCTCGGGAGTTGTACGGTAACTGAATTATCTGTCGAATAAATGTGTTATCAGCCTCCTGGGACTGATATTTGCATCACATTTAGTCTCTACTTATGTGGGGATGCTTCACTAATGACATGAGTAGTAGCCGCTATGTATAGGAGCAAGTCCTCATTTAGAGATGGAGCAGTGAGAATTGGTGGTTTTGATAGAAAGTCTTTGAGTTGCGTCAATGCTTTGTCTACCTCTTCTGTCCATTTAAACTTGTCATGTCGTTTGAGAAGCTTGAAGAAGGGTAGTCCTCATTCTCCAAGTTTCGAGATGAATCGATTAAGGGCTGCCATGCAGCCCGTGAGTTTCTGCACATCCTTGATGCTAGCTGGTGCGTGCATATTTGTGATGGCAGATATTTTCTCTGGGTTGGCCTCAATACCGCGATGGCTAATGATGAACCCGAGTAGTTTGCCGGAAGGTACTCCAAAAACGCATTTGGTAGGGTTAAGCTTCCATCGGAAAGCTCGTAGGCTTGAAAAGGTTTCCTCCAAATCGACGATTAGATCCTCCTGATTTCTTATTTTGACGACTACGTCGTCCACGTAAGCTTCTATGTTGCGATGCAATTACTTTTCGAAGCACATCTGTATAGCACGTTGGTAAGTTGCTCCCGCGTTTTTTAATCCAAATGATATTGTTTTGTAGCAAAAGGCCCAAATGGAGTGATGAAGGCTGTCTTAGCTTGATCTTCTTTTTTGAGGCTTATCTGATGGTAACCCGAGTAATAGTCGAGAAAGCATAGCAAATCGCACCCAGCTATAGAGTCGACTACTTGGTCGATCTTGGGTAGTCCAAAGGGGTCCTTTGTACAATGTTTGTTGAGGTTCGTGTAATCAACGCACATTCTCCATTCATTGTTTTTCTTGCGAACGAGTACAGGATTGGCTAGCCAGTCAAGGTGAAAGACTTCTTTGATGAACCTTGCTGTGAGTAGTTTGGCTAGCTCTTTTTTGATTGCTTCTCGCCTATCTTGGACGAACCTGCGGAGGCGCTGTCGCTTTGGGGTAGCTTTGGGGTCAACATTTAGAGAGTGCTCAATCAGTTCCTTGGGAACACCAGGCATGTCAGCTGGTTTCCAGGTGAAGATATTGTGGTTAGCCTGAAGAACTGATGAGCATGGTTTCCTATTTAGGGTCTAGCCCTGTTCCAATCAGAGTTGTCTTAGAAGAGTCGTCGGTCTGGAGATCAACTGTTTTGAAGTCTTTCCCATTTGTTGGCTTCACCTTTGCTGACCCTGACTTGTTTTCTGGTAATTCAAGTTCTGTTGGGTAAAGTTTCTTTGAAGCTGAGAAAACTTGTTGCATAGGGCTGGGTGCTTGAGAGATTGCGGCAATCTCCACGACTTCGGTGTCGCACTCGTAGGATTGCTGTAAATCTCCTCGTAGCATTAGTTCCCCCTTGGGCCCTAGCATTTTGAGTACCAAGTAAACGTAGTGTGGTATGGTCATGAACTTATCCAGAGCTGGTCTCCCGAGTATGGTGTGGTAAGAGTTCTCGAAGTCGGCGACTTCAAATCTAATGTACTCGGTTCGGTAGTGTTCCTTGGTTCTGAAAGTAATTGGCACGACGACTTGTTCTAGTGGTATGGCTGCGTTTTCTGGTACAATTCCGTAGAAGGGTGAGTCTGTTGGAGTGAGCATGTCTGTGACGTCAAGACACATTTTCCTTAGTGTTCTGGTGAAAATGACATTGAGTCCGCTTCCGCCATCGATGAGTACTTTTGTCAATTTTGAGCCTGCAATGACAGGATCGAGTACTAGGGGAAATCGGCCTGGTTCTGAGAAATTTGTCCATTGGTCCCTTCTGCTGAACGTTATGGGTACCTCTGACCATTTTAGCGGTGTTGGATCTGTTGGTTCGATGGCCATGATTTCCCTGAGTACCAGTTTACTGGATCGCTTGGATGCGGTACCCGGGATTCCGCCAAAGATGACGCTGACTATTTTGGAGGCGGTCTGGAAGTCGCCTTCTCCTTCTTTGTCTTTATGGACTTTGTTTTTGCCTTTATCTTTTTTCTTGTTATACTCCTCGGTAAGTGGTGCTGCGGGCAAATCTTGCATTACTCGGCACATGCTGTAGCAGTCTATTGCTGAGTGTTTGCTAGTTGGGTGCCATGGGCACTATTTTTTGAGTAGTTCGGTGAAGCTTGGTCCATCATCATTTTTGCGGGATCCCTTCTTCCCTGAGTTAGTCATGGAAGCAATGGTGTTGTCAGGATGTGAGGAGGAGATGTGATCGAGGAGAGGAACAGACGGGAGATGTGTATGAGAGGGAGATGTGAGGCGGATAAGGTGCGAGAGATGTGAGAGAGAGAGAGAGATGTGAGACGGTAGTGGGAGGATCGGGTCAAGATGCAACCAGTATTAGGTCAAAAGACCATTTCTCTAGTAGTGGAATTGTAACGACCTTGGATAATCAGCCGAGTTAATCTTCAACCGAAGTCCCTAATCCCGTTGACTCAGCTTTCCGGAGCTTAAGTGCTCAAGGTCCGGTTCTCAGTCCCGACCCCTGAAAACCCAACCCAAAACCACCGGTTCTTTCTAAGTCCAAAGGCAGTGTTCCTTCCAATCTTGGAGCAGTGGAGAAAACGAGACTAACTGGTGGACCCGCAATCCTTCCCCGGTTCTCTCGAGGCAGACACGCCTGAGCAGCATGCGCCCACTTCAGAGCTTGCTGCTGGCACTTGGCCGCCCCAGTTGCCTCCTGGGTGGGCGGTCGAGTGGGATCCTTCCCCGGACGGCGAGGATTAGGATCAATGATGTCCTGGCTGGCCTCACCAGGGACATCCGACCCCGACGATTAGCTTCCGCTATGTTTTTATCTTTTGATGTTCCTTTCAACCCTTGTAAAACTCTGATTTCAACCAGTGTGTAATGAATTGTTAAACCCATTGGGGATTTGTTGTATTCTCTGAAACCACTCACCTTCGTGTGAGCTATGCTAACTCGGTCATGTTAAGTGGTTAAATCGGATGTAATCCAACAGCACATCGAGTTAACTTGATTAAGGTATGAGGATCGCGTGTTAAGCGACTTAACCGTGCTTTAGTTGAGTTAATCCGAGGTGTTCCGCCAAAGCTGGTACCAGAGCGGGTTTAGCAGGATAGAGAAAATAATGGGTCCCAAAACACGTCTTTTGAATAAAATATGCAAGAAAAATGTTGAAAAATCTCGTACGATCATTAAGGATGTTTTTAGTACGAGGGGCCCTAGGGGATTTTGGGGTTATTTTAGGTGGCTATTACTATTTGGTTATTTTGCTAACCCCCAGCACTTCGCCACGTGTATCATACGTGTGTCGAGTTCTGCATCACGAGTATGCGAGGGTTGATAGGGAATTCTATTCAAAGGACCCTATCATCGCGGTTGTTTCGCCCACGTTTATCATACGTGCGCAAGTTCCGTATGTTAATTCATACGAAGGGTGGTATGGTTCAATTCCAACGAGCCTATCATCATGGTTGTTCGCCCACGTCTTTTATACGTGCGCTAATTCCGCATCCCGAGTATGCGAAGGGTTATATGGTTCCATTCAAAGGGGACCTATTTCCGCGATTGTTGTGCTGTCCATGCAGCATTAAACGCATGAGTGCCGTTTCTATAGTGAACGGTAATGCTTGGGGACGCTTTCGTGGGTGCTGGCACGAAAGGTTCAGGTGGCTGCGTTTTCTGCAGGTACACTAACCGCGTTCGCTTAGGGAGACGCTGTTAGAAATCGACTAGCTACTATAGGAAGAGATGTACTGGTTGCCTTGCCACCGGCACTAACTGCGTAAGACCAAAGTTTTGGCAGTTGTTTTGGTTAAGAGGACGAAGTAGGTCGTGCATGCATCATAAACTAAAATCTGTGAAACTACCTCCCTAAAATGACCTTGCCTTGGTAAAAGCTCCTCTTCGCTTTAAGAATTTCAAGCTACCTTTCCAGTTTGCGCTCTGGTGAAAGTCCGAGTGCTTTTCCTGCCCGATCTGTTCTTCTTTTGGGGTTTCTATCTCACGCTTGTTTCGGTTCTTGGTTCTAGATGGCTACTCCCGGACACGTGTTTTACGGCGCTGATGGCACTTCTCACTCTACGTGCCTACACTTTGAGGGTTTTCCTGCTATTTTGTGGGATACCTTAAGGTGGTTTGGGTACCAATCCCCGCCTTTGTACTGTTGGAGGTATGCCCTAGAGGCAATCATAGAGATGATGATATTCCATTTGTATCCATGATTTGTATATTGTGTTCATTGAATATCCATTAAAGGCTACTTGAATTGATTTGCAATTATGTGAATTGTATGTGAAACTCTTTACTTGTATGGTTATTCTAAAGTTGTCCCTAGTCGGAGTTCATGTGAGGACACACGTGAATATTAGACTAGCACATGTATTAGTTGATGACTATGTTTCACAAGTCATGGACATGGAGATGTTGAACTAATAATGTGGACACATGTGGAGACATGTGTTAGGACTAACCCAACACGAGAAGTAGTTCTCTCTTTAAAACAACATATACGCTTTGTCCTTAGACCTGAGATTGTCGCATGTATTCTAGATGTGGATCGACCTACTTAGGGGCTATCAAACGCTACGCCGTAACAGGGTAGTTATAAAGGTAGTTTTCGGGTTTGTCAAGAAGCATGCTATGAGACATGGTCAATCAAGATGGGATTCGCCCCTCTCTGATTGAGAGTGATATCTCTGGGGCCCTCGAGTGATCGGATCCGAAAATGCATGGCCATGCTACGTACGGTTAAGAGTTAACCTACAAAGGGATTCCGAATCACAGGATCGAGAAAGAGCGGTCGGCTTGAAGCTAGACCAAATATCGTGAGGCAAAGGGAATAGCATGTATATTATGCTGTGATGGTTCGTCTGATATGATCTTCGTGTGCGTATAGGAGTTGGCACGTCTTGCTAGAGGCCGCTACCGACTATTGGGCCGAGCAGGAGTACTCGGGCCATGTCTATACGTATCCGAACCCATCGGGTCACACACTTAAGGGGCTGGAAGCCCAATTCGGATCTGATCCGAGTTGGATTAGGTTTAGAAGTACTAATGGGCCTCGGATCTAGAGGCCCATCAGGAACCTCTATAAATAGAGGGGTGGGGGCGCCCTAGGGTTCACACCTTTTGGCGAAACACACCTGCCGCGCCTCCCACGCCCTCGCCTGTTGCAACTCGCGGATCTAGCAGTCCGGCTTGCGACGCTTCCTTCCTGCACGTGTGGATACCTTGGAGGTGTTGCGTGTGCAGCACTTGGACGAGCCACCGACGAGCCGCCGACGAGCCACGACGAGCCGACGACGAGCCGCGGCACCGGAGGCGATATTGCTGCACGTGGACGAGCTGCTGAGGAGCTGCTGGACGTGATCGACTACGTACGACTACGTGATCGTCTTCACTGCATCGACGCATATCTACATCTTCCGCACCAGTAGTGCGTCGAGTGGTAATCCCGTGATCCTTATACGGCAGTTATTCCTGGTTTTACGCGGTAGAAATTTTGATTTGCGCTAGCGTAGCCTACCTCGTATCCCAACATGTACGTGGGACGGGAGTACCAGGAGCACGGAGTGCAGAGATGCAACGTGCAGGTGGTTGTACCTCCACCCCCTGTACAGCCCGAGTGGCCCCCGCTCGAGGTCTTGACCTATGGTCATGCTCTGGAGGACACCTGGGAGTCGGCTACCCTGCAGGCCCTCACCCAGTTTTGCCGGCTACACCCGCTTGAGGTCACTTTGGACCCAATCGGCTTGTTTCCTGCTAGGTATCGGCTGGACCCAGCCTGGCTTGACCGCATCAACAACATTGAGGTGTTGGCAACCTCCCACTCGTTGGTCACCCTCTCCACCACCACTAGGTGCATGTCAGCCTTGTACCGGCTGATTGAGCTTCAAGGCTAGGCTATGGCTGTCTTAGCTCGGATAGCCGTGGATACCCAAGGGCATTTCAATGCTGCCAAGAGAGACTTGGTGGAGCGGTCATACCAGCTCATCCAGA
>NC_028457.1:17895749-17902077 GCF_000263155.2 Setaria italica | reverse complement strand
TGCAGGCTAGAATTTCTGAGCTGGAAGAAGAAGTGACAGACATGGAGGATGATGTTGGGATACGAGGTAGGCTACACTAGCGCAAATCAAAATTTCTACCGCGTAAAACCAGGAAGAACTGCCATATAAGGATCACGGGATTACCACTCGACGCACTACTGGTGCGGAAGATGTAGATATGCGTCGATGCAGTGAAGACGATCACGTAGTCGTACGTAGTCGATCAACGTAGTCGTACGTAGTCGATCACGTCAACATCCAGCAGCTCCTCAGCAGCTCGTCCACGTGCAGCAAGATCGCCCCCCGTGTCGCGGCTTGTCGTTGGCTCGTCGTGGCTCGTCGGCGGCTCGTCGTGGCTCGTCATGGCTCGTCCGAGTGCTGCAGGCGCAACACCTCCAAGGTATCCACACGTGCAGGGAGAAAGCGTCGCAAGCCGGACTGCTAGATCCGCGAGTTACAACAGGCGAGGGCGTGGAGGCGCGGCAGATGTGTTTCTCCAAAAAAAGGTGTAAACCCTAGGGCGCCCCCACCCCTCTATTTATAGACGTTCCTGACGGCCTCTGGGTTCGAGGCCCATTAGTACTTCTAAACCTAATCCAACTCGGATCAGATCCGAATTGGGCTTCCAGCCCCTTAAGTGTGTGACCCTATGGGTTCGGATACGTATAGACATGGCCCGAGTACTTCTACTCGGCCCAATAGTCGGTAGCGGCCTCTAGCAAGACGTGCCAACTCCTATACACACACGAAGATCATATCAGACGAACCGGCACAACATAATATACATGCTATTCCCTTTGCCTCACGATATTTGGTCTAGCTTCAAGCCGACCGCTCTTTCTCGATCCTGTGATTCGGAATCCCTTTGTAGGTTAACTCTTAACCGTACGTAGCATGGCCATGCATTTTCGGATCCGATTACTCGAGGGGCCCAGAGATATCACTCTCAATCAGAGAGGGGCAAATCCCATCTTGATTGACCATGTCTCATAGCATGCTTCTTGAAAAACCTGAAAGCTACCTTTATAACTACCCTGTTACGGCGTAGCATTTGATAGCCCCTAAGTAGGTCGATCCACATCTTGAATACATGCGACAATCTCAGGTCTAAGGACAAAGCGTATATGTTGTTTAAAGAGAGAAATACTTCTCGTGTTGGGTCAGTCCTAGCACATGTCTCCACATGTGTCCACATTATTAGTTCAACATCTCCATGTCCATGACTTGTGAAACATAGTCATCAACTAATACATGTTCTAGTCTAATATTCATGTGTGTCCTCACATGAACTCCGACTAGGGACTACTTTAGAATAACCATACAAGTAAAGAGTTTCACATACAATTCACATAATTGCAAATCAATTCAAGTAGCATTTAATGGATATTCAATGAACACAATATACAAATCATGGATACAAATGGAATATCATCATCTCTATGATTGCCTCTAGGTCATACCTCCAACAGTCTCCCACTTGCACTAGAGTCAATCTAGAAGGTACCTAATACCCATAGCTCTTACATGCGCATCATGCTTAGCCTGCGGGAGTGGTTTTGTCAACGGATCAGAAATGTTCAGATCCGTGTGTATTTTGCATATCTTGATCTCACCCCGGTTAACGAAGTCTCGAATGAGATGAAATCACCGCATTACGTGTTTGTTCTTCTGGTGGTTCCTTGGCTCCTTTGCTTGCGCAATTGCCCCATTATTATTACAGTAGAGATTCAATGGGCTGGACGCATTCGGGAACACACCAAGCTCAATGAGGAAATTCCTTATCCAGACACCTTCCTTCGCGGCTTCCGAAGCCGCGATGTACTCGGCTTCTGTCGTAGAATCGGCCATCGTCTCCTATTTGGAACTCTTCCAACTAACAGCACCACCATTTAGCGTGAACACAAATCCTGATTGTGACTTTGAATCATCTCTGTCGGTTTGGAAACTAGCATCGGTGTAACCTGTTACAACGAGCTCCTCCTCACCTCCATAGACGAGGAACATATCTTTAGTCCTTCTCAAGTACTTAAGAATGTTTTTCACCGTTGTCCAGTGACTCCCACCTGGATCAGATTGGTGTCTGCTTGTCATACTTAGTGCATATGAAACATCTGGACGAGTACTTATCATTGCATACATGATAGATCCAATAGCCGAGGCATATGGCACTCTACTCATGCGATCCCGCTCATCAGCAGTCGAAGGACACTGAGTCTTGCTGAGATGTATGCCATGTGACATAGGCAAGAACCCTTTCTTTGCCTCTTCCATGCTGAACCGCTTCAACACTTTGTCAATGTAAGTATCTTGGCTTAAACCTATAAGCCTTCTCGATCTATCTCTATAGATCTTAATGCCCAGAATATATGTTGCTTCCCCTAAGTCCTTCATCGAAAAACTATTTTTCAGTGAAGTCTTTACGGACTCAAGCATAGGAATATTATTTCCAATCAGTAATATGTCATCCACATATAAGATTAGAAATACTACAGAGCTCTCACTAACCTTCTTGTAAACACAAGACTCTTCTTCGTTCTTGGTGAAGTCAAACCCTTTGACCACTTCATCAAAACGAATGTTCCAACTCCTAGATGCTTGCTTCAATCCATAAATGGATCTCTGAAGCTTGCATACCTTTCCAGCATTTTTCGGATCGACAAAACCCTCGGGCTGTATCATATACACGTCCTCAGCTAGGTTTCCATTCAGGAAAGCTTTCTTGACATCCATCTGCCATATCTCATAGTCGAAATATGCAGCTATAGCTAGAATAATCCGAATGGACTTAAGCATCACTACGGGCGAGAAGGTCTCGTCATAGTCAACTCCTTGAACTTGTCGAAAACCTTTTGCGACAAGTCGTGCTTTATAGATGTGAACATTTCCATCCATGTCCTTTTTTCTTCTTATAGATCCACTTGCACTCTATGGCTTTAACACCATCATGCGGGTCAACCAAGTTCCAAACTTGATTGTCTCCCATGGACTCTATTTCGGATTGCATGGCACTCTACCATTTTTCGGAGTCTGGGTCCATCATTGCTTCTGCATATGTCGCAGGCTCATCATTGTCCAACACTAATATCTCCCGCATTTCGCGGAGCCTTGCCGACCTTCGTGGTTGTGGCGGTGCTTCTCTTGCCATGGGTATCTCAACTTGTTCTGCTACGTTAGCATCACTCATTGATTCTGGCCCGATCGGCTCATCTCAAACTTCTTCAAGATGCACTGTCTTTCCACTCTTTTCTCATTTGAGAAACTCTTTCTCTAGGAAAACCCCGTTCCGAGCAACAAACACTTTGCCTTCTGATCGGTTGTAGAAATAATATCCCAAAGTTTCCTTTGGATATCCCACGAAAATGCACTTATCCAACTTGGGTGTGATCTTGTCCGACTGAAGTCGCTTGACAAACACTTCACATCCCCAAATCTTTAGAAAAGACAAACTAGGAACCTTTCCAGTCCATATCTCATATGGTGTCTTAACTACAGATTTAGATGGTACCCTATTAAGTGTGAAAGCTGCTATTTCTAGAGCGTATCCCCAAAATGACAACGGTAGGTCCGACTAGCTCATCATTGATCGAACCATGTCTAACAAAGTTCGATTACGTCACTCGGATACACCGTTTCTCTGAGGTGTTCCAGGCGGCGTAAGTTGTGGAACAATTCCGCAACTCTTTAGATGATTGCTAAACTCGTGGCTCAAATACTCGCCTCCATGATCAGATCGTAAGGCCTTAATTTTCTTGCCATGCTGATTTTCAACTTCATTCTGAAATTCCTTGAACTTTTGAAAGGTTTCAGACTTGTGCCTCATCAAGTAGACATAGCCATATCTACTAAAATCATCAGTGAAAGTTATGAAGTATTGGAATCCTCCTCTAGCCGTCGTGCTCATTGGTCCGCATACATCACTATGTACGAGTTCCAACAAGTCTACTGCTCTCTCAGGAAATCCTGTGAAAGGCGTCTTGGTCATCTTGCCTAGCAAGCAAGCCTCACATGTCTCGTATGATTCAAAATCAAACGAAGTTAGAAGTCCATCAGAATGGAGCTTCTTCATGCGCTTTTCACTTATATGACCCAAACGACAATGCCACAAGTAGGTAGGACTCAAATCATTAGGCCGAGGCCTTTTAGCACTTACGTTATAGACAGGTGAACCATCAAGATTTAAAACAAATAATCCATTCACAATGGGTGCGAAAGCCATAAACATATCATTCTTAGAGATCACACAACCATTGTTTTCACTCGCAAATGAATAACCATCCTTCATCAAGCATGAAGGAGACAAAATGTTTCGACTTAAACTAGGAACGAAATAACAATTATTCAACTCCATAATAAATCCTGACGGGAGGTGGAGTTGCATCGTCTCGACGGTCAACGCAACAACTCTTGCATTATTGCCCACGCGGAAATCAACTTCTCCTCTTTCCACGCTTCTACTTCTTATCATTCCTTGCATCGAATTGCAAATATGAGCAACCGATCCGGTATCAAATACCCAAGAATTAATAATTGTATCAGCGAGAAAAATGTTGTCTATAACATTAACAACAAGCGTACCTGAGGTAGAAGTACTCTTACTTCTGCCATTCTTCAAGGAAGCTAGGTACTGCTTGCAGTTTCTCTTCCAGGGATCAAGTTCATGACAGTAAAAGCACTATTTGTCTGGAGCAGGTCCAGGTCCAGCTTTAACCTTGGGCTCTGGGTTTGGCTTGGACGTTCCAGCCTTGCCTTTCTTCTTCCAAGAATTGCCCTTCTTCTTAAAGATAGGCTTGTTCTGTATAGCCATCACATGGCTGGTACTAGCGCTTTTCTTGATGTCAGCCTCTGCTGTTTTAAGCATGCCACACAGCTCATTCAGACCCTTCTCCGTCCCATGCATATGGTAGTTCGATATGAAGTTCCCATAGCTAGGCGGAAGAGACGAAAGAATAAAATCAGTGGCCAACTCTTGGCCCAGTGGGAAGCCCAGCTTCTCCAACTGTTGAGTGTAACCAACCATCTTGATTACGTGTGGTCCTACTGCTGCGCCTTCTGCTAGCTTGCTCTCAACAAAGGCCTTAGACACATTGAACCTTTCAGTCCTAGCCTGTGTTTGGAACATGTCTCTAAGCACCACGATCATATCGTGCGCCTCATGGTTTGTTTCAAACTGCATCTGCAGCTCGGGTTCCATGCAAGCAAGCATAAGGCAGCTTACTTCGAGGTTAGCATCACATGCTTTCTTGTAAGCATTCTTAGCAGCAGCGGGTGCATCATCAGCAGGTTTTTCTGGTAGTGGGTTGTCTAGAACATCTTCCTTTTTCTCAGCCCTGAGAACAATTCTCAGGTTACGAATCCAATCCGAGTAATTTGTTCCATTCAACTTGTCCTTCTCAAGGACCGAACGCAAAGCAAACGGTGTAGTGCTGCTAGGTGCCATTTAATCTACAACAAAATAATGCAAAATACACTAAGACAAACGTATCCATGATAGAGCAAATCACATTAAACTATTTTAACAGAATCTACTCCCACTAAAATCAATATCCCTCTATTGAAACTTAGTGATTCAGGATCCACAACTAACAAGTCGACTAGTGAGCTTTAGCATCACCGCTAGCAAACGAGGTAGATCGGTAAGCAACTTTTGCTAATCATATCACATATGACTCCTGTTGTTGGGTGACATCTCTATGTCTCGGCGCCCAACCTTTATGCCCCAAGGTCCTTAACCGTTAAGATAACCTTGTTAAGCAAACCAACCCTTATGCGTGTAAGTGTCCGACACAAACCCGTCTAGTCAAGGAAAACTAGTGGTACCCTAATTTCATAGACCCACCACTAATTGTACAAGACATGGGACGGTGCAAGTTTTAGTTGGGAGGGCATACTAACTTAAACTTTGTGAGGGATCGTTCTACTTCTAACATCACAGCATGCAGAAAGTAAAACATAAATAGAATAGCATTCACACAGTTGTGACACAGTATGGCCCGTTTTCATATGGTGATCTCCATCTCCATAGAACCTGTTCACCATGGTGATCTCCATCTCCATGTTCCATGTGCGCCATCCTCTTGGTGATGAGTCCTCCAAGAACTAGAGCATGCTATTACGCCTAATAGCTAGTAAAGAAAGCTACCAATGTAAGATTACATAGTTGCTAACTTCGGAGGCCGAAAACTCCGGCGTTCTAAGAGAGATTTCTAGGGTGTTGCTGCGCGGCATCCCCGGGAGCAGTAGCATTGCAGGTCCGAAGTCCCTATTCAAAAAACCTTCTAACGGGCCATGTTCCCAACGCCTTTTGAGCTTTCCCTTTCATTTAAGCAAT
>NC_028457.1:17747453-17895649 GCF_000263155.2 Setaria italica | reverse complement strand
TGGAAGATGGAGTTTCGGGCCTCCGAAGTTTGGAACGTTAGGACGCCTAACTCTCTTTTGCAGGATGTATGTATGTATCTTGTGATCAGTATGGCCCCCTTGTGTATGTGATGCATGTGTGTAACTCATTCGTGACCTGCGTGTCACGCGTACGGCAACACGGCAGGAGCCATATGTGTTGTCACTTTATTGTATTTAATGGTCTGCGTACCAATCTATGATGATCCAAACAACTATGTAATCTTCATTACTAGCTATTAGGCGTAATAGCATGCTCTAGTTCTTGGAGGACTCATCACAAGGAGGATGGCGCACATGGAACATGGAGATGGAGATCACCATGGTAAACAGGTTCTATGGAGATGGAGATCACCATATGAAAACGGGCCATACTGTGTCACAACTGTGTGAATGCTATTCTGCTTATGTTTTACTTTCTGCATGCTGTGATGTTAGAAGTAGAACGATCCCTCACAAAGTTTAAGTTAGTATGCCCTCCCAACTAAAACTTGCACCGTCCCATGTCTTGTACAATTAGTGGTGGGTCTATGAAATTAGGGTGCCACTAGTTTTCCTTGACTAGACGGGTTTGTGTCGGACACTTACACGCATAAGGGTTGGTTTGCTTAACGAGGTTATCTTAACGGTTAAGGACCTTGGGGCATAAAGGTTGGGCGCCGAGACATAGAGATGTCACCCAACAACAGGAGTCATATGTGATATGATTAGCAAAAGTTGCTTACCGATCTACCTCGTTTGCTAGCGGTGATGCTAAAGCTCACTAGTAGACTTGTTAGTTGTGGATCCTGAATCACTCAGTTTCAATAGAGGGATATTGATTTTAGTGGGAGTAGATTCTGTTAAAATAGTTTAATGTAATTTGCTCTATCATGGATTCGTTTGTCTTAGTGTATTTTGCATTACTTTTGTTGTAGATTAAATGGCACCTAGCAACACCACCGCATTGTTTGCTTTGCGTTCGGTCCTTGAGAAGGACAAGTTGAATGGAACAAACTACTCGGATTTGATCCGTAACCTGAGAATTGTTCTCAGGGCTGAGAAAAAGGAAGATGTTCTAGACACCCCACTACCACCAGTACCTGCTGATGATGCATCTGCTGCCGTTAAGGCTGCTTACAAGAAGGCATTTGATGCTAATCTTGAGGTAAGCTGCCTTATGCTCGCTTGCATGGAACCCGAGCTGCAGATGCAGTTCGAAACAAATCATGAGGCACACGATATGATCGTGGCGCTCAAGGACATGTTCCAGACACAGGCTAGGACCGAAAGGTTCAATGTGTCCAAAGCCTTTCTGGAGTGCAAGTTAGCAGAAGGTGCAGCAGTAGGACCACATGTAATCAAGATGGTTGGTTACACTCAGCGATTGGAGAAGCTGGGCTTCCCAATGGGCAAAGAGTTGGCCACTAACTTCATTCTTTCATCTCTTCCGCCTAGCTATGGGAACTTCATCTCGAACTACCATATGCATGGGACGGAGAAGGGTCTGAATGAACTGTGTGGTATGCTCAAGACAGCAGAGGTAGACATTAAGAAAAGCGCTAGTACCAGCCATGTGATGGCTGTACAGAACAAGCCTACCTTCAAGAAGAAGGGCAATTCTTGGAAGAAGAAGGGTAAGGCTGGAGTGTCCAAGCCAAACCCAGCGCCCAAGGCTAAAGCTGGACCTGCTCCAGATAAAGAGTGCATTTACTGTCATGAACTTGGTCACTGGAAGAGAAACTGCAAGCAGTACCTAGCTTCGTTGAAGAACGGCAGAAGTAAGAGTACTTCTACCTCATGTACGCTTGTTGTTAATGTTATAGACAACATATTTCTCGCTGATACAATTATTAATTCTTGGGTATTTGATACCGGATCGGTTGCTCATATTTGCAATTCGATGCAGGGAATGATAAGAAGTAGAAGAATGGAAAGAGGAGAAGTTGATTTTCGCGTGGGCAATAATGCAAGAGTTGCTGCTTTGACCGTCGGGACGATGCAACTCCACCTCCCGTCAGGATTTATTATGGAGTTGAATAATTGTTATTTCGTTCCTAGTTTAAGTCGAAACATTTTGTCTCCTTCATGCTTGATGAAGGATGGTTGTTCATTTGCGAGTGAAAACAATGGTTGTGTGATCTCTAAGAATAATATGTTTATGGCTTTTGCACCCATTGTGAATGGATTGTTTGTTTTAAATCTTGATGGTTCACCTGTCTGTAATGTAAGTGCTAAAAGGCCTCGGCCTAATGATTTGAGTCCTACCTACTTGTGGCATTGTCGTTTGGGTCATATAAGTGAAAAGCGCATGAAGAAGCTCCATTCTGATGGACTTCTAACTTCGTTTGATTTTGAATCATACGAGACATGCGAGGCTTGCTTGCTAAGCAAGATGACCAAGACGCCTTTCACAGGATTTCCTGAGAGAGCAGTAGACTTGTTGGAACTCGTACATAGTGATGTATGCGGACCAATGAGCACGACGGCTAGAGGAGGATTCCAATACTTCATAACTTTCACTGATGATTTTAGTAGATATGGCTATGTCTACTTAATGAGGCACAAGTCTGAAACCTTTGAAAAGTTCAAGGAATTTCAGAATGAAGTTGAAAATCAGCGTGGCAAGAAAATTAAGGCCTTACGATCTGATCGTGGAGGCGAGTATTTGAGCCACGAGTTTAGCAATCATCTAAAGAGTTGCGGAATTGTTCCACAACTTACGCCGCCTGGAACTCCTTAGAGAAACGGTGTGTCCGAGCGACGTAATCGAACTTTGTTAGACATGGTTCGATCAATGATGAGCCAGTCGGACCTACCGTTGTCATTTTGGGGATACGCTCTAGAAACAGCAGCTTTCACACTAAATAGGGTACCATCTAAATCCGTAGTTAAGACACCATATGAGATATGGACTGGAAAGGTTCCTAGTTTGTCTTTTCTAAAGATTTGGGGATGTGAAGTGTTTGTCAAGCGACTTCAGTCGGACAAGATCACACCCAAGTCGGATAAGTGCATTTTCGTGGGATATCCAAAGGAAACTTTGGGATATTATTTCTACAACCGATCAGAAGGCAAAGTGTTTGTCGCTCGGAACGGGGTTTTCCTAGAGAAAGAGTTTCTCAAAGGAGAAAAGAGTGGAAAGACAGTGCATCTTGAAGAAGTTCAAGATGAGCCAATCGGGCAAGAATCAATGAGTGATGCTAACGTAGCAGAACAAGTTGAGATACCCATGGCAAGGGAAGCACCGCCACAACCACGAAGGTCAGCAAGGCTCCGCGAAATGCGAGAAATATTATTGTTGGACAATGATGAGCCTGCGACATATGCAGAAGCAATGATGGACCCAGACTCCGAAAAATGGCAGAGTGCCATGCAATCCGAAATAGAGTCCATGGGAGACAATCAAGTTTGGAACTTGGTTGACCCGCCTGATGGTGTTAAAGCCATAGAGTGCAAGTGGATATATAAGAAGAAAAAGGACATGGATGGAAATGTTCACATCTATAAAGCACGACTTGTCGCAAAAGGTTTTCGACAAGTTCAAGGAGTTGACTACGACGAGACCTTCTCACCCGTAGTGATGCTTAAGTCCATTTGGATTATTCTAGCTATAGCTGCATATTTCGATTATGAGATATGGAAGATGGATGTCAAGACAGCTTTCCTGAATGGAAACCTAGCTGAGGACGTGTATATGATACAGCCCGAGGGTTTTGTCGATCCGAAAAATGCTGGAAAGGTATGCAAGCTTCAGAGATCCATTTATGGATTGAGGCAAGCATCTAGGAGTTGGAACATTCGTTTTGATGAAGTGGTCAAAGGGTTTGACTTCACCAAGAACGAAGAAGAGTCTTGTGTTTACAAGAAGGTTAGTGGGAGCTCTGTAGTATTTCTAATCTTATATGTGGATGACATATTACTGATTGGAAATAACATTCCTATGCTTGAGTCCGTAAAGACTTCACTGAAAAATAGTTTTTCGATGAAGGACTTAGGGGAAGCGGCATATATTCTGGGCATTAAGATCTATAGAGATAGATCGAGAAGGCTTATAGGTTTAAGCCAAGATACTTACATTGACAAAGTGTTGAAGCGGTTCAGCATGAAAGAGGCAAAGAAAGGGTTCTTGCCTATGTCACATGGCATACATCTCAGCAAGACTCAGTGTCCTTCGACTGCTGATGAGCGGGATCGCATGAGTAGAGTGCCATATGCCTCGGCTATTGGATCTATCATGTATGCAATGATAAGTACTCGCCCAGATGTTTCATATGCGCTAAGTATGACAAGCAGACACCAATCTGATCCAGGTGAGAGTCACTGGACAGCGGTGAAAAACATTCTTAAGTACTTGAGAAGGACTAAAGATATGTTCCTCGTCTATGGAGGTGAGGAGGAGCTCGTTGTAACAGGTTACACCGATGCTAGTTTCCAAACCGACAGAGATGATTCAAAGTCACAATCAGGATTTGTGTTCACGCTGAATGGTGGTGCTGTTAGTTGGAAGAGTTCCAAGCAGGAGACGGTGGCCGATTCTACGACAGAAGCCGAGTACATCGCGGCTTCGGAAGTCGCGAAGGAAGGTGTTTGGATAAGGAATTTCCTCATTGAGCTTGGTGTGTTCCCGAATGCGTCCAGCCCATTGAATCTCTACTGTGATAACAATGGGGCAATTGCGCAAGCAAAGGAGCCAAGGAACCACCAGAAGAACAAACACGTAATGCGGCGATTTCATCTCATTCCAGACTTCGTTAACCGGGGTGAGATCAAGATATGCAAAATACACACGGATCTGAACATTTCTGATCCGTTGACAAAACCACTCCCGCAGGCTAAGCATGATGCGCATGTAAGAGCTATGGGTATTAGGTACCTTCTCGATTGACTCTAGTGCAAGTGGGAGACTGTTGGAGGTATGCCCTAGAGGCAATCATAGAGATGATGATATTCCATTTGTATCCATGATTTGTATGTTGTGTTCATTGAATATCCATTGAAGGCTACTTGAATTGATTTGCAATTATGTGAATTGTATGTGAAACTCTTTACTTGTATGGTTATTCTAATGTTGTCCCTAGTCGGAGTTCATGTGAGGACACACATGAATATTAGACTAGCACATGTATTAGTTGATGACTATGTTTCACAAGTCATGGACATGGAGATGTTGAACTAATAATGTGGACACATGTGGAGACATGTGCTAGGACTGACCCAACATGAGAAGTAGTTCTCTCTTTAAACAACATATACGCTTTGTCCTTAGACCTGAGACTGTCGCATGTATTCTAGATGTGGATCGACCTACTTAGGGGCTATCAAACGCTACGCCGTAACAGGGTAGTTATAAAGGTAGCTTTCGGGTTTGTCAAGAAGCATGCTATGAGACATGGTCAGTCAAGATGGGATTTGCCCCTCTCTGATTGAGAGTGATATCTCTGGGCCCCTTGAGTGATCGGATCCGAAAATGCATGGCCATGCTACGTACGGTTAAGAGTTAACCTACAAAGGGATTCCGAATCACAGGATCGAGAAAGAGCGGTCGGCTTGAAGCTAGACCAAATATCGTGAGGCAAAGGGAATAGCATGTATATTATGTTGTGATTGATGAGGACACCACAAGTACATCTACACCAGCAGCACCTCAGGCGCCTCCAGTTGCTCCTCCACTTCAGGCACCTACAGTTGATCATCCAGTTGGGCCAATCACTCGGGCCCGTGCGAGAGACTTAAACTTCATCATGGTGTTAAGGAACGAAGGCCCATCGAAATAGGAAGATGGCCCAACAAGGCAGCCCAGGTGGGGCGCCTAGGGTTGGGCGCGCGTGACCCCTTCGGATTCCAGGGGCTGCGCCCCCTTTATTTAGTCTGAGTCCTTTTTGTTTACGACTTGAGTTTTGTTTTACATCTAGCTTTAGCTACTCTTGAACACGCGCAAATACGCGCTGTCCTTGTTGATTCAGAACTGCACCTTCGAGTGATATTTAGATTGCTCGCCTCTTTTTCTTGTTCGTTCTTCGATTGCGGACAGGAATCGATCTTCGTGATCAGGCTGATCTCGCACCGGCGAGGTTGGTAACCATCAGGAGTTGGTTCAGCGATTGCATTGGCGCTTCGGGTTCGCTCGTCGTAGTCGGATCGTGAGGGTCTACTTCCACCAAGTCGAATTTATCTCCACTCACCGAAAGATCGTGCACTCCGACTCTATCAAGTGGTATCAGCTTTCCAGGTTGATCGGTGAGTCTTACCGAGTGTTTTTCCCTTCCTACAGTCCACAAACACCAAAACAAATTTTTTCAGGTTAGATCCTTTGTCCCAGCAACCGTTTAGCCTCGCACATTCTTTCAATAAGTGTCTTTGTTGAATTTGTGTGCCTACTCGTTCAATTGTTGCTGGTTCCTTGTGTTTAATCTATTGTTTCTCGTTTTTCATCTAACCCTAGTTTTCGCCGCCGCCGCCGTTCCGCTGCTCGCCGACCCTACCAGCCGCGCCCACCGCACCTCCCCCCGCGACAACCGCGCCGCGCCATCCCACTACTCCGATTGCCCCTCCCCTGTCAAAAAAAAAAGATAGAAAGCAATCAAAAAAAAAGGGAAAGAAGCAAAAAAAAAGAAGAAGAATCCAACAGGGAGAAGGAAGGTGATTCGGATTTGTTTCGGTGGAAACTCCCTTTGCGCGCGCTGTGACTCCCCCTGGGTCACGACTCTCTGGGGCAAATTCCCCCCCCCCACGCATTCCGTGCCAGCCTTTCATATCCGTATCTCTCTTTCTTGGTCCTTTTTTATTCTGAGGTCCGCCTTACTCTAGAGAGAGAGAGAGAGGGAATACCCCTGTACTTTCCGAAAAAAGTGTGTGCCATAATTTGCTGTTTGTGATCCTCTGTGTTCATATTATCAGTTTTGGGGCACCCTCTGTGAAAAAAAACAGAAAAAAAAACAAAAGAGGTGCGCCCTCTCCACCTTTGCCTCTGTTCTTTCGATTTCCCTTGTTCCAGCAACTTTTGTTACGTGTTTGGCACTATCTTTCAACTTTGCATTATTGTTTGATTGTGCTAATCCTTCATTTGAGTGCAGCCTTCCCAGAACTCCACATAGTTCTACGACGAGCATATTTTGTTTCTCCAGGCAATCGCTCCTCCAATCTTTCATGAGTTCTACCGGTTGGTTGCAGTTCGCCCCTGTGTGCGTGGTAAGAATGGATAAGAATTTGATAACAGCACTAGTGTGAGCGCCTTGTGAGCCGTTACACCCCTGTTTTGTCGTCGCTTTGGTTCTTGTATTTGCGCTAACCATGGCAGATGATGTCGACACGGGGGCTAACCAGCTGCAGGGCATACGGGCACAAGTTGAAGGGCTTGTCACCGACATTCAGACGATTCATGAATGGCTGGACTCGACGATCTCCTCATCGACCGAGCGGTGTGATCAGCTCGACCTTGCACAGACGGCCGCTAAGGCCACACTCGACTCAGTTGTGGCAAGACTCGATGCATTGCACACAACAGTCGCCGAGTTGAAGCAGGGTTATGGTGGTGACTCGGACCAGGACGATGGCGACCGCCGAGGCCGTGCCCGCCGCGTGCCACGCCGTCCCGGTAATGATTCCTTTGCCAAGATTAAATTTAAAATTCCACCTTTTAATGGCAAATATGATCCTGCTGCATATCTTGATTGGGAATTAGAAGTTGAACAGAAATTTTCATGCCATGATATTCTTGCTAATTCTCAAGTTAAAGCTGCTATTAGTGAATTTACTGATTTTGCTTTAATTTGGTGGCGTGAATATAAACACAAACATCCCAATACCATTCCAACCACTTGGGAGCAATTAAAAACTGCTATGCGCCATAGATTTGTGCCTTCTTATTATGCCCGAGATTTCCTTAATAAAATGCAACGTTTTCAGCAAGGTTCCAAATCTGTTGAGGAATATTTCCAGGAATTACAAATAGGCATGATTCGTTGTGGGTTATTGGAGGAAAATGACGCTGCTATGGCACATTTTCGTGGTGGTTTGAACCGCAAAATTCAGGATATACTTGATTATAAGGACTACACAGATATGACAACATTATTTGAATATGCTTGCAAAGCTGAACGTGAAGTGTAGGGACGCCGCTCGAAGACATATTCTAACTCTTTTGCAGGAAGAAGCTCGACATCCAACTCCGCACCCGCTCTCCCTGCGCCACCCACACCCACCACTACACCGCGCGAGCGCACGGCCAAACCTGCCAACGCTGCCCCTTCCACAGGCGCCGCCCCTCCCACAGGCCGTACACGGGATATTCAGTGTCATCGTTGCAAAGGATTTGGCCATGTGATTCGGGACTGTCCGAACAAGCGCACTTTGCTTCTTCGTGACGATGGTGAGTACTCTTCCGCTAGTGATTCTGAAGATACTCGACATGCGATGCTTGCCACTGACCATGCAGCTATGGAGGTACATGTCAACCCGGGCGACGCCGATAGGTATGAAAGTCTTGTTGTGCAGCGTGTTCTTAGTACACAGGTCGCCCCGTCCGAGAAGAATCAGCGACACACTCTTTTCCATACCAAGGGCGTTGTGCAGGAGCGGTCGATTCGCATCATCATCGACAGCGGCAGCTGCAACAATTTGGCGAGTACCACGCTGGTTGAAAAGTTGTCTTTACCCACTCGTAAGCATCCACATCCATATCACATTCAATGGCTTAATGATGGTGGGAAAATTAGAATTACTCGATCAGTCCGTGTTCCTTTCTCCATGGGTGCTTATTCTGATTTTGTCGATTGTGATGTTATTCCCATGGAAGCATGCTCTCTATTACTTGGGCGACCTTGGCAATATGATACTGATAGCTTGCATCATGGTCGTTCAAATCACTATTCTTTCATGTTTAAGGGTCAGAAAATAATTATACATCCAATGACACCTGAACAAATTCTTAAAGATGATCTTGCTAGAGCTGCTAAACCTGTTAAACAACTTGAACCATCGACATCTATTAATTCTGAAATCAAGTTGAATGCTCCTGTTTTGCTTGCCACACGTGCTGATTTTGATGAGTTACGCGATGCTCCTTTGCCATGCTATGCCCTTATATGCTCTAGTGTGCTCGTTTCACTTGATGATGCACCATCTTTGGATACTCCCCCTGTGGTTGCTAACATTTTGCAGGAGTACGCTGATGTCTTTCCAAAAGATTTGCCACCAGGACTCCCACCACTTCGTGGCATTGAGCACCAGATCGACCTCATTCCCAGCGCACAGCTTCCGAACCGCGCACCGTACCGTACAAATCCGGATGAGACGAAGGAAATCCAGCGCCAGGTACAGGCGTTGCTTGACAAGGGTTATATTCGTGAGTCTCTTAGCCCTTGCTCCGTTCCCGTGTTACTTGTTCCAAAGAAAGATGGCTCATGGCGTATGTGTGTAGACTGTCGTGCTATTAATAACATTACCATTCGCTACCGATACCCTATACCACGCCTTGATGATATGCTAGATGAGCTTAATGGTGCCATTATTTTCACTAAGATTGATTTGCGTAGTGGCTACCATCAGATTCGCATGAAGTTAGGTGATGAATGGAAAACGGCTTTTCAAACAAAATTTGGGTTATATGAATGGTTGGTTATGCCGTTTGGTTTGACTAATGCGCCCAGCACATTTATGCGTTTGATGAATGAAGTTCTGAGGCCCTTCATAGGATTGTTTGTAGTTGTCTATTTTGATGATATCCTCATTTACAGCAAGTCTATGGAAGAGCATTTAGAACATTTGCGTGCTGTTTTTGATGCGTTGCGTGCAGCCCATTTATTTGCTAACCTTGAAAAATGCATGTTTTGCACACAACGTGTCTCGTTTCTTGGCTATGTTGTTACTCCACAGGGCATTGAGGTGGATAGCAGCAAGATTGATGTCATTCGGGAGTGGCCTACACCGACGACGGTCACACAAATTCGAAGCTTTCTTGGCCTTGCAGGTTTCTACCGCCGGTTTGTTCGTGATTTTAGCTCCATTGCAGCGCCTCTACATGAGCTTACAAAGAAGGATGTTCCCTTTGCTTGGAGTGATTCGCAAGAGGTTGCATTCAGCACCTTGAAAGATAAGTTAACCAATGCTCCTCTCTTGCAGTTGCCTGATTTTACTAAAGTGTTTGAGCTTGAATGCGATGCTAGCAGTATTGGGCTAGGTGCTGTTTTGTTACAAGAAGGAAAACCTGTTGCTTACTTTAGCGAGAAATTAAGTGGTGCTAGCTTGAATTATTCTACTTATGATAAGGAGCTTTATGCTTTAGTGCGCACTTTGCATACTTGGCAGCACTACCTTTGGCATCGCGAGTTTATCATTCATTCTGATCATGAGGCTTTAAAACATATTCGTACCCAAACAAACCTGAACCGTCGTCATGCTAAATGGGTAGAATTCATTGAGTCTTTCCCTTACATTATTAAACACAAGAGCGGGAAGGAAAATATCATTGCTGATGCTTTGTCTCGTCGCTATACCATGCTGTCACAGTTAGATTTTAAAATCTTTGGCTTGCAAACTGTGAAGGATCAATATGTGGATGATGCTGATTTTAAAGATGCTTTCGCCCACTGTATTCATGGCAAACCATGGGGCAAATTTCACATACAGGACGGGTTCCTGTTTCGCGCTAACAAGCTGTGTGTTCCAGCTAGCTCGGTTCGTCGTTTGTTGTTACAGGAAGCGCATGGAGGCGGTCTCATGGGGCACTTTGGCGTCTACAAGACGCATGAAGTGCTGGCTGCCCACTTCTTTTGGCCCCAGATGCGCGCTGATGTTGAGCGCCTTGTTGCACGCTGCACTACTTGCCAAAAAGCTAAGTAACGATTGAACAACCATGGTTTGTACATGCCTTTGCCTGTTCCTACTTCCCCTTGGCTTGATATTTCTATGGACTTTGTTTTGGGATTGCCTAGAACTAAGAAGGGGAGGGACGGTATTTTTGTAGTTGTTGATCGTTTCTCCAAAATGGCTCATTTTATACCTTGTCATAAGACTGATGATGCTAGCAATGTTGCTGAATTGTTCTTTCGCGAGATTATTCGTTTGCATGGTATTCCAAATACCATAGTCTCTGATCGTGATGCTAAGTTTCTCAGTCATTTTTGGAGATCACTGTGGAATAAAATGGGAACTAAATTGCTGTTTAGCACCACTTGTCACCCTCAGACTGATGGACAAACTGAGGTGGTTAATCGCACCTTGTCCACTATGCTTAGGGCTATTTTAGATAAACACTTGAAATGTTGGGAAGATTGCTTGCCTCATGTTGAGTTTGCTTATAATCATGCAACGCATTCTTCTACAAAGATGTGTCCTTTTCAAGTTGTTTATGGGTATATTCCTCGAGCGCCTATTGATTTGTTTGCACTTGATGCCGAGGACGCCCCACACATAGATGCCGCTGCACATGTTGATCAAATGATTAGCTTGCATGAGCAAACTCAACAAAACATTGCTGCTGCTAATGCTAAATATCAGGTTGCGGGTAGTAAAGGGAGAAAACATGTTACTTTTGCACCGGGTGATCGGGTTTGGTTGCATTTGAGAAAGGATCGTTTTCCTACCTTACGTCGTTCTAAATTGATGCCACGTGCTGCTGGTCCTTTTAAAGTGCTAACCAAGATTAATGATAATGCTTATATCCTTGACCTGCCTGCGGAGTTTGGTGTTTCCACGAGTTTTAATGTTGCAGATTTGAAACCGTATGTGGGCGAAGATGAGGAGTTGCCGTCGAGGACGACTTCAGTTCAAGAAGGGGAGGATGATGAGGACACCACAAGTACATCTACACCAGCAACACCTCAGGCGCCTCCAGTTGCTCCTCCACTTCAGGCACCTACAGTTGATCATCCAGTTGGGCCAATCACTCGGGCCCGTGCGAGAGACTTAAACTTCATCATGGTGTGAAGGAACGAAGGCCCATCGGAATAGGAAGATGGCCCAACAAGGCAGCCCAGGTTGGGTGCCTAGGGTTGGGCGCGCGTGACCCCTTCGGACTCCAGGGGCTGCGCCCCCTTTATTTAGTCTGAGTCCTTTTTGTTTATGACTTGAGTTTTGTTTTACATCTAGCTTTAGCTACTCTTGAACATGCGCAAATACGCACTGTCCTTGTTGATTCAGAACTCCACCTTTGAGTGATATTTGGATTGCTCGCCTCTTTTTCCTGTTCGTTCTTCGATTGCGGACAGGAATCGATCTTCGTGATCAGGCTGATCTCGCACCGGCGAGGTTGGTAACCATCGGGAGTTGGTTCAGCGATTGCATTGGCGCTTTGGGTTCGCTCGTCGTAGTCGGATCGTGAGGGTCTACTTCCACCAAGTCGAATTTATCTCCACTCACCGAAAGATCGGGCACTCCGACTCTATCAGTGATGGTTCGTCTGATATGATCTTCGTGTGCGTATAGGAGTTGGCACGTCTTGCTAGAGGCCGCTACCGACTATTGGGCCGAGTTGGAGTACTCGGGCCATGTCTATACGTATCCGAACCCATAGGGTCACACACTTAAGGGGCTGGAAGCCCAATTCGGATCTGATTCGAGTTGGATTAGGTTTAGGAGTACTAATGGGCCTCGGATCCAGAGGCCCATCAGGAACCTCTATAAATAGAGGGGTGGGGGCGCCCTAGGGTTTACACCTTTTTGCGAAACACATCTGCCGCGCCTCCCACGCCCTCGCCTGTTGCAACTCGCGGATCTAGCAGTCCGGCTTGTGACGCTTCCTCCCTGCACGTGTGGATACGTTGGAGGTGTTGCGCCTGCAGCACTTGGACGAGCCATCGACGAGCCGCCGACGAGCCACGACGAGCCGACGACGAGCCACGGCACCAGAGGCGATCTTGCTGCACGTGGACGATCTGCTGAGGAGCTGCTGGACGTGACGTTGATCGACTACGTATGACTACGTGATTGTCTTCACTGCATCGACGCATATCTACATCTTCCGCACCAGTAGTGCGTCGAGTGGTAATCTCGTGATCCTTATACGGCAGTTCTTCCTGGTTATACGCGGTAGAAATTTTGTTTTGCGCTAGTGTAGCCTACCTCGTATCCCAACAGTCTCATAGCATGCTTCTTGACAAACCTAAAAGCTACCTTTATAACTATCCTGTTACGGCGTAGCGTTTGATAGCCCCTAAGTAGGTCGATCCACATCTAGAATACATGCGACAATCTCAGGTCTAAGGACAAAGCGTATATGTTGTTTAAAGAGAGAACGACTTCTCGTGTTGGGTCAGTCCTAGCACATGTCTCCACATGTGTCCACATTATTAGTGCAACATCTCCATGTCCATGACTTGTGAAACATAGTCATCAACTAATACATGTGCTAGTCTAATATTCATGTGTGTCCTCACATGAACTCCGACTAGGGACAACTTTAGAATAACCATACAAGTAAAGAGTTTCACATACAATTCTCATAATTGCAAATCAATTCAAGTAGCCTTTAATGGATATTCAATGAACACAATATACAAATCATGGATACAAATGGAATATCATCATCTCTATGATTGCCTCTAGGGCATACCTCCAACAGGCCTCCGTGGCATTACCGAGCCCGCCCGCTCGACGATTCAGGATGGTTCCCCCTCAGGTGCCCCACCGGCCACAGCAGTCGGGATGATGGATTGCTCGCCCTCCACCGCCCGCGGTACCTCGTTTCCCCGGTTTCCAACCGCAGGCGCCCCAGCCGACCTTACCGCCGCCGTGCCTGTGAATGGCAACCGTTGTTTCACCTGCGGCAATGAAGGACACTTTGCCAAGGACTGCCCCAGAAACAAGAATCAGCGACCTGGCCAAAACCCCACGGCCAGCAGAGGAAGAAGGCCCAAGGTGAAGGTTCGCCAAGGTCGGCTCAACTACACCAGCCTGACCGAGCTCCCTGAAGGTGCGCCAGTGATGACGGGTACCTTCCTTGTCCATAATCAAACTGTTGTTGTTTTGTTTGATCCGGGAGCATCCCATAGCTTCATCGGAAATAAGACTGGTGAGAGATGTAAGCTGAGCGTTGGCCGCACTAAAGGGTCATATGTGATCTCTACCCCGGGAGGGAAGATAGCCTCAGACAAGATAGATAACCTTGTACCTATCCAGCTAGGCCAAACTCTTTTTAGGGAGAATCTCATCATCCTTGACCTGGAAGGAATAGATATCATCTTGGGGATGGATTGGATGACCCAACACCAAGTGGTTCTAGATGTAGCTGCCTGAGCTCTCCACATCAACTCCCCCTTGCATGGCAGCTCTACCCTATCCTTGACCTGCCCTGAGTACGCAACTCCTTGTGCGTATCCTGTATCAGAAGCCTGGATAGAAAAGCTTCCTGTTGTCTGTGAGTACCCGAATGTGTTTCCAGATGACTTACCCGGCATGCCACCAGATAGAGATATCGAGTTCGCCATTGAACTGCAGCCCGGCACCGCTCTGATATCAAAGAGACCCTATCGGATGCCACCCACCAAGCTGGCCGAGTTGAAAACCCAACTACATGGTCTGTTGGAGAAAGGCTTTATCCGACCCAGTACTTCACCCTGGGGTTGCCCAGCCCTGTTCGTGAAGAAGAAGGATGATAGTCTACGCATGTGTGTGGACTACCGACCCCTCAATGCGGTGACTATCAAGAACAAGTATCCACTTCCCCGCATTGATGTTCTGTTTGATCAATTAGCTGGAGCCAGAGTGTTCTCCAAGATTGATCTTCGTTCTGGTTACCACCAAATCAAGATCAGACCCTGTGACATTCCCAAAACTGCTTTCTCCACATGATATGGACTCTACGAGTACCTGGTTATGTCTTTTGGACTCACCAATGCACCCGCCTAGTTCATGTACCTCATGAATTCGGTGTTCATGCCCGAGTTGGATAAGTTCGGGGTGGTGTTCATTGATGATATTTTGGTGTACTCGAAGGATGAAGAAGAACATGCCAAACATCTTCATGTGGTTCTTCAACGGTTGAGAGATCATCAGCTCTATGCCAAATTCTCCAAGTGTGAATTCTGGTTAGAGAGTGTCATGTTCTTGGGACACACCATCTCTCGGAATGCCATAGTAGTTGACCCCAGCAAGGTGCAGGAAGTCATGGACTGGAAGCCACCCACTTCAGTTCACCAGATCCGAAGTTTTCTTGGACTAGCAGGCTACTATCGGCTTTTCATCCCAGATTTCTCCAAGATAGCTAAGCCGATGACTGAACTGCTGAAAAAGGAGGTCAAATTTGTGTGGAACAACAAGTGTGAAGAAGCCTTCCACACCTTGAAACACCTGCTGACCTGAAGCGTCCCCACATAAGTAGAGACTAAATGTGATCCAAATTATCAGTCCCAGGAGGCTGATAACACATTTATTCAACAGATAGTTCAGAAACCGTACAGCTCCCGAAGGAGCGGGCGGGCAAGCCACACCCAAAGCAAGACTAAAGCGATAACAACACAAATCCAAGTTGCAGTCCAGTCGGACTCCGGGTTGCAATCGGAGCTAAGCGTCAGCGGAAGCATCCTGCAAAAGAGCCAACACCACAGGCAGCGTTGGGTGCAGACGCAACCTCCTACTTGAAGTCCTCGGCGACGAAGTCCGGATCCTCCTCTGAAGTAACAACACAAGGGTGAGTACAAAAGTACTCAGCAAGTCTAACCCCATCCACGGAGGGGGATACAACAAGAATATGCATAAGAATAATCAAGGAATAAGCTATGGTTTATTTGCAGTAAAGCTGAATTTTTAGACACATGCGGGGTTCCATTTCAAAGCGGTTTAATGAAAAACATTTTAGTAAACAACATATCAAGTGGGGTTGATCCTACACAAAGGATCCAAGTTTTATCGCTACCGGACTCCCCGTCCACCGTAGCGCACGGCACACCTGCCGGACACTTCCAAAATTCCACATACCTACACACGCAGTAAAATACCAGTCATCCCCAAAAGCTAGTTGTGTGACCGAGCCTTAACTCGTCCAATGCCGTGGACACGGCTACCCGGATAGGTTTTAACTCTGCAGAGGTTGTACACTTTTCCCACAAGTAGGGTACCGTATCGCGATCACCTTAGTGTCGGTACGGATCCTAACAAAGCCATTACCCACCTTAGCCAACACTGACTAGTCAACACGGAAGCGCTCAAGGGGTTAGCAACCCATCCACGGGGCCGAAACCGGGACCTAAGTCACCAAGAGCTTAGCCCTTTTCCAAGGCCTCCCGTTGCTCACCAGCACGCCTAAAGCCTAGCAGTTTAGCTAGTGGGATTTTTGCTAAGCCGTTGCCCATACAACGGTCGAGTGGTTGTACGATGATGGAATTAGGCGGGATGACACATCAACTCGGTCCTTAGCCATGACAAGATGGATATCTCCCACTTTGCTCAACCACTGAGGTACGAGCCCAACAACCCGGCGTTCCACAAAAGAAACACCCATCCATCTCATCCACCACCTCTCTTTACACCCGAAAACCCAACTCCTCAGTTAAACATACTCACACATTATTTTCCGAGTAAACAGGTGTAGTCATGTTTGAATTTGGATAATGAATTCCTAAGCATTCTAGCAGTATTTATCATCTAAACAGAGCAACTCATATTTAGAGATAAATATGGGACAACAAGGAATAGTCATAACAATCAAGGGGTGGCTATCCAACCATGTCTTGCGATAAAACAATATGCATTTTATAAAACAGGTCAATAGGTTGTGTCTGGAAAACTGGGTATTAAATATGCATCAAAGGGTGAGATTGGACTTGCTGTTCTCAAAGCCTTCCGGGAGCTCCTGCTCGCGGTACTAGTCCTCGGGCTCGGGCTCGCAGTCGAACTCCTCCTCGCGCTCCTCCTCGGGTACTCCGCGATCTACGGCACACACAAACGAGCACACAATAAATAAAAAGGAAAAAGATTTTACCCGCTGAGCTCCGAACAGGAAACATGAACGGAAAATAGTTAGGCAGGGTATTTTCATGAAATTTTGATATGCCTCGGCGGAAATATATGAGAGGAGGCTGTGGTCGAATTTGGGGTGGATTGGAGGAAATTTGGCGCATGAAATGACGGGTTAAAGGAGTATTAGGGGCTTTAAAATGGGGTTTAGGACTGAACCGCGAGAGCAGGGGCCTATCTGTAATTATTTTTGGAATGGTGGGAGGACTTGTTCGCGAATCAGGGAAATTGGTGGGTTGGATCGCGAGGAGAGGGATTTACCCCTTCTTCTTCCTGGAGGCAACAGGAGGAAGAGATGGCCGTCGGCGCTCTGGTGGTGGGAGTGGAGGAAGGCAAGGTGCTCGTGGTGAGGGTGTGGAGGTGCAAGGCTCGGCTCCCCCTTTTATAGGCGGCGCACGGGCGGGCGAGGGCCGAGGCAATGATGGCGGCCGGACTTTTGGCCGGTGGCGTGCCGGGGTGGTGAAGCTCGTGGACGGCGTGGCGGCGTGGTCGACGAGGCCACAGGGGCGGCGACCGGTGACCGGCGACACGACGCGACGCACCGAGCCAAGCGCTAGACGCCAAGGCGCGAGCGGGCGTGGCACGGGCGACGTGACGCGGCGCGGGTGCGGCGCGGCGCGGCGTGGGCGCGGCGGCGGCGCGACGGCGCGCGGCGTGGGTGCCAGGGAAGGGGGAAGGGGCGCGCAGGTGGATGGGGGTGCCAGGGAAGTAAAGGAAGAGAGAGAAGAAAAGGGAAAGGGAGAGGAGGAAGAAAGAGAAGGAAAAAGGAGAAGGGAAAGAAAGAGAAGGAAAAAGAAAGAAGGAAGAGAAGGAGAGGGAAGGGAGGGGAAAAAGATGGCGGAAATTGCGGGATTCGACTGCGCGCGGTCATGGACTTGACGGGCACGCGGCGAAAATTAGGGGGAGCGGAAAAAAAGGGAATTGACGAGCCGGGGCCAGGACGGCGGGTCCAACGGAAGGGAAAGGTTTTGACGGAGCTCTGCGGTCGGAAAAATTTTGGAAAGTATTTTTAACGGGTGATTTAACTGGGTGTATTTTACGGGCGTTACAAACCTACCCCACTTAAATTGAATCTCGTCCTCGAGATTCGGCTGAGTCCTGAACAGATGGGGAAATTCCTTCTTTAACGCATCCTCGCGTTCCCAAGTGGCTTCTTCCTCACCATGCCTACTCCATTGAACTCTGCAAATCCGTACTGCTGAATTCCTTGTTCTCCTGGTGACGGTGTCCAGAATCTTGACGGGTACCTCCTGATATCGCAGATCCTTCTGCAAATCTATGGTTTCCACCGGTACTTGCTCCTCTGGTACTCTCAGGCATTTTCTTAGCTGGGACACATGAAATACCGGGTGGATGTCCAACATTTCTTCGGGCAACTGAATACGGTAGGCTACCGCTCCAATTCTCTTTAGCACCTTGTATGGTCCGATATACCGAGGGGCCAGCTTTCCTTGCACTTGGAACCTTCGGGTACCTCGAATCGGAGAGACCTTAAGGTACACGAAGTCCCCCTCACTGAAAATCAACTCTCGTCTCCTTTTGTCTGAGTAGCTCTTCTGTCTAGACTGTGCTGCTTTCAACTTCTCTCGTATTTCCGCTACTCGCTCTTCTGCTTCCTTGATAAAGGCAGGTCCTACCAGGGTGCGCTCTCCCACTTCTGACCACATCAACGGGGTCCTGCATTTTCTTCCATAGAGGGCCTCAAACGGTGACATACCTAAGCTGGCTTGGTAACTGTTGTTGTATGAGAACTCTGCATATGGTAGGCTCTGCTCCCAATCCTTGCCATAAGTAAGGACACATGCCCTCAACATGTCTTCCATGATCTGATTTACTCTCTCTGTTTGGCCATCTGTCTGGGGGTGATAAGCCGAACTAAAGTCCAGTTTGGTGCCTATGAAGACTCCTCCAGAATCTAGAGGTGAATTGGGTCCCTCTATCCGAAACAATTCTGCTAGGTACACCATGCAACTTCACTATGTTGTCCACATAGAGCCGAGCTAGCTTTTCTCCTCCATAGGTGGTCCATACGGGTAAGTAGTGGGCAACTTTAGTGAGTCGATCCACTATCACCCATATGGAGTCATTCCCTTTTTGGGTCTTGGGTAATCCCACTACAAAATCCATGCCAATCTCGTCCCATTTTCACACTGGAATGGGTAGTGGTTGCAGTAACCCGGCTGGCTTCTGATGTTCGGCCTTAACTCTTTGGCAAATATCGCAGTGAGCGACGAACTGGGCTATGTCCGCTTTCATCCCGTTCCACCAGTACTTCTACTTTAAGTCCATGTACATCTTGGTGGATCCCGGGTGGATGGAATATGCTGAGTTATGGGCCTCATCCATGATGGTTTGCCGGAATTCACCTTCCTTGGGTACACAAATCCTATCCTTGTACCACAAGGTTCCCTTTTCATCCACTCTGAAGTCTGGGGCCTTATTTTCTCCGGTTTGCCTGCGGATCCTCACCAGGTCCGGGTCCGAGCCTTGGGCCTCTCGGATTCTTTCTTCCAGGGTGGGCTGAACACTTAGCTTGCGGCTGGTACCCTGAGGAATGATATGCACATTTAATCGGGCCATTTCCTCCTGTAAGTGGGGATCCCTAGGTCCGATCTGCCCATAGGATTTCCTGCTCAAGGCATCCGCCACCACATTGGCCTTACCGGGGTGGTAGTGAATTTCCAGATTATAATCCTTGACCAGCTCTAACCATCTTCTTTGCCTTAAATTCAGATCTGGTTGGGTGAAGATATATTTTAGGCTCTTGTGGTCAGTGTAAATCTCACACTTGTTCCCGATCAAGTAATGCCTCCAAATCTTGAGGGCATGCACTACGGCTGCAAATTCCAAGTCATGGGTGGGGTAATTTTGTTCATGGGGCTTAAGTTGACGGGAGGCATATGCTACTACCTTTCCATCTTGCATCAGGACACACCCTAACCCTTGTCGAGAAGCGTCACAATAAATGACGAAGTCCCTCTGGATATCCGGTAGGGTTAACACTGGGGCGGTCGTTAATCTTCTGTTCAGTTCCTGAAAACTCCTCTCACATGCCTCAGTCCAATTGAATTTCTTGTCCTTCCTGAGTAGCTCTGTCATAGGTCGGGCTATCTTGGAGAATCCCTCAATGAACCTCCGATAATACCCAGCTAAACCAAGAAAACTCCTGATTTCACTAACATTGGTGGGCTGCTGCCAGTTGGAGACGGCTTCCACCTTCTCGGGGTCGACTGCTACTCCCTCTGCGGTCAAGATGTGACCAAGAAATGCCACCTTTTCTAGCCAAAATTCACATTTACTGAATTTAGCATAAAGTCGGTGGGCTCTCAATTTCTCCAGCACTACTCGCAGATGTTGCTCATGCTCTTGGACACTCTTGGAGTAAATAAGTATGTCGTCGATAAAGACCACGACAAACTTGTCTAACTCCTCCATAAACACCTTGTTCATGAGATTCATGAAATAAGCAGGGGCATTGGTCAGTCCAAAGGACATCACTGTGAATTCAAACTGGCCATACCGGGTAACAAAAGCTGTCTTCGGGATATCACTTTCCTTAATCTTGAGCTGGTGGTACCCTGATCTCAAATCTATTTTGGAGAAGTACTTGGCTCCTTTTAACTGGTCAAATAGGTCATCTATTCTGGGAAGGGGGTATTTATTCTTGATGGTGACCTCATTTAGTGCGCGATAATCCACGCACATCCTCATGCTTCCATCTTTCTTCTTGACAAATAGCACTGGGGCTCCCCACGAGGATGAGCTAGGTCTAATAAAGCCACTCTGCTGCAGTTCACCTAGCTGTTTCTTCAGCTCTGCTAACTCAGATGCTGCCATTCTATAGGGCCTCTTGGCTATAGGGGAGGTTCCAGGGATAAGGTCGATCACAAACTCTATATCCCTATCCGGGGGCATTCCAGGTAGTTCTTCCGGAAAAACATCCGGGTATTCACTCACTACCAGGACTCCTTCTATGACTTTGACTTCCATGCTAAAAACCATTGGGTCGGGCCCACTTCCCCGGGTGTGGCAGGTTACTTGTACGCCATCCTGATTAATTAGGCGCACTACCTTATCAGCACATCCTATGTGTCCATCATGTAGGCTTAACCAATCCATTCCAAGGATCACATCTATTCCTTTAGACTTAAGTACTACTAGATCTGCTAGGAATTCTACCCCACTTAAATTGATCCTTACCCGGGAACAACCTAGTCGACACTGGATGTCGGCTCCAGGCGTCCGGGTTATTAGGGGTACCTTTAGTAGTACTGTAGGTATGTGGTGCTTATCCACAAAGCTTGATGATATAAATGAATGTGATGCTCCAGAATCGAAGAGTATTGTTGCCAATACTGAGCTGACTAGAAACTCACCGAGTACAACACCCTGAGCTTCCTGAGCCTCTTGCGCGCTGATGTGGTTGACGCGGGCGCGTCCAAACGACTGCTGGGGCTGCCTCATCTGCTGGCTATTGTTGTTGTTGTTGCCGGGGTTGTTGCTGCGGACGGGAACACGGTTGGCTCCTGACACTGCTGCCCTTGGCCCAGTCACTGCGTTGGAGAAGGCTGATGCAGCTGGCTTGTTGGCGTAGGGGCAGTTGGCAATGAAGTGCCCTGGCTCACGGCAGTTGAAGCATGCCCTGCCGTTGTTGGTGACTTGACTGGCGCTGTTCTGCGGGGCCTTGACAGGGTTCTGGCCTCTGAATGGGGCATTGGTCTGATGGGAACCGGAGGCTTGAGACTGGGTCCGGTACTGCATGGGAGCTTGGGACCTGGGCATGGGGTAACCAAAGCTTCTTGGTTTCTGGAACCTGTCTTGCTGGTGGGCCTTGCTGTCCAGGAACCGGCGCTTGTTGTCCCTCCTTTCATCTGCCTTGGCTCTCTCAGTCAGAATGGCCATGTTCATCAGGGTGTTGAAGTCAGGGTAGATCTGAGGAGTAAGCAGGGTCCTCAATTCTGCGTTCAAGCCCTTCTTGAACATATCTTGCTTCTTTTCATCCTTGTCTACTTCTTCTGGAGCATAGCGAGCCAATTCCATGAACTGATAGGTGTACTCCTCCACGGACTTGTTGCCCTGGCGCAGTTCACAGAATTCATCCGCCTTGCGCTTCATGGTAGCTGCAGGAATGTGATAGCGGCGGAACTCTATAACAAACTCATCCCAGGTGATAGTGGAGGCATCCTGGGCGGCCGTGCAGTAGTTCTCCCACCAAGCTAAAGCAGTCCCAGTGAGCTGGTGTGCAGCCAGGAGAACCTTATCCCGGCTCTCACAGCCGAATGGCTCTAGCTTCCTCTGAATGACCCGCAGCCAGTCATCTGTGTCCAGGGGGTTGATGGACCCGCCAAAGGTGGGTGGCTTGGTGCGGAGGAAGTCTGTCAGTTTCTCATTCATACCCTGTCCACGGGGCCTCTGGCGAGTGATGGCATTGGCCAAGGCTTCCAGCAGAAGGGTCTGGTTGTTCATGACTTGTACCAGATCAATGACCGGTGGGGGCGGTGGCTCCTGTACTCCCACTTGACTCTCTCCCCTGCCCTCGGGCTGATTCACCTCCTGCTCCTCATGGTGCACTATTGGTGGGGGTCCCTGCCTTTCCTGTTGCCTTTCTGCACTAGGAGTGGCACGTGCTTGACTCGGGGAGGTCCTGGTGGCACGCTTGGGAGGCATCTGCAGATTGAGTGAACTTTCATAAGACTTGGATTTGGATATTAAGGTGATGTTTAGTTAATTATTTCGAATTTTCGAAGAGATAGAATCCACCTCCTGTCGACAAGCACACAGACTAACAAACAACAAGCACAAATGATTTTATTATTTTGCCGGGGCGGTTACAACACTTGGGGTAGGGCCAAAACACGTGCTACACGACCGGTACAACAACACAACTGGGGGGGTACAAATCTAGACTCGGGACAGCTTCTGGAGTACAACTTGGACCACGGACCATGACGACTCCACTCCCTCGGGCAAACTCTGGGCTGGGCACTCTACTCGCGGGACGAATCTGCACACTGCGTGGAGTGGTCTTCTGGCGGAATCAGGAGGGCTAGCACCTCATCTCTCAGGGTCCCACCTGCGGGAGGGAGTTCATTGGCCACCTCAGAGTCCCTTTCCGAAGGCGGTGGTGCTGGTGTGGCGTCGGGGCTCTTCCGCTTCCCGGACCCCTGGGCAACAGGGACTCCATCAAATACTGGGGCCTCGTCGTCCTCTACGATCCGCATCTTCCTCCTTGTGCGGTCCGAGCGGTGGGCTTCCTTCAGTGCCTGCACGTGCCGGTCCTCGGCTTCCTTGAGGGCCTCGATGGCGAGGGCCTCATTGCTTTGGGCGGCCGCGGCTCGGGCCTCAGCTGCTGCCAATCTCACCTGGAGCCTTCTCACCATAATCTCGGCATCCTCGGCTCTGCGGATCTGCTGCTTCAAATGGGCGGCCTGCTCATCGCAGAGCTCATCCAAAGTGAGGAGATAAGCAGCCATATGGAGCACGGTGGGGTCATCCTCGCGCTGTCCACGTCCTTCCAAAGTCCTCACCCGGGCCAGCCAAACCGGGCGGTTCTTCTTGACAGGCGGGTAGAACCTCATCGGTGTGCGTCCGATGTGCCGCTCATAAATTTGGCACAGGTAGCGCAGGGCTTTCCGAGCTGCCGCCTGGTAAGTGTCTTTCCGCCGGAAACCAGTGGCAGACACATTCCAAGGCTGAATGTCGGGGAAGCGGCTGCTCCTACCCACAAAGATGGTCATCTCGCACCGGAGAGTCCCACGGTCCTCATACTCCCTGTTGGAGTACTCCGGGCGCTCGTAAATCCCGAGGCGGTCCATGCAGGCGAACAGCAACCTGGGAAAACCGGGCTCCTCCAGGCAGTGGCTGTTGGTCCATCCTTCTTCGGCCATCTGGAAAGAATCGGGGTGTAAATCAGTTTTGCAATTGAGCAGGGGTAGCAAGAAATTTTGTAAATCATTTAATTTGGTCAAAAAGGCTTTTCCGGTCCTAATGGTTACGTCCTACGGCCAACGACGGCTCTGATACCACCTGAAGCGTCCCCACATAAGTAGAGACTAAATGTGATCCAAATTATCAGTCCCAGGAGGCTGATAACACATTTATTCAACAGATAGTTCAGAAACCGTACAGCTCCCGAAGGAGCGGGCGGGCAAGCCACACCCAAAGCAAGACTAAAGTGATAACAACACAAATCCAAGTTGCAGTCCAGTCGGACTCCGGGTTGCAATCGGAGCTAAGCGTCAGCGGAAGCATCCTGCAAAAGAGCCAACACCACAGGCAGCGTTGGGTGCAGACGCAACCTCCTACTCGAAGTCCTCGGCGACGAAGTCCGGATCCTCCTCTGAAGTAACAACACAAGGGTGAGTACAAAAGTACTCAGCAAGTCCAACCCCATCCACGGAGGGGGATACAACAAGAATATACATAAGAATAATCAAGGAATAAGCTATGGTTTATTTGCAGTAAAGCTGAATTTTTAGACACATGCGGGGTTCCATTTCAAAGCGGTTTAATGAAAAACATTTTAGTAAACAACATATCAAGTGGGGTTGATCCTACACAAAGGATCCAAGTTTTATCGCTACCGGACTCCCCGTCCGCCGTAGCGCACGGCACACCTGCCTGATTCCACTCGATTCCATGCGTGTAGATCGATTAGAATACCAGTCATCCTCAAAAGCTAGTTGTGTGACCGAGCCGTAACTCGTCCAATGCCGTGGACACGGCTACCCGGATAGGTTTTAACTCTGCAGAGGTTGTACACTTTTCCCACAAGTAGGGTACCGTATCGCGATCACCTTAGTGTCGGTACGGATCCTAACAAAGCCATTACCCACCTTAGCCAACACTGACTAGTCAACACGGAAGCGCTCAAGGGGTTAGCAACCCATCCACGGGGCCGAAACCGGGACCTAAGTCACCAAGAGCTTAGCCCTTTTCCAAGGCCTCCCGTTGCTCACCAGCACGCCTGAAGCCTAGCAGTTTAGCTAGTGGGATTTATGCTAAGCCGTTGCCCATACAACGGTCGAGTGGTTGTACGATGATGGAATTAGGCGGGATGACACATCAACTCGGTCCTTAGCCATGACAAGATGGATATCTCCCACTTTGCTCAACCACTGAGGTACGAGCCCAACAACCCGGCGTTCCACACAAGAAACACCCATCCATCTCATCCACCACCTCTCTTTACACCCCAACTCCTCAGTTAAACATACTCACACATTATTTTCCGAGTAAACAGGTGTAGTCATGTTTGAATTTGGATAATGAATTCCTAAGCATTCTAGCAGTATTTATCATCTAAACAGAGCAACTCATATTTAGAGATAAATATGGGACAACAAGGAATAGTCATAACAATCAAGGGGTGGCTATCCAACCATGTCTTGCGATAAAACAATATGCATTTTATAAAACAGGTCAATAGGTTGTGTCTGGAAAACTAGGTATTAAATATGCATCAAAGGGTGAGATTGGACTTGCCGTTCTCAAAGCCTTCCGGGAGCTCGTGCTCGCGGTACTGGTCCTCAGGCTCGGGCTCGTGGTCGAACTCCTCCTTGCGCTCCTCCTCGGGTACTTCGCGATCTACGGCACACACAAACGAGCACACAATAAATAAAAAGGAAAAAGATTTTACCCGCTGAGCTCCGAACAGGAAACATGAACGGAAAATAGTTAGGCAGGGTATTTTCATGAAATTTTGATATGCCTCGGCGGAAATATATGAGAGAAGGCTGTGGTCGAATTTGGGGTGGATTGGAGGAAATTTGGCGCATGAAATGATGGGTTAAAGGAGTATTAGGGGCTTTAAAACGGGGTTTAGGACTCAACCGCGAGATCAGGGGCCTATCTGTAATTATTTTTGGAATGGTGGGAGGACTTGTTCGCGAATCAGGGAAATTGGTGGGTTGGATCGCGAGGAGAGGGATTTACCCCTTCTTCTTCCTGGAGGCAACAGGAGGAAGAGATGGCCGTCGGCGCTCTGGTGGTGGGAGTGGAGGAAGGCAAGGTGCTCGTGGTGACGGTGTGGAGGTGCAAGGCTCGGCTCCCCCTTTTATAGGCGGCGCACGGGCGGGCGAGGGCCGAGGCAATGATGGCGGCCGGACTTTTGGCCGGTGGCGTGCCGGGGTGGTGAAGCTCGTGGACGGCGTGGCGGCGTGGTCGACGAGGCCACAGGGGCGGCGACCGGTGACCGGCGACACGACGCGACGCACCGAGCCAAGCGCTAGATGCCAAGGCGCGAGCGGGCGTGGCACGGGCGACGTGACGCGGCGTGGGCGCGGCGGCGGCGGCGCGGACGGGGCGGCGCAGCGCGGCGCGCGGGCGCGCGGGCGCGCGGCCCGACGCGGCGCGCGGCCCAGCGCGTGCGTGCACGGCCCGGCGCCTCGGCGCGCGTGCTAGGCAGGGGGAAGGGGCAGCGCAGGTGGGTGGGGGTGCCAGGGAAGTAAAGGAAGAGAGAGAAGAAAAGGGAAAGGGAGAGGAGGAAGAAAGAGAAGGAAAAAGGAGAAGGGAAAGAAAGAGAAGGAAAAAGAAAGAAGGAAGAGAAGGAGAGGGAAGGGAGGGGAAAAAGATGGCGGAAATTGCGGGATTTGACTGCGCGCGGTGATGGACTTGACGGGCACGCGGCGAAAATTACGGGGAGCGAAAAAAAAGGGAATTGACGAGCCGGGGCCAGGACGGCGGGTCCGACGGAAGGGAAAGGTTTTGACGGAGCTCGGCGGTCGGAAAAATTTTGGAAAGTATTTTTAACGGGTGATTTAACTGGGTGTATTTTACGGGCGTTACATGACCTCAGCCCCAGTTTTAGCTCAACCCGACCCTTCCAGGCCGTTTGACGTATATTGCGACGCCTCTGGCACTGAACTTGGGTGTGTTCTTATGCAAGACCACCGAGTCATTGCCTATGCCTCGCGGGCGTTACGACCTCATGAGCTAAACTATCCGACCCATGATCTTGAGTTGGCAGCAGTGATTCATGCCTTAAAGATATGGAGACACTATCTAATGGGCACCCATTGCAACATCTACACCGATCACAAGAGTCTCAAGTACATCTTCACTCTGGCCGACCTCAATATGCGCCAGAGAAGCTGGTTGGAGTTGATAAAGGATTATGAGTTGGAAGTGCATTATCACCCCGGCAAAGCCAATGTTGTGGCCGATGCTCTAAGCCGCAAGACTCATTGCAATTGCTTGATGGCAACCAACTTCACAGAGACCCTGTGCCAGGAAATGGGAAAGCTCAGTTTGGAAATTGTTTCCCATGGAACCCTCGGCCATATATCCCTTGAGTCTGTTTTAGAGGACCAAATTGGGTCAGCACAGTTAGAGGATGAGGAAGTAAGGCGAATCAAAAGGAAGATTTCATGGAAGGATGAAGGGTACAAGCAATTCCGATAGGATGAGAATGGGAGAGTGTACTATGGAAATTGACTCGTTGTACCATCCGACCCCAATCTGAAAACGCAAATCCTAGATGAAGCTCATCTCTCCAAGTTCCCGATCCATCCTAGCAGCAATAAGATGTATCATGATCTCCGTCAAACTTTCTGGTGGAGTGGAATGGAGCCAGAGATTGCACGCTATGTTTCGGAATGTGACACTTGCCAACGTGTCAAGGCTAGTCATTTAAAGGTAGCAGGTACCCTACAACCACTACCTATTCCCTCTTGGAAATGGGAAGACATCAGCATGGACTTCATTGTTGGACTTCCCCTTATATCACAGCGACATGACTCCATTTGGGTTATTGTGGATCGTCTTACCAAGTCCGCCCACTTTCTTCCTGTTCACACCACCTACCTGACCAAGAAATATGCGGAGTTGTATCTTGACCGCATTGTTTCCTTGCATGGTGTGCCTAGGACGATCATATCTGATCGAGGTGTTCAGTTTGTAGTGCGTTTTTGGGAACAGCTGCAAGCATAATTTGGCACCAAGCTCATTCGTAGCTCTACCTATCATCCTCAAACCGATGGTCAGACCGAAAGAGTAAATCAGATCCTTAAAGATATGTTAAGAGCTTGTGTCATTCATTATGACAAAAATTGGGATAAGTGCTTACCCTTGGCAGAGTTTTCCTATAACAACAGCTACCAGACTAGCTTGAAGATGGCACCGTTTGAAGCCCTATATGGTCGGAGATGTCGGACACCTTTGAATTGGTCACAAGTTGGAGAAAGATAGACCTATGGCCCTGATTTAGTAGTAGAAGCAGAAAAGCAAGTGAGGATAATCCAAGCCAATCTCAAGGCCGCCCAATCTCGACAGAAGAGTTACTCCGACAGGAGAAGGAGACCCTTGCAGTTTGACATTGGTGATCACGTATACCTTCGAGTCTCCCCGACCAAAGGAGTGCAACGGTTTGGAATAAAGGGAAAATTGGCTCCCCGTTACATTGGTCCTTATGAGATTGTGGAAATTTGTGGACCCGTTGCTTACTAGATCCACCTACCGGAACAGCTCTCAGCCATACATGATGTTTTCCATGTATCCCAACTGAAGAAGTGTGTCCAAGTTCCAACTGAGGTCTTGGAACAGGAGCAACTTCAAATCGAGCCCGACCTGACTTACACCGAGTATCCAACCAAGGTCCTCAACCGAAAAGAGAGACATACCCGACGACAGATTGTGAAAATGTACAAGATACTATGGAACAACCACACAGAGGAAGAAGCAACATGGGAAATAGAAGAGTATCTGAACAAACACTTTCGAGGTTTTCTTTCCAACCAAGGAGGTAAGGACTATACACCCCACTGGTTACCCTTACACCTGAATCTCGGGACGAGATTCTTTTTAAGGGGGGTAGGCTGTAACGACCTTGGACAATCAGCCGAGTTAATCTTCAACCGAAGTCCCTAATCCCGCTGACTTAGTTTTCTGGAGCTTAAGCGCTCAAGGTCCGATTCTCAGTCCCGACCCCTAAAAACCCAACCCAAAACTGCCGATTCTTTCTAAGTCCAAAGGCAGTGTTCCTTCCAATTTTGGAGCAGTGGAGAAAACGAGACTGACTGGTGGACCCGCAATCTTTCCCCGGTTCTCTCGAGGCAGACGCGCCTGAGCAGCATGTGCCCGCTTCAGAGCTTGCTGCTGGCACTTGGCTGCCCCAGTTGCCTCCTGGGTGGACGGTCGAGTGGGATCCTTCCCCGGACGGCGGGGATTGGGATCAATGATGTCCTGGCTGGCCTCACCAGGGACATCCGACCCCGATGATTAGCTTCCGCTATGTTTTTATGTTCTGATGTTCCTTTCAACCCTTGTTAAACTCTGATTTCAACCAGTGTGTAATGAATTGTTAAACCCATTGGGGATTTGTTGTATTCTCTGGAACCACTCACCTTCGTGTGAGCTATGCTAACTCGGTCCTGTTAAGTGGTTAAATCGGATGTAATCCGACGGCACATCGAGTTAACTTGATTAAGGCATGAGGATCGCGTGTTAAGCGACTTAACCGTGCTTTAGTTGAGTTAATCCGAGGTGTTCCGCCACAGGAATTAGCCTTCGTTTGTGCAATTGGTTTTATAATTAGCTCATGTTTAGTCCTCCTAATTAGTATCTAAACATTCGATGTGATAGCGTCTAAACTTTAGTTCTTGTAACCAAACACTCGCTAAGTGTTCCCGTAGCACGTAGTATGTGACACAGTTTGAAAAACATTGATTTTTCCATCCGCAATTCCGCGATACAGTGTTTCTCCTCACCACATTAGAGTTTCTGCAGATATTTCATCCTTTCTTTGTTCCTCTCTAACGAAGAGTATGTCATAGGATTATTGGTATTGCATTGGTAGTATATCAGCAATGTCCAGCATGCCAATATAGAAGCGCTGGTGAATGCAATCTTTCTATTAGCTAGGCATGGTCGTCCATCTATAATCAATTAGTTACAGTAGCTAACACACGATGCAAAGAAAATAGAGATTCGATAGACAGATCACCAGTACGTATAGTACGTATGTAGAGCATAGTGTATTGACAAATGATTAGCAAAAATGGAATTTTAGTATGACAAATCACAACTTTGAGGGTGTTTGGTTCCTCCCCTAAACTTTAGCTCCCGTCACATCGAATGTTTAGATACTAATTAGAAGTATTAAGCGTAGACTATTTACTAAACCCGTTACATAAGTGGAGGCTAAACGGCGAGACGACTCTATTAAGTCTAATTAGTCCATGATTTGACAATGTGTTGTTACAGTAAACATTTGCTAATGATGGATTAATTAGGCTTAATAGATTCGTCTTGTCGTTTAGCCTCTATACGTGCAATTAGTTTTATAATTAACTTATATTTAGTTATTCTAATTAGTCTCCGAATATTTGATGTGACACGTATTAAACTTTAGCTCGAGAAACCGAACGTCTCGTTTGCGCTTAAGATTGGGGAACAAGTGCAGACCTTGCAAACGGAAGACGAAGTACTCAACTTCCCTCACGAGTTCACCTGCTGCCGAACAGCCGCATAGATCGATTCCGCCTGCTGCTGAAGAACAGCCGCAGATCGATTCCGCCTGCTGCCGACGAACAGCCGTAGAGATCGATTCCGCCTGCTGCCGGAGAACAACCCAGAGATCGAATCGACGGTCTTGTAGCAGTCTAATCTTATGGCGTCGGCCAGTAATGGAGTAAAAATCGCTCGAGAAGGCGGAGGGATAGGGCTGCGTGGAGCGCGAGAAAGCAGAAAGTCAGCCGAAAGGGTGGAGTTTGTTGCGGATGGAGCTGGTTTCGTGCTCATTTGTTCAACGCAACGCCGATTTTGCTGTAAGAGGCGAGCGAAATCGGCTCTCCTTCGAAGGTGAACTTTTTTGGCCCTGCAAGGCTCGAGAAGCAAGAATTTTTTTACGGATCTAAAGACCTACCCTAGTTTAACGACGCAGGAGCTATATTTGCCGAGGATCCAAACGCGTCAAACATCATACAAGCAATTATCAATTATCTTACCGAACCGGCCAAACCATTACGGAGTACATCATAGCGAGCATACAGAATGTACAAATTGCAGTAGCTGTTTGGCATTATTTGTAACATACTAAATGCCATCAGACCAAACCCATTTTTAGCTTTACCGGACAATAACACTGGAATTTGTTACATCCAACTTGTCAAGCAGTAGCATCAGCTGGCGCCGCAGGTTCAGTCTCCCAGAACGAAGTCTTTTTGCCAGTTTTCGAAACAGTCTGCAGAACTGCATCCGGTGTTACGTTACCCTTCACTGTGACCTTCTGCTCCTTGATGTCTACTTCGTAAGACTCAACACCTGATACAACCACATGACCAATGCATATGTTTAGATTGCAACATACTGCTATAAATTAAAATGACCGAGGAGTTTAAACCGTAAGACATTGTAAGAAGTAGATACAAGCATATTAAATTGCGCAATATGTTAAGCGTTAAACTGCAAAAGGTTCAATCGAACTAGATACAAGCATATTTAATTGTGCAATATGCTCAGCGTTAAACTGCTTCTTCCACTTAAGTCGGTCATTTAAGGCTAGAAAGCAACTGGCTTACAAGTTGGACCAATAACATATGATAATGCTATAGCATTGTGATTCCATTACAATTATTCACAGACAGATATATTCAGAGTAGCACTAGCCAGCAGGTTAAAAGTTGAAGTTCAGAGTAGCATTGGCGATAAAATTGCATTGCAGAAACTGTAGAAACTACTCCCTTCGTTCCAAATTATGAGTTGTTTTAACTTTCTCCTAAGTTTAAGTTCTTACTTTTGACCAAGTTATAGAAAAATGTATAAATATCTAAAACATCAAACTAGTTTCATTAGATGGACCATGTCATGTATTTTCATAGTGCATTTATTTGATATTGTAGATGTTAATTTTTTTTTGATAAACTTAGTCAAAATTAGATAAGTTTGATTTAGGATACAGTCAAACGACTTATAATTTGGAACAGAGCGAGTAAATGTTTCCATCCTTTGAAACAGGAAGTTCAAGGAAAACTGAACAACATCCTACCTTCTCTAACCACATACAAGTTGTTAACGACAGATTCACTGAATTGGCTCATCTACTTGGTACGTGTAATGAAGAACTTTTGCAAAAGCATGCCAAGTTTGTTCTAAAGATTCTATAGGCCATTTTACCAGAGCCTAATCCAGCACCAGCTGCATAGCAGGGTGGCAGGATTGCTAGAGGAGTTGGGATTTAGTATAAGTTCAGAACAAGCGCAACAGAATGTTGTATCCAATTCCAGACTTACACTTACAAATTGAAATAACTAACAATCAGAAAACATAGAAAATATTAAGCAAGAGAAACCGATCAACCTTCCATTTTGCCTAGAACCCGCTTAACAGCTCCAACACAGCCTTCACAGGACATGCCAACCCTGAGTACAACAGTCTGCATCACAGAACAAAATTTTTGGAGGAATTAATACTTTCTGCTTAATAGAAGAGAAAAAAATGGACGTGCTTCTCCAGATTCCGTAGATATAACTTTAGCAATTCCATTGCTAAGACTTCTGTGTGTTGTTGCCTCCAAATCAATATGGTGACATAGTTTTTCCCCAACCCTTTTATTTGAAGACCAATATACTCATATTATATAATTGCATAGCATGTATGTTCTACCATGACCGCATAATCCTAACAAAGTAAGCAGTTAACATCTTCCGATATGAAAAGGTGGAAACTAGTTGACCATGTTGCACAGCAAGACACAAAATAATTAGTTCACATATATAAAAGTTTCAAGCTTTTTTAGAGTTATAAGAGAGAGAGTCCTCTAAGGTTTATAATCAAAGCCCAATATAATTTATACTCACTAGATAAACATACTGCGTTAAAAGTACTTTCCAACGAGCAATTTAAAACATAAACACTGATAATTAAATTATTGAAGCTCGGTGGCCAGTCCCTCAAACAAATAATTGGCGTACTATCATGCCATAAAGTCATCTCATCTGGCATAACCGAGGCCCAAAATTGTCTGGACAAAGGGCATTTTTTTTCAGCATCGACGGAAAACATGTGTGCGAATTAAGAAAAAATCAACCTTAGATCTATGTAGGTTTAACTAGTTGATCTCGCACCTACAGATCAGGCCCTAAATCGCAAGTCAAGCGGACGCATTCATCTCTGGCGCCATCAACCTGCAGTGCAGGGTCTTTGCTACCCGTAGAGAAATTGTCGAAAATTGTGGGGAAACCGGATCATTTGGTACTCCGAAACATCGTTCCAATCTTTAAGCGAAGGGCGGTGCCTGAAATTCGACATGGAAATTTCACAGGGGGGATAGCACTGCTTACCTGGGCCATCGCGCGAGGGGAAAAGTGGGCTGATCTCTCCGGAGAGGGGGGAGCGGAGGGAACACGGCGGGATCGGGGAGCTCTTGACGGAATCGACGGAACGGAAGACTCCCGATGGGAACGGAGGTCGATAAATACAGGTAGTGGCGTCACGAAACACGCAATGGGGGGAGGGTGGATCCAGCCAGGGACGGGGAGAGGCCGGACGCGTTCTAGCTGTCTAGATCGCGTGCTGAGATGTGGGGCCCGGAACCGTGGGGTCGCAGCGACCGTGGCCCTGGCCCGTGGGTGCGCGGCGCGGAGGAGGGTTGGTGTAGGTGGGTAGGGCGGTGCCTGCGTCTGTAGAATCGCTGGTCAACGGGAGAGCGCGGACCCAGTGGACCCCGCGGGCGGCCTGTCTCATGCCGTCACCGCGCACGTCTGCTCCGTGCCTCCGTGTGTAAATGAAAAAAAAAATCGATGCAGGCTGCAAACTGCGCCCATGCAACCCAGTCCTCGATTTGCTACACGCATCCGGGCATGTTTGTTTGGGTTGCTTATTATAAGCAACTAAAGTTGCTTATTATAAGCAACTAAAGTTGCTTGTCAGTTTAAGGTGCTAAACTGCATTGAATGAGGTTGCTTTTGACATGTTTGCTCCTAATAATTACATACCATCCCATTTCTCACTCTTGATCTTTACCCCTAACATCATCATATCAGGGCTGTTGGCGCCAGTTGATGTTGGCGCCAAATCCAGGAGCTGGTGCCCAACGTCCTTTTTTTTCGTCATTTTTTTTTGGCTGCCACGGTGCTGGCAGCTATTTTTTTTATTCAAAGCAAATGTTGTTCAACATTCCACAAATGTCATCGTTACAAAGCAATAAAGCTACGATCTATTTAACAGTCTATCGGCAATCCAATCCCTAAACTGGTTCATGTTCTGATCTTCGTCCCCGTGTTGAGTAGTACCCACAATGGTTTGTGACGACGATGCTTCCGAAGGTGCCACATAGCATTCATCATGATCCGCCCTCTTAAAGTCCACATCAGCAAGTGCACTCTCTCTAATGAAGTTATGAATAGCCATGCAAGCGATAATTATGTTGCTTTGCTTTGCCATTGGATATACCGGTAAATCACGCAAAATACGCCATTTGTTCTTCAAAACTCCAACAGATCTCTCAATCACATTCCTTAGTGATGAATGGGCATAATTGAAAAGCTCTTTTTTACCTCTTGGGAGTGGTCCTTGTCGAAACTCTGGGATATGATATTTCGTACCCTTGTATGGTGCAAGATAACTCAGTCTGTTTGGGTACCCAGAGTCCACAACATAAAATTTTCCTGCACAATCATTTAATTCGTGTTATATTCAAGTAATGGATTGCTATTGTGTCAAGTATTGGATCATAGAATCGGGAAGCACCTTCAGGCGGATGAGGAAACTTGTCGCCATACTTGGTCAATGCATCTTTGAAGACTCTCATGTCATGGACCGACCCAGGCCATCCCGCAACAACAAAAGTAAATCTCATATCGACATCACATATTGCTAACACATTCTGGCTAGTGTACCCATGTCATCCCGTATGTTGGACAACCTTATCAATTGGCACAACAACAGGCATATGTGTTCCATCTATTACCCCAATGCAATTATCAAAGTAGGGAGAGAACCGTGGTGATTGCAGTCTATGATGCACGGTACTAAATGTTGGGTCCACTGATCTAATGATATCACCTGCTAGCTTGCAAACACTACGCAATACTTTATCAAATTTTCTACTGCATGTTTCAGTTGACCTAACAAAACGATCTTGCCTCATGCTTTGAGGGGCACCACAAATCCACACAAACATAGCTAAAGACTCTACTGATGTCATCCTCCTTGTTGACTTTAACCCATAAGATTGGATTAGGATATTGTGTAGCCTATCAAACACATCCCTACTCATCCTGAACATGTTGTAGCAAGATGTCCTATTTCCTAGTGTTTTAATAACCCATTCATAACCAGTTTCTGAAGCAACCCTATATTTAGCTTTGTCTAGGTATGTGTCGTAATAGTACATACCGATAGCTGCACAAACAATAGAAAGTGTTCTCCTCCTCCTCTTCCTTCTTTTCAGCCATTCTTCATCAGAATCAGATGACGATGATGAATGAGCCGTTAGAATATGTACAAACATAACAAAAATGATCAGACTTCATGTACAAAAAACACAAGCGTAAATAGGTTCACAAATACAATAGGTGACATATTAATGGGTTCACAAACAGAACAGGTGACGCATACATGGGTTCATAGATAGAACAGATGACACATAAATGGGTTCACAAAACCAGATAGTTCAAACATAACAAGGATTCACAAGTCAAATAGCTCAAACATTATTTTGGGGTCGACCCAAGCAACTTCAATCTACATGTTCAGTAGCTTGATTTGTTCCCGATGCACTTCATTTTCAGCCACATCAACCTAGCTTCATTTTTATTTATGTTGGCAAAAACAGTTCGGTTGTATCTTGTGGCAAACAATTCAATGGCCATGAAAAACTCTTCTGTACCATCTGTTGCTCCACATTCCCTCGCCAACTTTAGGCTTTGTTCTATCTCATTATCTTCTCTTTCTTGAATTTTTCATCTTTCTTCCATCTCCATTTCCTTTTCCTTCCTCCTGTATTCCATCTCCATTTTCTTTTGCTTCATCTTTACTTCCATCTTCATTTCCCTCTGCTACTTCATTTGTTCTATCTTCATTTCTTTTTGCTTCATCTTTAACTCCATCTTAACTCTTATTGTGTTTGTTTCTTCAGAGCTTTCAGCTTGCATGTTGTGGACAAGGCCCTTGAATATGTTTAGGATATGATTTTTCCCCTTCTTTGATAGACTAGATGTTGTATCTTTTGTGCTAGAACTCCTCTTGCGACTGCTATTACTCAATGGGCTTGCATCAACATCATTTCCATCTTTCTCAGCCTCAAGTTCATCTTCTTCTTCATATTCCTCTTCCTCATTGACATCTCCAGCTATGGTTGACGAAGTTCCATCCACAACCACATTGTGGTACATTTCATGTAACTCATCGATATAGTGTGGTATGAATTTTGAAAATTTCATGCACTCTGAACTCTGAAATACAAAAGAAAATAGCAAGTAAGGTCTTTCATAAACATTTATACATCTAGCTGAAATTTCTTGAGGAAACCAGAATACCTTAATGTTTTTTTCCACCACTTCTTCAAAGCTCTAATCGCACCATTTGGTTTTCTACCTAATCCTGACTATGACATTGTGAACTTATAAAAAGTATAAAGTTTCTTGCATTGTGTCCATCTATTTATGAATTGTTTGGGGGCATGGTTCAGGTTTGTCCTTTCTTTAAATTTTTGTACCATTTCTTTGTAACCCCTTGTATTCATCTTCCCACTTGGGCAATTCCCTAGCCTCATTTGCTCGACAGCTAGTTCACAAAATATACCGATGTTTGTTTTGCTCTAATTTGTCTTGTCATACTTGTTCTAACACACAACATGGGAAGATAAATAGTTCTCACATTGTTCTGTTCTAACACACATGAGCATGGAAAGATATCTATGCTTAGGATGTTTACAGAAGGTTCGGAGTCCTCATCTTCATCATCCATCTCTTCTTCATCCACCATGTTCGTGAACGATGAAAAGGCCACACCACCTGAAGAAGATGCGCCACGTCTACAGCCACCCCCTTGAGATAACCTCCCCCGTACTGGTAGACGTAGGGGAGGACTTGCACTTGCAGTTAATAGTGGCTCATTAGCACATAAACAAGGTCGATAAAATATGATCCATACAGGTCCCTACACTTTATTAGGAAGCAGCTTATTGATCCAAGATGAAAAAAATAATTTTTGCACACACTTTATGCCCATCTGAAGGATTAAAATCTCTGATTTCAATATGTCAGTAGCACCCATGTTCAAATAACTATATGAAATCAATGGCTTCATGAAAAGAAAATTAATATAGGACTGAGCACAGTACATATGATGTTAAATAAGGGCCGTTGATTCTATCATTAAATTAGATCTGCTTCAACCATGAATGATAGCTTTTCAACATAGATTTAGTGCTGATGTCTATTTTTCAACAGAGTGCTTGGCTATAACTCCATCCACATAAGCTAGAGACAGGTTTAGAACTAAATTGTTTCAAGTCTCCCAACATTAGAATTGTACAACACATCTACAACATATCTACAAGTCTCCCATACATACGAACCATACCATGATCATAATGAAGGATATTCAGTGATGCAATCAGGAAAGAATGTGAACCTGCGGGCGGCAAATGTGAAGCACCGACACTCTTTCCACGAGCACGATGACTACCACGTGTAGCACTCCTTCCCCGGCCGATCGGAACACCACCTGCGCTTTGACGGGGAGGTTGAAACGAGCCTAGTATCCCGCCATCGCCATGCCCTTTTCCACAATCGAGTAATGCTGAGTACTCATCGATGTAGGGGAATTTCTCTTGCTGCGAGTTGAGATCAAGATTCTCCATCCCAACCCTCCCCAATGATACACTAGGAGCTGTCCGTGCGTGAGGCGGCCATTGGGACAGGAGTTCCAACTCATCAGGGTCGGGGACGATAGCGGGTTGAGGGAAGGATGGAGCTGCCGAGGATGAGGCCCCCTGCGAAAAAAAATCATGGTAACCGTCCATGATTTGGGGTTTGGAGCTGGGTTGCGGAACATGGACGGTGGCGGATCGAGATGTGGCTGGAGGACCACGACCGGTGGTGGATGGAGATTCACTTGGATCGGGATTGAACAGGGGGTGGGACGGGTTGGATGCGTAGGGCCCGTCGGTGGCTCGGATGCGCAAGGGGGCGGCGGCTTTGATGCGCAAGGGGCCGTTGTCGGCTTGGATGCACAGGGCCCGACGGCGGTGTGGGTGCGCAAGGGGGCGGCGGTAGGCGTAGATGAATAGTGAGGGGTGGCGGTGGCGGGGACTATGCAGGGGAGGGCGGCGACGGGTATGGTGCTATGGCAGGGTTGTCTCCGGTGAGACGGAGGGATGGCGTAGGGGCGGAGGGAGTGCTTCGACCGGAGGAGGGAGGCACAGGGGCGGCGGCGGTGGGATGGCGCAGGGGCGTTGCCGCCAGGGATGGTGTAGGGACGCAGGGGAAAGAGATCTGGGGGAGAGACCGAGAGAGAGAAAGGGGATCGGTGGGGGGAGAGAGAGGGGATGGGGGAAGAGAGAAAGGAGGAGTTACCTGGCCATAAATGAGGGTAGGGGGTAAAGATCATCTTTTAGTCCTCATAAGCAACCCATGGGCTAAAAATAAGCAGCCCCATAAGCAACCCAATAAGCAAGGGTGATTGGTTTCATAAGCAAATAAGTTACTTATTTTTAGTTGCTTATGCATAAGCAACTCAAACCAAACCGGCTCGTAGTGATCGCACGCTCGCGAGGCCTCAGCTCCCTTCCCTAGTTTTCCTTTCATTATAAAAAGGGAGGGCTACCAGCTACGTGATTCATCCAAAAGAAAGAGAAGCAAATATCTGTTGGAGGTATGCCCTAGAGGCAATCATAGAGATGATGATATTCCATTTGTATCCATGATTTGTATATTGTGTTCATTGAATATCCATTAAAGGCTACTTGAATTGATTTGCAATTATGTGAATTGTATGTGAAACTCTTTACTTGTATGGTTATTCTAAAGTTGTCCCTAGTCGGAGTTCATGTGAGGACACACATGAATATTAGACTAGCACATGTATTAGTTGATGACTATGTTTCACAAGTCATGGACATGGAGATGTTGAACTAATAATGTGGACACATGTGGAGACATGTGTTAGGACTGACCCAACACGAGAAGTAGTTCTCTCTTTAAACAACATATACGCTTTGTCCTTAGACCTGAGATTGTCGCATGTATTCTAGATGTGGATCGACCTACTTAGGGGCTATCAAACGCTACGCCGTAACAGGGTAGTTATAAAGGTAGCTTTCGGGTTTGTCAAGAAGCATGCTATGAGACATGGTCAATCAAGAAGGGATTTGCCCCTCTCTGATTGAGAGTGATATCTCTGGGCCCCTCGAGTGATCGGATCTGAAAATGCATGGCCATGCTACGTACGGTTAAGAGTTAACCTACAAAGGGATTCCGAATCACAGGATCGAGAAAGAGCGGTCGGCTTGAAGCTAGACCAAATATCGTGAGGCAAAGGGAATAGCATGTATATTATGTTGTGATGGTTCGTCTGATATGATCTTCGTGTGCGTATAGGAGTTGGCACGTCTTGCTAGAGGCCGCTACCGACTATTGGGCCGAGTAGGAGTACTCGGGCCATGTCTATACGTATCCGAACCCAAAGGGTCGCACACTTAAGGGGCTGGAAGCCCAATTCGGATTTGATCCGAGTTGGATTAGGTTTAGGAGTACTAATGGGCCTCGGATCCAGAGGCCCATCAGGAACCCCTATAAATAGAGGGGTGGGGGCGCCCTAGGGTTTCACACCTTTTGGCTGAACACACTTGCCGCGCCTCCCACGCCCTCGCCTGTTGCAACTCACGGATCTAGCAGTCCGGCTTGCGACGCTTCCTCCCTGCACGTGTGGATACCTTGGAGGTGTTGCGCCTGCAGCACTTGGACGAGCCATCGACGAGCCGCCGACGAGCCACGACGAGCCGATGACGAGCCGCGGCACCGGAGGCGATCTTGCTGTGCACGTGGACGAGTTGCTGAGGAGCTGCTGGACGTGATCGACTACGTACGACTACGTTGATCGACTACGTACGACTACGTGATCGTCTTCACTGCACCGACGCATATCTACATCTTCCGCACCAGTAGTGCGTCGAGTGGTAATCCCGTGATCCTTATACGGCAGTTCTTCCTGGTTATACGCGGTAGAAATTTTGATTTACGCTAGCGTAGCCTACCTCGTATCCCTACAGTGGTATCAGAGCCGTAGCTGCTTAGTTTTGGATTCGGGATGTGTGCATATGGAGATATGCGAGTTCTCTGTTTGATCTATGTCCTGATTTCGTGCCCTTGCTGCAATGGTAGTGTAACGACATACTCCTACCGGTCGGTTTCCGCCATCGGAGTTAAGTGATACACGTAAACCCAGTTGCAGTGAGGGAAGATCAATATGATTGGTCTAATCGAGATCCAGGGTCATACGCCAGGCGCATTAGATGTGAAATAGTAGATGTGATCTACTGCCGGGGTCAGGATTTTGCCGTATGCGTATGCTTCGGTAAATCAGCCGTAACTTTTCGGTACGATCTCGGATCGGGGCGATTTCTATACGAAAATTGATCTACAGAAAATGTTACACATTAAATTCAACCGCTTTGCCGTTTTCGGCGAAATTAGATTTGCCAAATTCGGCTTGGAAGATGGAGTTTCGGGCCTCCGAAGTTTGGAACGTTAGGACGCCTAACTCTATTTTGCAGGATGTATGTATGTATCTTGTGATCAGTATGGCCCCCTTGTGTATGTGATGTGTGTAACTCATTCGTGACCTGCGTGTCGCGCGTACGGCAACACGGCAGGAGCCATATGTGTTTGTCACTTTATTGTATTTAATGGTCTGCGTACCAATCTGTGATGATCCAAGCAACTATGTAATCTTCATTACTAGATCCTTTTTAGCTATTAGGCGTAATAGCATGCTCTAGTTCTTGGAGGACTCATCACCAGAAGGATGGTGCACATGGAACATGGAGATGGAGATCACCATGGTGAACAGGTTCTATGGAGATGGAGATCACCATATGAAAACGGGCCATACTGTGTCACAACTGTGTGAATGCTATTCTGTTTATGTTTTACTTTCTGCATGCTGTGATGTTAGAAGTAGAATGATCCCTCGCAAAGTTTAAGTTAGTATGCCCTCCCAACTAAAACTTGCACCGTCCCATGTCTTGTACAATTAGTGGTGGGTCTATGAAATTAGGGTGCCACTAGTTTTCCTTGACTAGACGGGTTTGTGTCGGACACTTACACGCATAAGGGTTGGTTTGCTTAACGAGGTCATCTTAACGGTTAAGGACCTTGGGGCATAAAGGTTGGGCGCCGAGACATAGAGATGTCACCCAACAACAGGAGTCATATGTTGATATGATTAGCAAAAGTTGCTTACCGATCTACCTCGTTTGCTAGCGGTGATGCTAAAGCTCACTAGTGGACTTGTTAGTTGTGGATCCTGAATCACTAAGTTTCAATAGAGGGATATTGATTTTAGTGGGAGTAGATTCTGTTAAAATAGTTTAATGTAATTTGCTCTATCATGGATACGTTTGTCTTAGTGTATTTTGCATTACTTTTGTTGTAGATTAAATGGCACCTAGCAACACCACCACATCGTTTGCTTTGCGTTCGATCCTTGAGAAGGACAAATTGAATGGAACAAACTACTCGGATTGGATCCGCAACCTGAGAATTGTTCTCAGGGCTGAGAAAAAGGAAGATGTTCTAGACAACCCACTACCAGAAGAACTTGCTGAGGATGCACCCGCTGCTGCTAAGAATGCTTACAAGAAAGCATGTGATGCTAACCTCGAAGTAAGCTGCCTTATGCTTGCTTGCATGGAACCCGAGCTGCAGATGCAGTTCGAAACAAACCATGAGGCGCACGATATGATCGTGGCGCTTAGAGACATGTTCCAAACACAGGCCAGGACTGAAAGGTTCAATGTGTCTAAGGCCTTTGTTGAGAGCAAGCTAGCAGAAGGCACAGCAGTAGGACCACACGTAATCAAGATGGTTGGTTACACTCAATGGTTGGAGAAGCTAGGCTTCCCACTGGGCCAAGAGTTGGCCACTGATTTCATTCTTTCATCTCTTCCGGCTAGCTATGGGAACTTCATCTCGAACTACCATATGCATGGGACGGAGAAGGGTCTGAATGAGCTGTGTGGCATGCTTAAAACAGCAGAGGCTGACATCAAGAAAAGCGCTAGTACCAGCCATGTGATGGCGATACAGAACAAGCCCAGCTTTAAGAAGAAGGGCAATTCTTGGAAGAAGAAGGGCAAGGCTGGAACGTCCAAGCCAAACCCACCGCCCAAGGCTAAAGCTGGACCTGCTCCAGATAAAGAGTGCTTTTACTGTCATGAACTTGGTCACTGGAAGAGAAACTGCAAGCAGTACCTAGCTTCCTTGAAGAACGGCGGAAGTAAGAGTACTTCTACCTCAGGTACGCTTGTTGTTTATGTTATAGACAACATATTTCTCGCTGATACAATTATTAATTCTTGGGTATTTGATACCGGATCGGTTGCTCATATTTGCAATTCGATGCAGGGAATGATAAGAAGTAGAAGCGTGGAAAGAGGAGAAGTTAATTTCCGCGTGGGCAATAATGCAAGAGTTGCTGCTTTGACCGTCGGGACGATGCAACTCCACCTCCCGTCAGGATTTATTATGGAGTTGAATAATTGTTATTTTCGCCCTAGTTTAAGTCGAAACATTTTATCTCCTTCATGTTTGATGAAGGATGGTTATTCATTTGCGAGTGAAAACAATGGTTGTGTGATCTCTAAGAATAATATGTTTATGGCTTTTGCACCCATTGTGAATGGATTGTTTGTTTTAAATCTTGATGGTTCACCTGTCTGTAATGTAAGTGCTAAAAGGCCTCGGCCTAATGATTTGAGTCCTACCTACTTGTGGCATTGTCGTTTGGGTCATATAAGTGAAAAGCGCATGAAGAAGCTCCATTCTGATGGACTTCTAACTTCGTTTGATTTTGAATCATACGAGACATGTGAGGCTTGCTTGCTAGGCAAGATGACCAAGACGCCTTTCACAGGATTTCCTGAGAGAGCAGTAGACTTGTTGGAACTCGTACATAGTGATGTATGCGGACCAATGAGCACGACGGCTAGAGGAGGATTCCAATACTTCATAACTTTCACTGATGATTTTAGTAGATATGGCTATGTCTACTTGATGAGGCACAAGTCTGAAACCTTTGAAAAGTTCAAGGAATTTCAGAATGAAGTTGAAAATCAGCGTGGCAAGAAAATTAAGGCCTTACAATCTGATCGTGGAGGCGAGTATTTGAGCCACGAGTTTAGCAATCATCTAAAGAGTTGCGGAATTGTTCCACAACTTACGCCGCCTGGAACACCTCAGAGAAACGGTGTGTCCAAGTGACGTAATCGAACTTTGTTAGACATGGTTCGATCAATGATGAGCCAGTCGGACCTACCGTTGTCATTTTGGGGATACGCTCTAGAAACAGCAGCTTTCACACTAAATAGGGTACCATCTAAATCCGTAGTTAAGACACCATATGAGATGTGGACTGGAAAGGTTCCTAATTTGTCTTTTCTAAAGATTTGGGGATGTGAAGTGTTTGTCAAGCGACTTCAGTCGGACAAGATCACACCCAAGTCGGATAAGTGCATTTTCGTGGGATATCCAAAGGAAACTTTGGGATATTATTTCTACAACCGATCAGAAGGCAAAGTGTTTGTCGCTCGGAACGGGGTTTTCCTAGAGAAAGAGTTTCTCAAAGGAGAAAAGAGTGGAAAGACAGTGCATCTTGAAGAAGTTCAAGATGAGCCAATCGGGCAAGAATCAATGAGTGATGCTAACGTAGCAGAACAAGTTGAGATACCCATGGCAAGAGAAGCACCGCCACAACCACGAAGGTCAGCAAGGCTCCGCGAAATGCGAGAAATATTATTGTTGGACAATGATGAGCCTGCGACATATGCAGAAGCAATGATGGACCCAGACTCCAAAAAATGGCAGAGTGCCCTGCAATCTGAAATAGAGTCCATGGGAGACAATCAAGTTTGGAACTTGGTTGACCCGCCTGATGGTGTTAAAGCCATGGAGTGCAAGTGGATCTATAAGAAGAAAAAGGACATGGATGGAAATGTTCACATCTACAAAGCACGACTTGTCGCAAAAGGTTTTCGACAAGTTCAAGGAGTTGACTACGACGAGACCTTCTCGCCCGTAGTGATGCTTAAGTCCATTCGGATTATTCTAGCTATAGCTGCATATTTCGATTATGAGATATGGCAGATGGATGTCAAGACAGCTTTCCTGAATGGAAACCTAGCTGAGGACGTGTATATGATACAGCCCGAGGGTTTTGTCGATCCGAAAAATGCTGGAAAGGTATGCAAGCTTCAGAGATCCATTTATGGATTGAAGCAAGCATCTAGGAGTTGGAACATTCGTTTTGATGAAGTGGTCAAAGGGTTTGACTTCACCAAAAACGAAGAAGAGTCTTGTGTTTACAAGAAGGTTAGTGGGAGCTCTGTAGTATTTCTAATCTTATATGTGGATGACATATTACTGATTGGAAATAACATTCCTATGCTTGAGTCCGTAAAGACTTCACTGAAAAATAGTTTTTCGATGAAGGACTTAGGGGAAGCGGCATATATTCTGGGTATTAAGATCTATAGAGATAGATCGAGAAGGCTTATAGGTTTAAGCCAAGATACTTACATTGACAAAGTGTTGAAGCGGTTCAGCATGGAAGAGGCAAAGAAAGGGTTCTTGCCTATGTCACATGGCATACATCTCAGCAAGACTCAGTGTCCTTCGACTGCTGATGAGCGGGATCGCATGAGTAGAGTGCCATATGCCTCGGCTATTGGATCTATCATGTATGCAATGATAAGTACTCGCCCAGATGTTTCATATGCGCTAAGTATGACAAGTAGACACCAATCTGATGCAGGTGAGAGTCACTGGACAGCGGTGAAAAACATTCTTAAGTACTTGAGAAGGACTAAAGATATGTTCCTCGTCTATGGAGGTCAGGAGGAGCTCGTTGTAACAGGTTACACCGATGCTAGTTTCCAAACCGACAGAGATGATTCAAAGTCACAATCAGGATTTGTGTTCACGCTAAATGGTGGTGCTGTTAGTTGGAAGAGTTCCAAGCAGGAGACGGTGGCCGATTCTACGACAGAAGCCGAGTACATCGCGGCTTCCGAAGCCGCGAAGGAAGGTGTTTGGATAAGGAATTTCCTGATTGAGCTTGGTGTGTTCCCGAATGCATCCAGCCCATTGAATCTCTACTGTGATAACAATGGGGCAATTGCGCAAGCAAAGGAGCCAAGGAACCACCAGAAGAACAAACACGTAATGCGGCGATTTCATCTCATTCGAGACTTCGTTAACCGGGGTGAGATCAAGATATGCAAAATACACACGGATCTGAACATTTCTGATCCGTTGACAAAACCACTCCCGCAGGCTAAGCATGATGCGCATTTAAGAGCTACGGGTATTAGGTACCTTCTAGATTGACTCTAGTGCAAGTGGGAGACTGTTGGAGGTATGCCCTAGAGGCAATCATAGAGATGATGATATTCCATTTGTATCCATGATTTATATATTGTGTTCATTGAATATCCATTAAAGGCTACTTGAATTGATTTGCAATTATGTGAATTGTATGTGAAACTCTTTACTTGTATGGTTATTCTAAAGTTGTCCCTAGTCGGAGTTCATGTGAGGACACACATGAATATTAGACTAGCACATGTATTAGTTGATGACTATGTTTCACAAGTCATGGACATGGAGATGTTGAACTAATAATGTGGACACATGTGGAGACATGTGTTAGGACTGACCCAACACGAGAAGTAGTTCTCTCTTTAAACAACATATACGCTTTGTCCTTAGACCTGAGATTGTCGCATGTATTCTAGATGTGGATCGACCTACTTAGGGGCTATCAAACGCTACGCCGTAACAGGGTAGTTATAAAGGTAGCTTTCGGGTTTGTCAAGAAGGATGCTATGAGACATGGTCAATCAAGAAGGGATTTGCCCCTCTCTGATTGAGAGTGATATCTCTGGGCCCCTCGAGTGATCGGATCTGAAAATGCATGGCCATGCTACGTACGGTTAAGAGTTAACCTACAAAGGGATTCCGAATCACAGGATCGAGAAAGAGCGGTCGGCTTGAAGCTAGACCAAATATCGTGAGGCAAAGGGAATAGCATGTATATTATGTTGTGATGGTTCGTCTGATATGATCTTCGTGTGCGTATAGGAGTTGGCACGTCTTGCTAGAGGCCGCTACCGACTATTGGGCCGAGTAGGAGTACTCGGGCCATGTCTATACGTATCCGAACCCAAAGGGTCGCACACTTAAGGGGCTGGAAGCCCAATTCGGATTTGATCCGAGTTGGATTAGGTTTAGGAGTACTAATGGGCCTCGGATCCAGAGGCCCATCAGGAACCCCTATAAATAGAGGGGTGGGGGCGCCCTAGGGTTTCACACCTTTTGGCTGAACACACTTGCCGCGCCTCCCACGCCCTCGCCTGTTGCAACTCGCGGATCTAGCAGTCCGGCTTGCGACGCTTCCTCCCTGCACGTGTGGATACCTTGGAGGTGTTGCGCCTGCAGCACTTGGACGAGCCATCGACGAGCCGCCGACGAGCCACGACGAGCCGACGACGAGCCGCGGCACCGGAGGCGATCTTGCTGTGCACGTGGACGAGTTGCTGAGGAGCTGCTGGACGTGATCGACTACGTACGACTACGTTGATCGACTACGTACGACTACGTGATCGTCTTCACTGCACCGACGCATATCTACATCTTCCGCACCAGTAGTGCGTCGAGTGGTAATCCCGTGATCCTTATACGGCAGTTCTTCCTGGTTATACGCGGTAGAAATTTTGATTTACGCTAGCGTAGCCTACCTCGTATCCCTACAATATCTGCCGCACCTCTCTCTTTCTTTCTATTTGAAATAATATCTCTCTCTTTCTCTCTCTATCACATCGATGCTAACATGGAGTCATGGAGATAATGGGCCTGTTCGCTTCAGCTTATTCAGCTGGCTTATCAGGCACCAAATAGTATTTTCCTCTCACAATAAATCAGCCGTTTCAGCTTTTCAGCCGGCTTATAAGCTGAAGCGAACATGCCCAATGCACATGGCAGCACTTGGACACCATGATATATTCGGATAAAAATGGAGTGCCACTCCACGAAATAAATATGGCTCCGAGACATAAAGCGAGTTTTATCCTAACTTTTTCTGCCCAGCCTCTAGTTGTGTTTGAAAGCGCATTTGTGACAAGTAAATATAGTGTTTGAACAAGAAAATAGTATTTTTATTGGCTACTCTCTCCCTTCCAAATTGTAGATCATTTTAACTTTTTAATATATAATTTTTGCAAAATGAAAAAATTGACCTACTATTTGAAGGGAGTACAAAGCTCTAAATATCTGTCAAGTAAATGACTTTTCCCCCATGAAAATACATATACTTACACACACGCGAACGCATATCCCACCCCTGATCTTTGCTGTCTAGGTTGTTTTTCCCACTGCTAGGGAAAGGGTCATCAGTACCGATTGAAACCATTTAGTACGGTTTCGCAACCAGTATTATTAGTTTGGTACTAAAGGAGTCTTTAGTACTAGTTGAAATAATTGGTACTAAAGAGGTCCTTTTAGTACTGGTTGGGGAGACTAACCAGTACTAGAGGGCCTACCATGTCGCGCACGACACCTGCCAAATTAGTATAGATTGTTCTCCCCAACCGCTACTAATTTATTTTTTTTCTTTTATCATTTTCTTTTCTGTTTCTTTATTCTATATTCATATTTCGTATTTGTTTCATTTACGTATACTAGTTCTAATATGCTAATATATATACATTTGTATTTATCTTTAATATTACATTTGAGATACTATTATATATATAGACATATTATGCATACACATATATGAATAATATTACATTGCCTCAACTTTCCAAGTTCAACATTTCATATCAATTATTCTGAACCCAAGTCCTGACAGTAATGTAAATTTGATCCATCATTATGAAACTCCCGCACTGGATTTATTACCTGGTCCAGAAAAAATCCAGAGAGTTGTTCTTGAATTGCCCTGATGCAGTCCGTGTCGAGGACTCTTTCTTTCTTGTACATCATCTGTGTCATTAGCAAAGGTTATTATATAGTAGATTAATGGGTTTGCACAATTAGAACTAATTTATTATTAAGAATTTTGTATACGTACACTTAATTCGTGGTTGGTCATACGCTTCAGACCTACAATGCCATGGATGAACTCACATACGTAGTATCCGCATAAATTATTCCCCGGCTCCTATCTCAAACTATATATATATGGCAAAAAAAATTTATGAAATATTTGTTGTGTTCAAGGAAGTGTCACGAGATGTGAAAATTCAATAGATACCGGGAATTCAGACTTCTAATAAAGTTCCTCCTTGAATTCACCCACGTGATTTCGACGGAATTGAGCCCATGCTTTGTTCAGAACGTCTATGAGATCTTTGTATTCATCTCTTGGTTTCCTCAAAGAGTCGAAGATATAGAGCGCACTCATATCAGGCATGACAACAATGAGTATCCAGTGGAAACTGTACAGCCAAAGCTAGTTAGTCTTATATTTAACTACTAGTTCGAAAATGAAAGAGATGGGAAACACGTTCACTTGAAGTTGTACGGTAGTAGTATGTACTTCTTGTAATTTTGCTTGTCGAGGAACTTATATATATTCTTCAATATCCGGTTTGGTTTATCTCTTAGAGTTGACTCATTTACAACATCGGGATCCATGAAGCCTACGTCATAGTATCATTCCTCCAATAAGTTTGAATCTCCATCCTGCATGATACAAATTCGAATAGGATTTAAGACATCGCATAATGATTAGAGCGGGGATTTTTAAGTTAGAGAAAATTAAAGAGTTACACAACCCAGGAACTGATAAGTGACTTGTCAAGTGTGTCTTGATTGTAAAGGTAATATAGTTCCTCCAGTAGCACATTTATAATATCGTCCCCATGAAAATAATGTTGATCTCCAATCCGAACTTGTAGCACGAAAAAACCATCGGCTCAAGCCTCCATGTATCATTGGTGCAACTTGTACATCTTCATTGGAAGATGGTCCACCAACTGCGGCTACACAAGCGGTTTCCCGTACTCATATTTCCATTTAGCAGCCCCAGGGTGCTTTGGGATGTGATCCTCCCCTCGAAGTTGAGCTGGGGTGAGATTTGTATCTTTGGCGAATTGTAGCAAGTTCTGATCAAACTCCGAAAGCACCTTGAGTGTGGCAATTGATTGGTTGGATTGTGTTCCGAGTTGTGGAATAGTTGACCCACTTTTCTTCCTCTTCTGAAAAGCCTTTGTTATTTGTCTGTCGTAGTCAGATAGCGATGGTTTCTCTGGCTATTTCCTTCGCTCCACCTCCATGCTTCTGATGAAAGCCCGAAGTTGCCCCTTATCAAGTGGTGGATCTTTCTTTGGCTTCTCCCTTGCGAAGAAAGCTTTAACCTCAGCATCCACTACTGCGCGGAGTTCCTTATCTGTCATATCACATGGGTACTTGGGCTCTTGTTCCTTCTCCTTCATCTTTTTCTGCTTCTCCTTCGGCGGAACTGAAGGCATCTTTCGCCGTGTAGCTATGCTTGTAGTAGAGGGAGGTGGACTCATGCTAGGATCCCTGTTTAGTAGTGGACTCATGCTAGGATCCCTGTATAGTAGTGGAGAGGGTGCCCTAACAGATGGCGTAGGTGATATTGCCCTTGAGCCTTGGGGAGATGATTCCAAGGTCAGCGGATTTGGCTGCATAATCGTTATGTAGTGCTTGGGCCATAGGATCCAACCATGGATGGCTTCTCCTAGATTCATTTCCCCGTCACCTCCAGGGATCTCTAGTTCCAAATCATCCCAACCGTTGACCACTCGGTCCACCCGAACTTTGGCGTAACTGCAAGCAGGAATCTCCACGGCATGAAGTGTTTGGCCTTGCGTCCGTTGCTTAGCCACACCACAAGCCACTACGATGAGCTTGTTTTTCACGAGAGTAACAAGCTCACAAGGAGCTCTCCTAGTGATGTCATCCACGGGGTGGCGTTGGTTGTCCTCAAGTATGTTAGTAGATCCTCCAGCTAGGGCTTCCGTGGAAGCGACACTGTTTCGATGTGGAGAGGGGCTTACGTCAACATGTGCCCCTGATGCTGCAGCTTCTTGTTCATTGGCTTGTTTACTAAGATCTAGAACCATACGCCGGTCGATTGCTTCCTCCATTCTTGCCTCTGTCAAACCTTTGTGTTCTTGCAACTCTCGCAGCTGTCGTGCGTGTTCGGTCTTGCTTCTTTGGCGACTTCTGTATGAATCAATATGCTCATGAAAGGTAAACTTCCATGGAATTACTCTTTTGCCTCAGCAACATCCAGGGTGTTCGGGATTACCTAGTGCCATAGTCAGTTCGTCCTTCTCTCGATTAGGCACGAAAGATCCATCAGCTGTTGCCTTTATTAAGTCAACAAGCCTCGTAGCCGCTTCTCTTAATTCTTGGCCAAACACAAATGATCCATCTTCGGGGTTGAGCTTGCCGCCATGAGCGTAATAGCAATTTTTTGCTCACTCCAGCCATTCAAGAGTCTGCGGTACTATTCCCCTAGCAATTATGTCATCTTCCATCCTCTGCCATTTCACGATCCCCTTCTTGTAACCTCCTGGCCCAAGACGATGTAAGTATTTCTTCTTCTGAGCATTGTCAATGTTCGTCTGAGTTGTCTTAGCACTCTTTTGCGACTTCTTAAATTATACAAATGAATCCCAGTGGTCTCTTAACTTCAGGTGCTTCGTGAAATGTGGTGTAAGTCCCTTCTTTATGTACTCTTTGTTCAGATTTTTCTTGTACATCTGAAAAGCAATTGTGAGGGATATGGGTACCGCATAGGTCCCTACTGACCAGGATACTTGTAACACCCAGTGTTAATGACAACTTAAGTATGACATTAAGAGGCTAACGGTGAAATTTGGGTTAAAGGAAGGTAAATTGAGCCAAACTCGAATTTGAGCCGAATTCGACCAAATTTGCAATTTGGAGTTTCAAATTCGGATAAATTTGGCAAACATATGAAATGGAGACTTGAGAGTATTTAGAACTCAAGAGAGTGAAGCTTGGGGTCTCAATCAAGTCATAAACCTCTCAGAAATATAATCGAAGATGGAATCAATGAAGTTACTATGCATCGTCCGAAAACGCGCAAATCTGAAAATAATATTGAGTACACAACTTTGGAGCCAATTTCTGCAGAATTTTTCATGTAAGTGAGCAGATGTTTTTGGACATTAGTGAAATATGTACTGTGGAGAAGGAAAATGAAATGTTGTTGGCCAGAGAAAATGGAAGGTTCGAATTTAAAATGAAGCCTAAAATCAGCAAATAAGCAGATTTCAGCCTTCTCGCCGAGATAATCCTAAGTCTGAAAATAGCATTGACTAGCAATGTTTGGAGTAAATTTCAGAAAAATCCAGTGTAAAAGTTATATGGGTTCTTGTGCAAAATGGAATCTTTGTTAGTTGTAGAACAAGGATAGCCAAGGTTCAAGCTGCATGGAACAAGATTGGCTAACAAAACTTGAGCTCAAAGAGGAGTAAATGACCGTGTACCACACCTATGAAACTGAATCGAAGGGATTCAGTTACAGATTGGTTGTGCTCGAACTTTGGGCTGAAAATTCTCGGTCTTAGAGTGATCAATTCGGTTGGAGGCCAATCTATCAAATAAAGTTCTTGGATTAATCTACAAGTTTGCTTTAGGAACATTTGGACATTTGGATTTGAATATTTGGTCGATGGGGAGGTTTGAAATTCAGAGGCAAAGAAGAAGAAGAAAGAGGGGAAAACGAGCAGAGCAGGGAATAGAGCCGTGCCGCCGCCAGCACTTTTGCCCGCCGGCCAGCGCGACGGCCCATCCGCGCCACGCACGCTTGTAAGTCGTCGAGGTGGCCTCCATGCACGCGGTGAACGCCTGAATATTTACCGCTCCCGTCCTCATCCGTTTCCTCTGTCGCCATTTCACCGCCACGAAGCAGAGCCTAGTAGCGCCGCCGCTCCTCTCCTCGATTCCATCTGCCCAAAGCTCCGTTCACTAGTTTTTCCGCCAATGAGCCCACACCGCCGCATCTCCTTTCCGCCGGCCGTCACCACCGGTCCCTCCGGTGAGCTCTCCGCGCTGCCACTTCTCCGTTCTTGTGCTCAGGTATAGAGGTGCTGGGGTCGTGTAGAAGCCGTAGGGTGCGCCGCCGGTTGTTTTTGCGCCGCCGCCGGACTTAAAGCCGGCCGGCCACCAGCCATGGCCGCCGTGGCCCGTGGAGGGCCCGGCTCAGGACACCTCCGAGTGGGCTAGTACCGCCCGTGGGTGCGCCAGGGCCTGGGGGTGCTCCCTGGGACGGCCCCGTCGCCAGCGAGCCGCCAGCCTTGCCCGCCCTGGCACCCTGTTGTGGCGTCGGGTAGGATAGCCTGGCCGGCTGGCCCACGCGTCTGTGAGAGTAGGGTAAAAGAGGGCCGGTAGTAAAAAAAAAAGAGTTCCAGGGGGGTTTTCGGATAAGGTTTGGTTTTTCAATTTTAAAATAGATTTAAATAACTGCCAACCTATTTAATTCACTGTAAATGGTATAAGTACCCAAAAATAGTGAAATAAATTTTAATAGGTTTGTTTTTATCTCCTTTACACATTAAAATTGTTAAAACTTATTTGTTTATAGAAACATTTTGGGTATTTATTTAGTGCCTTTAATCAAATGTATTAAATAAATACTTAATAATTCCAAAATACATAAAATATGAACTAACTAATGCTTTTGTAATTACAAATTAATCATAATCTATAGTAATTTGGAGTTTAAGGTTAGAAAATATTTATGATGCTTTTCAAAAACAAAAACAAAAGGCTTACGTTTTTAAATAAAAAGGATAAAGATTAAGTATTTATTAATGCTTTTCCTTACACTATTTAAGTAAATGCTTAAGCTTTATAAATAAATAAAATTCTGAATAATGTTTTGATTAATTCCAAACAAATGTTAATCTATAGTTTTACGTTTTCTTTTATATTAGAAATTAATTCAAATGCTTTTCAAAAATAATAGAAAAAGTCTAAAAATGGGTTAAATAAAGGAGGTTTGAATCGTGGGTTAGTCGTTACGGGTAGAATTTTGTTGGCTTGCAACTTTATTATGAAGTTAAGTTGTCTAAGTCATTGTTGGCTTGCAACTTTATCATGAAGGAAGTTGTATAGTCTTGTGCTTAAAAAGTTGCATCTCTAACTCATGCATGCACTTTATCGTAGACACTGAAGCTCCAGAAGCAGAATTTCTGGAAATTTCTGAAGAACCTCCGGAGTTTGAGGAGATTATTGAGTTGATCCGCTGTGAAGCCAGACTGTCGGACAACACTAACCTTTTTATAGATCAAGGCAAGCCCTGGTGCATTTAAGCCTATCTACTTTTGGAGTTATTATTTCATGTGTCCAACTATTGGTTATTTTGTTATGAATGCATTAAGTCTAGGAGTTGATTGAAAACTTACTTTTATGCATAATCCAACCTTGTTATTAAGGACATCTTTGCCACCTATTCCAAATAGTTAGTAAGTATCCCATGCTTAGCAAAGCATAATCATGCTACCTTTATCCTTTCTAAGTACCCATGGTACTCAGCGACCTAAGGTAACATTGTCATACATATGTAGATCAAAGAAATGACCTATTTTGGAAGATAGTGGACGGAAGCTTGGATGGAATCAAGAAAGGAGTCTTGAGTTCCTTAGTTCCGTCTACTCGGTTAATTTGATTAAGGACCGATCGTTGTTTTAACTAGTGATCAAGTGATATTACCTGGTTACTTACTGTCATCTGGGAACTAGCAAGCCCGGTAGGTTAGTTGGCTCTCTGATCGGAAATATTTCGTACCCGTGCTTGGCGTGCAGTGGAAGAGCAGGGGCATAGCCTGAAACTCACATTGGAGATCAGGCCAGATGTGGGGTCCCATGTGGGGGTGCGTCCCTGGGTTCGAGTAGTCATATTTTCGATCGTTGGGTACAACCAATCGAAAGGTCGTTATGTGCAACCCGGACAGTTGTACCTAGCTGGTGGTCGGGTATCTCCTATAGGATGTAAATCGGTCCGGATCACCGCAATTCTCGAATATGAATGCACTTGATCATTGCTTGAGCATCGTAGTGTAACAAAGAGAAGGGAACCGTTTGCTTTGAACAATTATGTTGTATGACTTAGTTCTATCTGGTTGCTAAAATATTTTTCGTCATTTAGACTGGTCAGGTAACGAACTCAACTGAAGTAAAAGATAAAACTAAGGTTTCACTTATAGTAAGCTCTTTCTGCAAAATGTGAGTCAGCCTATACACCATAAAGCTATCATACAGTATACAGGAAGTATTTATATTGGTTAGATGGGTCAGACTTGCTGAGTACTCAGGGGATCCTTTGTTGTTGTTTTCAAAAACCCAGCAGGGACCCACTGAGGAGGAAGCTCTGAAGAACTAGGGTATCTTATGAGTCTCATGATACCCCAGAATAAACTTAGATGTTTAATTACTTGCCCCGGACTAGTTTAAATTTTAACCTCTTAGCAATGGTTTAACTTGCACTATTAAGTTTCTTTCAATCTATAGTTTGTAATAAATCGTACCTCTAGTATGTATGTAAAATGTAATATTTTTTGATGCTATCCCATCGCGGAAGCAATCCTGATGTATGGCTATGGAATACCCGTGGAAGTTTTCAAGGAGTTTTGTGAACAGAACCCTTGACGGACTACCGGACTTACACTATTTTAAGTGCATTTTGGATAATTGTTGTTCTGATAGCAATTAGACGCACTTAAGCCAGTTTAAGTTGGGCGGTTCCGCCATAGCTGGTATCAAAGCCATAGGTTGGGATAATCAACAGATATTACTATTTAAAAATTGAGACTCTATTTTAAATAAAGAAAACTTGAGTCTTAGGTGGCAGTAGTGTTAATTGGTTGATTGTTTTGGAGATGCTAACTGTTTGCTGTGTGTCGCTAGTATTCGATAGCATATTATTAGGGAGAGATTACGATGCCACCAATTTTCCTACGAGTGTGTATATGAGTCTGAAAGCACATAGGAATCACTGCATCATAATTGCATAGCATGTTTTAAAAACTTTTGGGTTTGGGGAGTGTCGTTAGACCTAAACACGTTCCATGCGCTAGAAATTAGACGAAGTCAGGACCGGTGCAAACAGAGGACCGAAGAAGAAAGTACTAAGGAAGGTGAATAGATCTAAATCCTTTGATGCAACCGGCTTCACTAAGATGCTATGGAAGGACATCATTTCAAGCATACCTGAAATTTTGGTAGTTTATGATGAAGTTTGAGGAAATTAGTTTCAAATGTTGTTCTAACATATGCACATATAACTTTGAAGATATGACATATATAAGTGGATGGGAGGAAAGGTTTAATGGATTTCTGTACAATTTCTTGACAGGAATGTCGGATCCTAAGGAGCCCAATTCTTCCGGGATGAGGGTTAATGATGAAATCCCACCACGAGCTCCAACGCTGGCCGATGCTATTGCCAGCTTGGTGAACTTTGGGGCTGAGCAAGCCCGGCTGCTTCAAATGATTGCTTAGAACATAGGAAATATAGGTGGTCGGAGGGATCCAGAGCGGGGTGTGACCTACACCCAGTTTTTGGAGACTCGTCCCCCTATCTTTCAAAAAGCTGAACACCCACTGGAAGCAAATGAATGGCTGTAGACACTGGAGCAAAAGTTTTGTGTAATTCCGCATTGCACAGAAGCACAAAAGGCAGAGTTTGCCGGACTTCAACTTCAAGGTCCTGCTGGAACTTGGTGGACCAGTTATTTGGCAAGGCAACCCGTGGGAAGGGAGATCATATGGGAAGATTTCAAGAATGCTTTCCGTACCCAGTTCATACCTGAGGAAGTCCTAAGGATGAAGCTAGAGCAATTTCTAAGGCTTCAACAGGGAGGTCGAAGCGTACTGGAGTACACTCATGAGTTTGACCATTCGGCTCAATATGCCCCAGAGCATGTGAACATGGAATCTAAGAAAAGGGATTGCTATCTTCGAGGACTTAATGCGAGGATGCAGGAGAAGTTATCTACCTGCACCTTCGCTGATTATAGTGCTGTGGTAAGTGTGGCCATTACCGTATAAGAGAAGATGAGAATCCTGGATGAGACTATGAGAATCCTGGATGAGACTATGAAGAAAGAAGAATCTCTAAAGAGGAAAGATATTCCTTTCGGGGCATCTGGAGGTGCTTCACAGAGGATGAAGGTCATCTATCGAGGTCCTCCTCGACCAGCATACTGGCCTTCATTCCAGCAGAGGCCACCCCAACCTTGGATTGCAAGGAGCCCCATAAATACTCCTCGCCTAGTGAGTGCACCAACTTCCGGGTTTCGTGATCCCACTCCTTTGGGAAATCAACATGTTTGCTTTAATTGTGGAAAGCCAGGGCACTTCGCCCATGATTGCCATTTTCCCAAGGCCGGAGGAAACATGAATGTAAAGGCTCAGACTTCGGGCCAAGGTATGGGTCAGAAATTTGCCCGGAAGAAGTTTGTGAATACCAAGATTGGAAGGGTCCATTATATGAATGTTGAGGAAATTCCAGAGGGTGAGCTTATCCTAGAAAGTATGTTCTCTATCAACGATCACCCTGCCATGGTTTTATTTGATTCTGGCACTTTGCATACTTTTATAAGTAAGAACTTTGTGAAGAGACACCAAATGGAAGTATACACATTCAACACTAATTATGCTATACAAGCCACTGGAGCCACCCAAAATATCAATCAAGTTGCTCGCAATGTGGTCTTAAATTTAGAGGGATGGAAAGTGGGTGCAACTCCTTTAATTTCGGAAGATCAGGAAATAGATATTATTTTGGGAGTTAATTGGATGAAACAACATAAGGTTCAGATTGATGTGTTCAGTCGAACCATTAGCTTAAAAGATTCGCGAGGACATCCTTTCAAACTCCAATTACCCACTCATCCATGTTTGGACCAAATGGTTAATAAAACTAGAGCCGTGACTCTAGACTCTATCCCCGTAGTTAATGAGTATGCAGATGTGTTTCCTGAGGATCTTCTAGGTTTGCCGCCTGATAGAGCGGTAGAATTCACCATTGAATTAGAACCTGGCACTGCTCCTATCTCTAGGAGGCCATACTGGATGCCACCTAAAGAACTAGCAGAATTGAAAACTCAATTACAAGAATTGTTGGATAAGGGTTTTATTCGGCCTAGTACTTCACCCTGGGGCTGCCCTGCACTTTTTGTCAAGAAGAAAGATAATACTCTAAGACTGTGTGTGGACTACCGTCCTTCGAATGCTGTAACTATTAAGAACAAGTATCCGTTACCACAGATTGATTTGTTATTCGACCAATTGGCTGGAGCCAAGGTCTTTTCCAAGATTGACCTTCAGTCTGGATATCATCAGATTAAGATCAAACCTGAGGACATTCCTAAAACAGCATTCTCGACTAGGTATGGGTCGTATGAATACTTGGTCATGTCCTTCGGTTTAACAAATGCCCCAGTTCACTTCATGTATCTCATGAACTCAGTATTCATGCCAGAACTGGATAAATTTGTGGTAGTCTTTATTGATGATATCCTAGTATTTTCAAAAAGTGAGGAAGAACATGCGTGGCATCTGCGTGTTGTCTTGGATAGACTCTGGGAGCACCGACTATATGCCAAGTTTAGTAAGTGTGAGTTTTGGCTAAAGAAGGTTCCATTCCTTGGGCATGTTTTGTCCGAAAAAGGAATTGAAGTGGATCCTGGAAAGGTCAAGGACATATTGGATTGGAAATCGCCAACAACTGTTGATGAAGTAAGAAGTTTTCTTGGAATGGCCGGATATTACCGAAGGTTTATTCCAAACTTCTCCAAGATCTCTAAGCCAATCACCGAGTTGCTAAAGAAAGAAAAGAAATTTGAATGGACTTCTGAATGTGAAGAATCCTTCCAATTGCTGAAAAAGCTATTAACCACAGCACCAGTGTTAGCCCAACCCAATTTAGAGAAACCCTTTGATGTTTATTGTGATGCCTCAGGAACTGGACTAGGATGTGTTCTTCTGCAAGAAGGGAAAGTCATTGCTTATGCTTCACGACAATTGAAGCGTCATGAAGAACATTATCCTACCCATGATTTAGAACTAGCTGCCATGGTTCATGCATTGAAAATATGGCGACATTATCTTTTGGGTAGTGATTGTCATATTTTTACTGATCACAAGAGTTTGAAGTACATATTTACCCAGTCAGATCTGAATATGAGGCAGAGGAGATGGCTGGAACTGATCAAAGACTATAAGCTGGAGAATCACTATCATCCAGGTAAAGCTAATGTAGTAGCGGATGCTCTGAGTAGAAAAGCTCCATGTCACTGCGTTATAGTTCAACCACATGTTAAGACATTGTGTGAAGAGTTAGAAGATCTGAATTTAGGAATAATAATGCAAGGTACCTTGCATAATCTTATCTTGTATGATACCTTAAAGGAGGATATAGAACAAGCCCAGAAGAAGGACAAAGGAATGAGAATACATCGGGAGTGAGTAAGTCAAGGTGATGTTACTTGTTTTACCCAGGATGAAAAAGGGGTGCTCTATTTCAAAAACCGAATAGTAGTACCCAAGAAGATGGGCTTGAGAAAGAAGATCCTAGATGAAGCTCATTTGTCAAGATTCTCTATCCACCCTAGAAGTACTAAGATGTATCAAGACCTGAAGCAACGATTTTGGTGGACAAGAATGAAGAGGGAAATAGCCAAGTATGTATCTGAATGTGATACATGCCAAAGGGTGAAAGCCACACATCAGAAATCAGTTGGCTTATTGCAACCCTTAACCATTCCTAAATGGAAGTAGGAAGACATTTCCATGGATTTTATAGTAGGATTGCCTACTACCTCAAAGGGGTATGATTCCATATGGGTTATCATAGATCGACTCACTAAGTCGGCTCATTTTATTCCTGTCAAGACCACTTACCGTATGCTAGCTTATGTGCAACTCTATATGTCTCGGGTAGTATGTTTACATGGAGTACCCAAGACAATTGTCTCTGATCGAGGTTCCCAATTTGTCTCTAGATTTTGGGAACAATTGCATGAAACAATGGGGACTACCCTTATTAGGAGCTCCGCCTACCATCCATAGGCTGATGGTCAGACAAAAAGGGTAAATCAAATCTTAGAAGATATGCTTGGAGCCTGTGCTCTTACCTTCTCGAAGAAATGGCATGAATGTTTGCCTCTGGCAGAATTCTCCTACAACAATAGTTACCAAGCTAGTATACAAATGGCACCTTATGAAGCATTATATGGCCACAGGTGTAGAACACCTTTAAATTGGTCAAAACCAGGAGAAAGAGCACATTTGGGACCAGATCTAGTCATTGAAGCTTAGGAAAAAGTTCAGAAAATTCGTAAGAATCTTGAAATAGCTCAGTCCCGACAGAAAAGTTATTCGGATAAAAGAAGAAGATCTTTGGAGTTTTGTGTTGGAGACTTTGTATGTCTCAAAGTATCTCCGATGAAAGGAATGCACCGATTTGGAGTTAAAAGAAAATTAGCTCTGAGATATATTGGTCCTTATGAAATTCTGGAAAGGAAAGGTGTGGTAGAACACCTCGGATTAACTCAACTAAAGCACGGTAAGTCGCTTAACACACGATCCGCATGCCTTAATCAAGTTAACTCGATGTGCCGTCGGATTTCATCCGATTTAACCACTTAACAGGACCGAGTTAGCATAGCTCACACGAAGGTGAGTGGTTCCAGAGAATACAACAGATCCAGCATTTGATTAACATTTCATGACACACTGGTTGAAAATTAGAGTTTTACAAGTTATGAATGAAACAACAGAAGGCAAAATGTAGCGGAGGCTATCGTCGGGGTCGGATGTCCCTGGTGAGGCTAGACAGAACATCAATGATCCCATTCCCCGCCGTCCGAGGAAGGATCCCACTCGACCGTCCACCCAGGAGGGAGCTAGGGTGGCCAAGTGCCAACAGCAAGCTCGGAAGTTTCAACCTCACCTGAAAAGAGATGCCACAAACAAGGCTGAGCTTCTAAGCTCCGCAAGACTTAACCGACTAGTGAAAAGCTACTTCACCACTTCTAGACATGCAAGACTCTTTGGCTGAGGGGTTTTGTTTGCCAAAAGCGACTATGTTAGGTCCATGCTTTCAAAGTTTTAGCTCAGATTCTAAGTTCATTAACCAGTCTATGTTGGCAACTTACACTAAGCAATCATAGATCCAACTTTATGTATACAAGCTCAACATTAATACCATGTCATCATCAGACTCCTTCATTACTCAGTGTAGCATAGCAATCAAGCAGTCTCAAACTGTGAGAGGCAGATGAATCGATTCGAGTTCTTTAACCATGCATGGTGATCCTAACCTCACGACATCCGCGTCCCACCGAGGGTCGCTTCCTGTGTCGGCCTTCCCCATCAATTCCCTAACCCGTGTCGGACCCACTTTCCTTGGCGCAAGGTTCCACAGACCCGGCCTCTGCCGTTCTGTGACCAGACTTGCCACCACGTGCGGTCGCAGGGGAACTTTGTTCTAGAGACAATGGATCGAACCGCTCACGTTTAGGTTCAATCAGGTACTAGGCTTCCCCATCCCATAATGGGTATGAGATTAGTACTTTCAAACACTTGATCATGAATACCACCACTGTCGAGCCTTAACAAATTGAGTAAACAGACGGGGCGATCAGCCGACCACCAAAGGAGTTCACCAAAACCCTGCCCCATCCATTGTTCTTATAGTTGTAAACAAAACAGAACATCCAACTCCTATAACTCGTGAGTGACAGGAAATCACTCGACTTTTACCGAGTCCTATTAAGCATTGCCACTACTCGAACCCAACAGACTAGTGTTCAGATCAAAGGAACTATGTCATGCATCTAGGGTTGCAAACAACTCCTATACGTAAATGCACATTCATGAGAAGGAAGGCATTTGCAAGTTTAGAAAGTTGGGTGCATGCTCCAGGGCTTGCCTTCAAGCGGAGTGGAGGTGAACTGGTCTTCAGCGGTTGTTGCTTCGGCTTCTAGGATTGGTGGCTCTGCTACAGCTCCGTCTTCAGGCGCCGGGTGTAGCTCGTAGGTGCCGTCAGTGAGATGTAATTCTACATGAATGCACATGCAGCATTAGCGTATAGATAGTTATTTCAACAATACTTGCAAGTTAAAGCTCAGACACTTGTAGCAAAGCTACAGAAAAGGTGGGGGAGTTCAACTTTAGTTGGTGAAGGGTCGGATGGGGGTAAACTTGTGATCTGACCCTTAAGGTTAAGGAATAAACTTGTGATCTGTGTCGGCGAACACACAGGGTCGGGCGAGACGGAAAAAGGGGTCGGGCGAACCGGAAAGGGGTCAGCAACTTACCTTCAGGTCTACTGGTGAAGGTTTTGGGGTTGGGAAGGAACAGACTTGGGCGGAAAGACTAAAGCGCTAAGGCTTGAGCTGCGGCGAGGTTTGACGGTGCTCCGGCGGTGACGGAGCTTCTTGTGGGCAACAAGAAAGCTCTAGCACAGCGCAGAGGAACAAACGGCTTGGTGGATTGGGGAGAAGCGGGTTTGAGCGGAGAGAGGAACTTCTCAAGAGCTCAGCGGGAGTGCTCAAGTGCGCTCAGAGTATGGGCGGCGAAACAGCGATGGCGAAGGAAACTCCGGTGGGACTCTGGTATGCCTTTTTATAGCTGCGCGGAAGAGAGAGATTTTTGAGCAGCACGAAGACCGGGAAGAAAAGGATGGAGTGCGCTGCCATGGCGGCGATTGAGCGGCGATGGGCGGTGGAACAGGACCTTGGAGATAGAGTCTTTGGCTATTGGGCACTTGAGACAAGGCCGGCGCAGGCGCGGCTTTGCCGGAATTTAGATTTGGTGGAGGCGAGCGTGGTCTGGTCGCGTCGAGCGGCGGATTTGACTGGCGTGTGACACGGAGAAGGGTGCTACAAGTGAGGTTGCAGCAGGCGAAGTGACAGGGTGAGCGGCGGCGTGGGCAAGCGCGAAACAGCGGCTTGCCGGGGCATATTACTGGTGAGGCGGAAAAAGGAGCTCTCGTGGCCGGAGTCGGGGTTGGCGAGGGAGGTATCGTCATGGAGCGAGCTTGTGGGCGGCACAACTGTGGAGAGGCAGAAAAACCGGAAGGCATTGGGGCTTGCAATCGGGGATCCGGGCGAGATGATGGGCGCGGGTCGCAAGGCGGTCTGATGCAGCAGCGGCAAAACTTTGCCACGGCAGCGACGGGGCACCTTGGCATGGCTGGCGCGGGTGCGAGCGAGACGAGGCGAGGTAGAAAGGGTTGCAGGGGGCTTCTGCTGCGATTGGGGAGGAGGGCGCGCTGATCCATCCTATCGCGGTCAGCGACTGGGCGAGGCGGCGGGCGTCGGAGAGATCAAGCCACGCGGCGGGGGAGCTCTGAAGCGGGCGCATGCTGCTCAGGCGCGTCTGCCTCGAGAGAACTGAGGAAAGATTATGGGTCCACCAGTCAGTCTCAGTTTCTCCACTGCTCCAAGATTGGAAGGAACACTGCCTTTGGACTTAGAAAGAACTGGCGATTTTGGGTTTGGGTTTTCAAGGGTTGGGACTGAGAACTGGACCTTGAGCGCTTAAGCTCCGGAAAGCTGAGTCAGCGGGATTAGGGACTTCAGTTGAAGATTAACTCAGCTGATTATCCAAGGTCGTTACAGCCTACCCCCTTAAAAAGAATCTCGTCCCGAGATTCGGGTGTAAGGGTAACCAGTGGGGGTGTGCAATCCTTACCTCCTTGGTTGGAAAGAAAACTTTGGAAGTGTTTGTTCAGGTACTCTTCTGTTTCCCAGGTTGCTTCTTCCTCTGTGTGGTTGTTCCATAGTATCTTGTACATTTTCACAGTCTGTCGTCGGGTATGTCTCTCTTTTCGGTCGATGACCTTGGCTGGATACTCAGTGTAAGTCAGGTCGGGCTCGATTTGAAGTTACTCCTATTCCAAGACCTCAGTTGGAACTTGGACACACTTCTTCAGTTGGGATACATGGAAAACATCATGAATGGTTGAAAGCTGTTTTGGTAGTTGGATCCGGTAAGCAACGGGTCCACAAATTTCCACAATCTCATAAGGACCAATGTAACGGGAAGCCAATTTTCCCTTTATTCCAAACCATTGCACTCCTTTGGTCAGGGAGACTCGAAGGTATACGTGATCACCAATGTCAAACTGCAGGGGTCTCCTTCTCCTGTTGGAGTAACTCTTCTGTCAAGATTGGGTGGCCTTGAGATTGGCTTGGATTATCCTCACTTGCTTTTCTGCTTCTACTGCTAAATCAATAGGTCTGTCTTTCGCCAACTTGTGACCAATTCAACGGTGTCCGACATTTTCGACCATATAGGGCTTCAAACGGTGCCATCTACAAGCTAGTCTGATAGAGTCGGAGTGCCCGATCTTTCGGTGAGTGGAGATAAATTCGACTTGGTGGAAGTAGACCCTCACGATCCGACTACGACGAGCGAACCCGAAGCGCCAATGCAATCGCTGAACCAACTCCCGATGGTTACCAACCTCGCCGGTGCGAGATCAGCCTGATCACGAAGATCGATTCCTGTCCGCAATCGAAGAACGAACAAGAAAGAGAGGCGAGCAATCTAAATATCACTCGAAGGTGGAGTTCTGAATCACAAGGACAGCGCGTATTTGCGCGTGTTCAAGAGTAGCTAAAGCTAGATGTAAAACAAAACTCAAGTCGTAAACAAAAAGGACTCGGACTAAATAAAGGGGGCGCAGCCCCTGGAGTCCGAAGGGGTCACGCGCGCCCAACCCTAGGCGCCCCACCTAGGCTGCCTTGTTGGGCCATCTTCTTATTCCGATGGGCCTTCGTTCCTTAACACCATGATGAAGTTTAATTCTCTCGCACGGGCCCGAGTGATTGGCCCAACTGGAAGATCAACTGTAGGCGCCTGAGGTGGAGGAGCAACTGGAGGCGCCTGAGGTGCTGCTGGTGTAGATGTACTTGTGGTGTCCTCATCATCCTCCCCTTCTTGAACTGAAGTCGTCCTCGACGGCAACTCCTCATCTTCGCCCACATACGGTTTCAAATCTGCAACATTAAAACTCGTGGAAACACCAAACTCCGCAGGCAGGTCAAGTATATAAGCATTATCATTAATCTTGGTTAGCACTTTAAAAGGACCAGCAGCACGTGGCATCAATTTAGAATGACGTAAGGTAGGAAAACGATCCTTTCTCAAATGCAACCAAACTAGATCACCCGGTGCAAAAGTAACATGTTTTCTCCCTTTACTACCCGCAACCTGATATTTAGCATTAGCAGCAGCAATGTTTTGTTGAGTTTGCTCATGCAAGCTAATCATTTGATCAACATGTGCAGCGGCATCTATGTGTGGGGCGTCCTCAGCATCAAGTGCAAACAAATCAATAGGCGCCCGAGGAATATAACCATAAACAACTTGAAAAGGACACATCTTTGTAGAAGAATGCGTTGCATGATTATAAGCAAACTCAACATGAGGCAAGCAATCTTCCCAACGTTTCAAGTGTTTATCTAAAACAGCCCTAAGCATAGTGGACAAGGTTCGATTAACCACCTCAGTTTGTCCATCAGTCTGAGGGTGACAAGTGGTGCTAAACAGCAATTTAGTTCCCATTTTATTCCACAGTGATCTCCAAAAATGACTGAGAAACTTAGCATCACGATCAGAGACTATTGTATTTGGAATACCATGCAAACGAATAATCTCGCGAAAGAACAATTCAGCAACATTGCTAGCATCATCAGTCTTATGACAAGGTATAAAATGAGCCATTTTGGAGAAACGATCAACAACCACAAAAATACTGTCCCTCCCCTTCTTAGTTCTAGGCAATCCCAAAACAAAGTCCATAGAAATATCAAGCCAAGGGGAAGTAGGAACAGGCAAAGGCATGTACAAACCATGGTTGTTCAATCGGGACTTAGCTTTCTGGCAAGTAGTGCAGCGTGCAACAAGGCGCTCAACATCAGCGCGCATCCGGGGCCAAAAGAAGTGGGCAGCCAGCACTTCATGCGTCTTGTAGACGCCAAAGTGCCCCATGAGACCGCCTCCATGCGCTTCCTGTAACAACAAACGACGAACCGAACTAGCTGGAACACACAGCTTGTTAGCGCGAAACAGGAACCCGTCCTGTATGTGAAATTTGCCCCATGATTTGCCATGAATACAATGGGCGAAAGCATCTTTAAAATCAGCATCATCCACATATTGATCCTTCACAGTTTGCAAGCCAAAGATTTTAAAATCTAACTGTGACAGCATGGTATAGCGACGAGACAAAGCATCAGCAATGACATTTTCCTTCCCGCTCTTGTGTTTAATAATGTAAGGGAAAGTCTCAATGAATTCTACCCATTTAGCATGACGACGGTTCAGGTTGGTTTGGGTACGAATATGTTTTAAAGCCTCATGATCAGAATGAATGATAAACTCGCGATGCCAAAGGTAGTGCTGCCAAGTATGCAAAGTGCGCACTAAAGCATAAAGCTCCTTATCATAAGTAGAATAATTCAAGCTAGCACCACTTAATTTCTCGCTAAAGTAAGCAACAGGTTTTCCTTCTTGTAACAAAACAGCACCTAGCCCAATACCGCTAGCATCGCATTGAAGCTCAAACACTTTAGTAAAATCAGGCAACTGCAAGAGAGGAGCATTGGTTAACTTATCTTTCAAGGTGCTGAACGCAACCTCTTGCGAATCACTCCAAGCAAAGGGAACATCCTTCTTTGTAAGCTCATGTAGAGGCGCTGCAATGGAGCTAAAATCACGAACAAACCGGCGGTAGAAACTTGCAAGGCCAAGAAAGCTTCGAATTTGTGTGACCGTCGTCGGTGTAGGCCACTCCCGAATGGCATCAATCTTGCTGCTATCCACCTCAATGCCCTGTGGAGTAACAACATAGCCAAGAAACGAGACACGTTGTGTGCAAAACATGCATTTTTCGAGGTTAGCAAATAAATGGGCCGCACGCAACGCATCAAAAACAGCACGCAAATGTTCTAAATGCTCTTCCATAGACTGCTGTAAATGAGGATATCATCAAAATAGACAACTACAAACAATCCTATGAAGGGCCTCAGAACTTCATTCATCAAACGCATAAATGTGCTGGGCGCATTTGTCAAACCAAACGGCATAACCAACCATTCATATAACCCAAATTTTGTTTTAAAAGCCATTTTCCATTCATCACCTAATTTCATGCGAATCTGATGGTAGCCACTACGCAAATCAATCTTAGTGAAAATAATGGCACCACTAAGCTCATCTAGCATATCATCAAGGCGTGGTATAGGGTATCGGTAGCGAATGGTAATGTTATTAATAGCACGACAGTCTACACACATACGCCATGAGCCATCTTTCTTTGGAACAAGTAACACGGGAACGGAGCAAGGGCTAAGAGACTCACGAATATAACCCTTGTCAAGCAACGCCTGTACCTGGCGCTGGATTTCCTTCGTCTCATCCGGATTTGTACGGTACGGTGCGCGGTTCGGAAGCTGTGCGCCGGGAATGAGGTCGATCTGGTGCTCAATGCCACGAAGTGGTGGGAGTCCTGGTGGTAAATCTTTTGGAAAGACAGCAGCGTACTCCTGCAAAATGTTAGCAACCGCAGGGAGAATATCCAAAGATGGTGCATCATCAAGTGAAACGAGCACACTAGAGCATATAAGGGCATAGCATGGCAAAGGAGCATCGCATAACTCATCAAAATCAGCACGTGTGGCAAGCAAAACAGGAGCATTCAACTTGATTTCAGAATTAAGAGATGTCGATGGTTCAAGTTGTTTAACAGTTTTAGCAGCTCTAGCAAGATCATCTTTAAGAATTTGTTCAGGTGTCATTGGATGTATAATTATTTTCTGACCCTTAAACATGAAAGAATAGTGATTTGAACGACCATGATGCCAGCTATCAGTATCATATTGCCAAGGTCGCCCAAGTAACAGAGAGCATGCTTCCATAGGAATAACATCACAATCGACAAAATCAGAATAAGCACCCATGGAGAAAGGAACTCGGACTGATCGAGTAATTCTAATTTTCCCACCATCATTAAGCCATTGAATGTGATATGGATGTGGATGCTTACGAGTGGGTAAGGACAACTTTTCAACCAGCGTGGTACTCGCCAAATTGTTGCAGCTGCCGCTGTCGATGATGATGCGAATCGACCGCTCCTGCACAACGCCCTTGGTATGGAAAAGAGTGTGTCGCTGATTCTTCTCGGACGGGGCGACCTGTGTACTAAGAACACGCTGCACAACAAGACTTTCATACCTATCGGCGTCGCCCGGGTTGACATGTACCTCCATAGCTGCATGGTCAGTGGCAAGCATCGCATGTCGAGTCTCTTCAGAATCACTAGCGGAAGAGTACTCACCATCGTCACAAAGAAGCAAAGTGCGCTTGTTCGGACAGTCCCGAATCACATGGCCAAATCCTTTACAACGATGACACTGAATATCCCGTGTACGGCCTGCGGGAGGGGCGGCGCCGGTGGAAGGGGCAGCGCTGGCAGGTTTGGCCGTTCGCTCGCGCGGTGTAGTGGTGGGCGTGGGTGGCGCAGGGAGAGCGGGTGCGGAGTTGGATGTCGAGCTTCTTCCTGCAAAAGAGTTAGAATATGTCTTCGAGCGGCGTCCCTGCACTTCACGTTCAGCTTTGCAAGCATATTCAAATAATGTTGTCATATCTGTGTAGTCCTTATAATCAAGTATATCCTGAATTTCGCGGTTCAAACCACCACGAAAACGTGCCATAGCAGCGTCATTTTCCTCCAATAACCCACAACGAATCATGCCTATTTGTAATTCCTGGAAATATTCCTCAACAGATTTGGAACCTTGCTGAAAATGTTGCATTTTATTAAGCAAATCTCGGGCATAATAAGAAGGCACAAATCTGTGGCGCATAGCAGTTTTTAATTGCTCCCAAGTGGTTGGAATGGTATTGGGATGTTTGTGTTTATATTCACGCCACCAAATTAAAGCAAAATCAGTAAATTCACTAATAGCAGCTTTAACTTGAGAATTAGCAAGAATATCATGGCATGAAAATTTCTGTTCAACTTCTAATTCCCAATCAAGATAGGCAGCAGGATCATATTTGCCATTAAAAGGTGGAATTTTAAATTTAATCTTGGAAAAGGAATCATTACCACCGGGACGGCGTGGCACGCGGCGGGCACGGCCTCGGCGGTCGCCATCATCCTGGTCCGAGTCACCACCATAACCCTGCTGCAACTCTGCGACTGTTGTGTGCAATGCACCGAGTCTTGCCACAACTGAATCGAGTGTGGCCTTAGCGGCCGTCTGTGCAAGGTCGAGCTGATCACACCGCTCGGTCGTCGAGGAGATCGTCGAGTCCAGCCGTTCATGAATCGTCTGAATGTCGGTAACAAGCCCTTCAACTTGCGCCCGTATGCCCTGCAGCTGGTTAGCCCCCACGTCGACATCATCTGCCATGGTTAGCGCAAATACAAGAACAAAAGCGACGACAAAACAGGGGTGTAATAGCTCACAAGGCGCTCACACTAGTGCTGTTATCAAATTCTTATCCGTTCTTACCACGCACACAGGGGCGAACTGCAACCAACCGGTGGAACTCGTGAAAGATTGGAGGAGCGATTGCCTGGAGAAACAAAAGCTGCTCGTCGTAGAACTATGTGGATTTTTGGGAAGGCTGCACTCAAATGAAGGATTAGCACAATCAAACAATAATGCAAAGTTGAATTATAGTGCCAAACACGTAACAAGGGTTGCTGGAACAAGTGAAATCGAAAGAACAGAGGCAAAGGTGGAGAGGGCGCACCTCTCTTTTTCTTTTTTTTTTCTATTTTTTTTTACAGAGGGTGCCCCAAAACTGATAATATGAACACAGAGGATCTCAAATATCAAATTGCGGCACACTCTCGCTCTCTCTCTCTCTCTCTAGAGTAAGGCGAACCTCAGAAAAATGTACCAAGAAAGAGGGATATGGATATGAAAAGTTGGCACGGGATGCGTGGGGAAGGGCGTGGTATGCGTGGGGGGGGGGTTACGGAGTTGCCCCGGAGGGTCGTGACCCAGGGGGGTTCACAGCGCGTGCAAGGAGTTTCCACCGAAACAAAACCGGATCACCTTCCTTCTCCCTGTTGGACTCTTTTTTTTTCGCTTCTTTCCTTTTTTTTTTGCACTCTCCTTTTTTTTCTGATTGCTTTCTATCTTTCTTTTTTTTTTGGATAGGGGAGGGGGCGATCGGAGGGGTGGGATGGCGCGGCGCGGTTGTCGCGAAGGGGGGCAGTGGGCGTGGCGTGGTAGGGTTGGCGAGCAGCGGAACGGCGGCGGCGGCGGAAACTAGGGTTAGAGGAAAAACGAGAGACAAGAGATTAAACACAAGTAACCAGCAACAATTGAACGAGTAGGCACACAAATTCAACAAAGACACTTATTGAAAGAATGTGCAAGGCTAAACGGTTGCTGGGATAAGGATCTAACCTGAAAAAATTTCTTTTGGATAAGGGAAAAACACTCGGTAAAACTCACCGATCAACCTGGAAAGCTGATACCACTTGATAGAGTCGGAGTGCCCGATCTTTCGGTGAGTGGAGATAAATTCGACTTGGTGGAAGTAGACCCTCACGATCCGACTACGACGAGCGAACCCGAAGTGCCAATGCAATCGCTGAACCAACTCCCGATGGTTACCAACCTCGCCGGTGCGAGATCAGCCCTATCACGAAGATCGATTCCTGTCCGCAATCGAAGAACGAACAAGAAAGAGAGGCGAGCAATCTAAATATCACTCGAAGGTGGAGTTCTGAATCACAAGGACAGCGCATATTTGCGCGTGTTCAAGAGTAGCTAAAGCTAGATGTAAAACAAAACTCAAGTCGTAAACAAAAAGGACTCGGACTAAATAAAGGGGGCGCAGCCCCTGGAGTCCGAAGGGGTCACGCGCGCCCAACCCTAGGCGCCCCACCTGGGCTGCCTTGTTGGGCCATCTTCTTATTCTGATGGGCCTTCGTTCCTTAACACCATGATGAAGTTTAATTCTCTCGCACGGGCCCGAGTGATTGGCCCAACTGGAAGATCAACTGTAGGCGCCTGAGGTGGAGGAGCAACTGGAGGCGCCTGAGGTGCTGCTGGTGTAGATGTACTTGTGGTGTCCTCATCATAGTCTGGTAGCTGTTGTTATAGGAAAACTCTGCCAAGGGTAAGCACTTGTTGGAGGTATGCCCTAGAGACAATCATAGAGATGATGATATTCCATTTGTATCCATGATTTGTATATTGTGTTCATTGAATATCCATTAAAGGCTACTTGAATTGATTTGCAATTATGTGAATTGTATGTGAAACTCTTTTCTTGTATGGTTATTCTAAAGTTGTCCCTAGTCGGAGTTCATGTGAGGACACACATGAATATTAGACTAGCATATGTATTAGTTGATGACTATGTTTCACAAGTCATGGACATGGAGATGTTGAACTAATAATGTGGACACATGTGGAGACATGTGTTAGGACTGACCCAACACGAGAAGTAGTTCTCTCTTTAAAACAATATATACGCTTTGTCCTTAGACCTGAGATTGTCGCATGTATTCTAGATGTGGATCGACCTACTTAGGGGCTATCAAACGCTACGCCGTAACAGGGTAGTTATAAAGGTAGTTTTTGAGTTTGTCAAGAAGCATGCTATGAGACATGGTCAATCAAGATGGGATTTGCCCCTCTCTGATTGAGAGTGATATCTCTGGGCCCCTCGAGTGATCGGATCCGAAAATGCATGGCCATGCTACGTACGGTTAAGAGTTAACCTACAAAGGGATTCCGAATCATAGGATTGAGAAAGAGCGGTCGGCTTGAAGCTAGACCAAATATCGTGAGGCAAAGGGAATAGCATGTATATTATGTTGTGATGATTCGTCTGATATGATCTTCGTGTGCGTATAGGAGTTGGCACGTCTTGCTAGAGGCCGCTACCGACTATTGGGCCGAGTAGGAGTACTCGGGCCATGTCTATGCGTATCCGAACCCATAGGGTCACACACTTAAGGGGCTGGAAGCCCAATTCGGATCTGATCCGAGTTGGATTAGGTTTAGAAGTACGAATGGGCCTCGGATCCAGAGGCTCGTCAGGAACCTCTATAAATAGAGGGGTGGGGGCGCCCTAGGGTTTACACCTTTTGGCGAAACACACCTGCCGCGCCTCCCACGCCCTCGCCTGTTGCAACTCGCGGATCTAGCAGTCCGGCTTGCGACGCTTCCTCCCTGCACATTTGGATACCTTGGAGGTGTTGCGCCTGCAGCACTTGGACGAGCCGACGACGAGCCGCGGTACCGGAGGCGATCTTGCTGCACGTGGACGAGCTGCTGAGGAGCTGCTGGACGTGATCGACTACGTATGACTACGTTGATCGACTACGTTGATCGACTACGTACGACTACGTGATCATCTTCACTGCATCGACGCATATCTACATCTTCCGCACCAGTAGTGCGTCGAGTGGTAATCCCGTGATCCTTATACGACAGTTCTTCCTGGTTATACGCGGTAGAATTTTGAATTGCGCTAGTGTAGCCTACCTCGTATCCCTACAGTGGTATCAAGAGTCGTAGCTGCTTAGTTTTGGATTCGGGATGTGTGCATATGGAGATATGCGAGTTTTCTGTTTGATCTATGTCCTGGTTTCATGCCCTTGCTGCAATGGTAGTGTAACGACATACTCCTACCGGTCGGTTTCCGCCATCGGAGTTAAGTGATACACGTAAATCCAGTTGCAGTGAGCGAAGATCAATATGATTGGTCGAATCGAGATCTAGGGTCATACGCCAGGCGCATTAGATGTGCAATAGTAGATGTGATCTACTGCCGGGGTCGGGATTTTGCCGTATGCGTATGCTTCGGTAAATCAGCCGTAACTTTTCGGTACGATCTCGGATCGGGGCGATTTTTATATGAAAATTGATCTACAGAAAAAGTTACACATGAAATTCAACCGCTTCGCCGTTTTCAGAGAAATTAGATTTCCCAAATTCGGCTTGGAAGATGGAGTTTCGGGCCTCCGAAGTTTGGAACGTTAGGACGCCTAACTCTATTTTGCAGGATGTATGTATGTATCTTGTGATCAGTATGGCCCCCTTGTGTATGTGATGCATGTGTGTTTCTCATTCGTGACCTGCGTGTCGCGCGTACGGCAACACGGCAGGAGCCATATGTGTTGTCACTTTATTGTATTTAATGGTCTGCGTACCAATCTGTGATGATCCAAGGAACTATGTAATCTTCATTACTAGATTCTTTACTAGCTATTAGGCGTAATAGCATGCTCTAGTTCTTGGAGGACTCATCACAAGGAGGATGGCCCACATGGAACATGGAGATGGAGATCACCATGGTGAACAGGTTCTATGGAGATGGAGATCACCATATGAAAACGGGCCATACTGTGTCACAACTGTGTGAATGCTATTCTGTTTATGTTTTACTTTCTGCATGCTGTGATGTTAGAAGTAGAACGATCCCTCACAAAGTTTAAGTTAGTATGCCCTCCCAACTAAAACTTGCACCGTCCCATGTCTTGTACAATTAGTCGTGGGTCTATGAAATTAGGGTGCCACTAGTTTTCCTTGACTAGACGGGTTTGTGTCGGACACTTACACGCATAAGGGTTGGTTTGCTTAACCAGGTTATCTTAACGGTTAAGGACCTTGGGGCATAAAGGTTGGGCGCCGAGACATAGAGATGTCACCCAACAACAGGAGTCATATGTGATATGATTAGCAAAAGTTGCTTACCGATCTACCTCGTTTGCTAGCGGTGATGCTAAAGCTCACTAGTAGACTTGTTAGTTGTGGATCCTGAATCACTAAGTTTCAATAGAGGGATATCTATTTTAGTGGGAGTAGATTCTGTTAAAATAGTTTAATGTAATTTGCTCTATCATGGATACGTTTGTCTTAGTGTATTTTGCATTACTTTTGTTGTAGATTAAATGGCACCTAGCAACACCACCGCATCGTTTGCTTTGCGTTCGGTCCTTGAGAAGGACAAGTTGAATGGAACAAACTACTCGGATTGGATCCGTAACCTGAGAATTGTTCTCAGGGCTGAGAAAAAGGAAGATGTTCTAGACACCCCACTACCACCAGTACCTGCTGATGATGCATCTGCTGCCGTTAAGGCTGCTTACAAGAAGGCATTTGATGCTAATCTTGAGGTAAGCTGCCTTATGCTTGCTTGCATGGAACCCGAGCTGCAGATGCAGTTCGAAACAAATCATGAGGCACACGATATGATCGTGGCGCTCAAGGACATGTTCCAGACACAGGCTAGGACCGAAAGGTTCAATGTGTCCAAAGCCTTTCTGGAGTGCAAGTTAGCAGAAGGCGCAGAAGTAGGACCACATGTAATCAAGATGGTTGGTTACACTCAGCGATTGGAGAAGCTGGGCTTCCCAATGGGCAAAGAGTTGGCCACTGACTTCATTCTTTCATCTCTTCCGCCTAGCTATGGGAACTTCATCTCGAACTACCATATGCATGGGACGGAGAAGGGTTTGAATGAACTGTGTGGTATGCTCAAGATAGCAGAAGTAGACATCAAGAAAAGCGCTAGTACCAGCCATGTGATGGGTATACAGAACAAGCCCAGCTTTAAGAAGAAGGGCAATTCTTGGAAGAAGAAGGGCAAGGCTGGAACGTCCAAGCCAAACCCACCGCCCAAGGTTAAAGCTGGACCTGGACCTGCTCCAGACAAAGAGTGCTTTTACTATCATGAACTTGGTCACTGGAAGAGAAACTGCAAGCAGTACCTAGCTTCATTGAAGAATGGCGGAAGTAAGAGTACTTCTACCCCAGGTACGCTTGTTGTTAATGTTATAGACAACATATTTCTCGCTGATACAATTATTAATTCTTGGGTATTTGATACCGGATCAGTTGCTCATATTTGCAATTCGATGCAGGGAATGATAAGAAGTAGAAGCGTGGAAAGAGGAGAAGTTGATTTCCGCGTGGGCAATAATGCAAGAGTTGCTGCGTTGACCGTCGGGACGATGCAACTCCACCTCCCGTCAGGATTTATTATGGAGTTGAATAATTGTTATTTTGTTCCTAGTTTAAGTCAAAACATTTTGTCTCCTTCATGTTTGATGAAGGATGGTTATTCATTTGCGAGTGAAAACAATGGTTGTGTGATCTCTAAGAATAATATGTTTATGGCTTTTGCACCCATTGTGAATGGATTATTTGTTTTAAATCTTGATGGTTCACTTGTCTGTAATGTAAGTGCTAATAGGCCTCGGCCTAATGATTTGAGTCCTACCTACTTGTGGCATTGTCGTTTGGGTCATATAAGTGAAAAGCGCATGAAGAAGCTCCATTCTGATGGACTTCTAACTTCGTTTGATTTTGAATCATACGAGACATGCGAGGCTTGCTTGCTAGGCAAGATGACCAAGACGCCTTTCACAGGATTTCCTGAGAGAGCAGTAGACTTGTTGGAACTCGTACATAGTGATGTATGCGGACCAATGAGCACGACGGCTAGAGGAGGATTCCAATACTTCATAACTTTCACTGATGATTTTAGTAGATATGGCTATGTCTACTTGATGAGGCACAAGTCTGAAACCTTTGAAAAGTTCAAGGAATTTCAGAATGAAGTTGAAAATCAGCGTGGCAAGAAAATTAAGGCCTTACGATCTGATCGTGGAGGCGAGTATTTGAGCCACGAGTTTAGCAATCATCTAAAGAGTTGCGGAATTGTTCCACAACTTACGCCGCCTGGAACACCTCAGAGAAACGGTGTGTCCGAGCGACGTAATCGAACTTTGTTAGACATGGTTCGATCAATGATGAGCCAGTCGGACCTACCGTTGTCATTGTGGGGATACACTCTAGAAACAGCAGCTTTCACACTAAATAGGGTACCATCTAAATCCGTAGTTAAGACACCATATGAGATATGGACTGGAAAGGTTCCTAGTTTGTCTTTTCTAAAGATTTGGGGATGTGAAGTGTTTGTCAAGCGACTTCAGTCGGACAAGATCACACCCAAGTCAGATAAGTGCATTTTTGTGGAATATCCAAAGGAAACTTTGGGATATTATTTCTACAACCGATCAGAAGGCAAAGTGTTTGTCGCTCGGAACGGGGTTTTCCTAGAGAAAGAGTTTCTCAAAGGAGAAAAGAGTGGAAAGACAGTGCATCTTGAAGAAGTTCAAGATGAGCCGATCGGGTAAGAATCAATGAGTGATGCTAACGTAGCAGAACAAGTTGAGATACCCATGGCAAGAGAAGCACCACCACAACCACGAAGGTCGGCAAGGCTCCGCGAAATGCGGGAAATATTATTGTTGGACAATGATGAGCCTGCGACATATGCAGAAGCAATGATGGACCCAGACTCCGAAAAATGGCAGAGTGCCATGCAATCCGAAATAGAGTCCATGGGAGACAATCAAGTTTGGAACTTGGTTGACCCGCCTGATGGTGTTAAAGCCATAGAGTGCAAGTGGATCTATAAGAAGAAAAAGGATATGGATGGAAATGTTCACATCTATAAAGCACGACTTGTCGCAAAAGGTTTTTGACAAGTTCAAGGAGTTGACTACGACGAGACCTTCTCGCCCGTAGTGATGCTTAAGTCCATTCGGATTATTCTAGCTATAGCTGCATATTTAGATTATGAGATATGGCAGATGGATGTCAAGACAGCTTTCCTGAATGGAAACCTAACTGAGGACGTGTATATGATACAGCCCAAGGGTTTTGTCAATCCGAAAAATGCTGGAAAGGTATGCAAGCTTCAGAGATCCATTTATGGATTGAAGCAAGCATCTAGGAGTTGGAACATTCGTTTTGATGAAGTGGTCAAAGGGTTTGACTTCACCAAGAACGAAGAAGAGTCTTGTGTTTACAAGAAGGTTAGTGGGAGCTCTGTAGTATTTCTAATCTTATATGTGGATGACATATTACTGATTGGAAATGACATTCCTATGCTTGAGTCCGTAAAGACATCACTGAAAAATAGTTTTTCGATGAAGGACTTAGGGGAAGCGGCATATATTCTAGGCATTAAGATCTATAGAGATAGATCGAGAAGGCTTATAGGTTTAAGCCAAGATACTTACATTGACAAAGTGTTGAAGTGTTTCAGCATGGAAGAGGCAAAGAAAGGGTTCTTGCCTATGTCAATGGCATACATCTCAGCAAGACTCAGTGTCCTTCGACTGCTGATGAGCGGGATCGTATGAGTAGAGTGCCATATGCCTCGGCTATTGGATCTATCATGTATGCAATGATAAGTACTCGCCCAGATGTTTCATATGCGCTAAGTATGACAAGCAGACACCAATCTGATCCAGGTGAGAGTCACTGGACAGCGGTGAAAAACATTCTTAAGTACTTGAGAAGGACTAAAGATATGTTCCTTGTCTATGGAGGTGAGGAGGAGCTTGTTGTAACAGGCTACACCGATGCTAGTTTCCAAACCGACAGAGATGATTCAAAGTCACAATCAGGATTTGTGTTCACGCTAAATGGTGGTGGTGTTAGTTGGAAGAGTTCCAAGCAAGAGACGGTGGCCAATTCTACGACAGAAGCCGAGTACATCGCGGCTTCGGAAGCTGCGAAGGAGGGTGTTTGGATAAGGAATTTCCTCATTGAGCTTGGTGTGTTGCCGAATGCGTCCAGCCCATTGAATATCTACTGTGATAACAATGGGGCAATTGCGCAAGCAAAGGAGCCAAGGAACCACCAGAAGAACAGACACGTAATGCGGCAATTTCATCTCATTCGAGACTTCGTTAACCGGGGTGAGATCAAGATATGCAAAATACACACGGATCTGAACATTTCTGATCCGTTGACAAAACCACTCCCGCAGGCTAAGCATGATGTGCATGTAAGAGCTATGGGTATTAGGTACCTTCTAGATTGACTCTAGTGCAAGTGGGAGACTGTTGGAGGTATGCCCTAGAGGCAATCATAGAGATGATGATATTCCATTTGTATCCATGATTTGTATATTGTGTTCATTGAATATCCATTAAAGGTTACTTGAATTGATTTGCAATTATGTGAATTGTATGTGAAACTCTTTTCTTGTATGGTTATTATAAAGTTGTCCCTAGTCGGAGTTCATGTGAGGACACACATGAATATTAGACTAGCACATGTATTAGTTGATAACTATGTTTCACAAGTCATGGACATGGAGATGTTGAACTAATAATGTTGACACATGTGGAGACATGTGTTAGGACTGACCCAACACGAGAAGTAGTTCTCTCTTTAAAACAACATATACGCTTTTTCCTTAGACCTGAGATTGTCGCATGTATTCTAGATGTGGATCGACCTACTTAGGGGCTATCAAACGCTACGCCGTAACAGGGTAGTTATAAAGGTAGTTTTCGGGTTTGTCAAGAAGCATGCTATGAGACATGGTCAATCAAGATGGGATTTGCCCCTCTCTGATTGAGAGTGATATCTCTGGGCCACTCGAGTGATCGGATCCAAAAATGCATGGCCATTCTACGTACGGTTAAGAGTTAACCTACAAAGGGATTCCGAATCACAGGATCAAGAAAGAGCGGTCGGCTTGAAGCTAGACCAAATATCGTGAGGCAAAGGGAATAGCATGTATATTATGTTGTGATGGTTTGTCTGATATGATCTTCGTGTGCGTATAGGAGTTGGCACGTCTTGCTAGAGGCCGCTACCGACTATTGGGCCGAGTAGGAGTACTCGAGCCATGTCTATGCGTATCCGAACCCATAGGGTCACACACTTAAGGGGCTGGAAGCCAAATTCGGATCTGATCCAAGTTGGATTAGGTTTAGAAGTACTAATGGGCCTCGGATCCAGAGGCCCATCAGGAACCTCTATAAATAGAGGGGTGGGGGCGCCCTAGGGTTTGCACCTTTTGGCGAAACACACCTGCCGTGCCTCCCACGCCCTCGCCTGTTGCAACTCGCGGATCTAGCAGTCCGGCTTGCGACGCTTCCTCCCTGCACGTGTGGATACCTTGGAGGTGTTGCGCCTGCAGCACTTGGACGAGCCGCCGACGAGCCACGACGAGCCGACGACGAGCCGCGGTACCGGAGGATCTTGCTGCACGTGGACAAGTTGCTGAGGAGCTGCTGGACGTGATCGACTATGTACGACTATGTTGATCGACTACGTTGATCGACTACGTACGACTACATGATCGTCTTCACTGCATCGACGCATATCTACATCTTCTGCACCAGTAGTGCGTCGAGTGGTAATCCCGTGATCCTTATACGACAGTTCTTCCTAGTTATACGCGGTAGAATTTTGAATTGCGCTAGTGTAGCCTACCTCGTATCCCTACAGCACTTATCCCAGTTCTTGTCATAACAGATGACACAAGCTCTCAACATATCTTCAAGGATTTGATTTACTCTTTCGGTCTGACCATCGGTTTGAGGATGATAGGTAGAGCTACGAATGAGCTTGGTGCCAAATGATGCTTGTAGCTGTTCCCAAAAACGTGCTACAAACTGAACACCTCGATCAGATATGATCGTCCTAGGCACACCGTGCAGGGAAACAATGCGGTCAAGATACAAATTCGCATATTTCTTGGTCAGGTAGGTGGTGTGAACAGGAAGAAACTGGGTAGACTTGGTAAGACGATCCACAATAACCCAAATGGAGTCATGTCACTGCGATGTAAGGGGCAGTCCAATAATGAAGTCCATGTTGATGTCTTCCCATTTCCAAGAGGGAATAGGTAGGGGCTGCAGGGTACCTGCTACCTTCAAATGGGCTTTGACACGTTGGCAAGTGTCACATTCCGAAACATAGTGTGCAATCTCTGGCTTCATTCCACTCCACTAGAAAGTTTGACGGAGATCATGATACATCCTATTGCTGCAAGGATGGATCGAGAACTTGGAGAGATGAGCTTCATCTAGGATTTGCTTTTTTAGATTGGGGTCGGATGGTACAACAAGTTGATTTCCATAATACACTCTCTCATTCTCATCCTATCAGAATTGCTTGTACCCTTCATCCTTCCATGAAATCTTCCTTTTGATTCGCCTTACTTCCTCATCCTCTAACTGTGCGGACCCAATTTGGTCCTCTAGAGCAGACTCAAGGGATATATGGCCGAGGGTTCCATGGGAAATAATTTCCAAACTGAGCTTTCCCATTTCCTGGCACAGGGTCTCTGTGAAGTAGGTTGCCATCAAGCAATTGCAATGAGTCTTGCGGCTAAGAGCATCGGCAACCACGTTGGCCTTGCCGGGGTGATAATGCACTTCCAAATCATAATCCTTTATCAACTCCAACCACCTTCTTTGGCGCATGTTGAGGTCGGCCTGAGTGAAGATGTACTTGAGACTCTTGTGATCGGTGTAGATGTTGCAGTGGGTGCCCATCAGATAGTGTCTCCATATCTTTAAGGCATGAATCACTGCTGCCAACTCAAGATCATGGGTCGGATAGTTCAGCTCATGAGGTCGCAACACCCGCAAGGCATAGGCAATGACTCGGTGGTCTTGCATAAGAACACACCCAAGTCCAGTGCCAGAGGTGTCGCAGTACACGTCAAATGGCATGGAAGGGTCGGGTTGGGCTAAAACTTGGGCTGAGGTCAGCAGGTGTTTCAAGGTGTGGAAAGCTTTGTCACACTTGTTGTTCCACACAAATTTGACCTCCTTTTTCAGCAGCTTAGTCATCGGCTTAGCTATCTTGGAGAAATCCGGGATGAAACACCGATAGTAGCCTGCTAGTCCAAGAAAACTTCGGATCTGGTGAACTAAAGTGGGTGGCTTCCAGTCCATGACTTCCTGTACCTTGCTGGGGTCAACTGCTATGCCATTCTGAGAGATGGTGTGTCCCAAGAACTTGACACTCTCTAAGTAGAATTCACACTTGGAGAATTTGGCATAGAGCTGATGATCTCTCAACCATTGAAGAACCACATGAAGATGTTCGGCATGTTCTTCTTCACTCTTAGAGTACACCAGAATATCATCAATGAACACCACCACGAACTTGTCCAGTTCGGGCATGAACACCGAATTCATGAGATACATGAAATAGGCGGGTGCATTGGTGAGTCCAAAAGACATAACCAGGTACTCGTAGAGTCCATATCTTGTGGAGAAAGCAGTTTTGGAAATGTCACAGGGTCTGATCTTGATTTGGTGGTAACCGGAACGAAGATCAATCTTGGAGAACACTCTGGCTCCAGCTAATTGATCAAACAGAACATCAATGCGGGGAAGTGGATACTTGTTCTTGATAGTCACCGCATTGAGGGGTCGGTAGTCCACACACATGCTCAGACTTTCATCCTTCTTCTTCACGAATAGGGCTGGGCAATCCCAGGATGAAGTACTGGATCGGATGAAGCCCTTCTCTAACAGATCATGTAGTTGGGTTTTCAACTCGGCCAGCTCGGTGGGTGGCATCTGATAAGGTCTCTTTGATATCGGAGCGGTGCCGGGCTGCAGTTCAATGGCGAACTCGATATCTCTATCTGGCGGCATGCTGGGTAAGTCATCTGAGAACACATCCGGGTACTCACGGACAACAAGAAGGTTTTCTATCCGGGCTTCTGACACAGGATACGCACAAGGAGTTGCGTACTCAGGGCGGGTCAAGGATAGGGTAGAGCTGCCATGCAAGGGTGAGTTGATGTGGAGAGCTCGGGCAGCTACATCTAGAACCACTTGGTGTCGGGTCATCCAATCCATCCCCAAGATGATATCTATTCCTTCCAGGTCAAGAATGATGAGATTCTCCCTAAAAAGAGTTTGGCCTAGCTGGATAGGTACAAGGTTAACTATGTTGTCTGAGGCTATCTTCCCTCCCGGGGTAGAGATCACATATGACCCTTTAGTGCGGCCAACGCTCAGCTTACATCTCTCAACAGTCTTATTTCTGATGAAGCTATGGGATGCTCCCGAATCAAACAAAACAACAACAATTTGATTACGGACAAGGAAGGTACCCGTCATCACTGGCGCACCTTCAGGGAGCTCGGTCAGGCTGGTGTAGTTGAGCCGACCTTGGCGAACCTGCACCTTGGGCCTTCTTCCCCTGTTGGCCATGGTGTTTTGGCCAGGCCACTGATTCTTGTTCCTAGGGCAGTCCTTGGCAAAGTGCCCTTCATTTCCGCAGGTGAAACAGTGGTTGCCATTCACAGGGCGCGGCGGCGGTAAGGTCGGTTGGGGCGCGTGTGGTTGGAAACCGGGGAAACGAGGTGCCACGGGCAGTGGAGGGAGAGCAATCCATTGTCTTGACTGCTATGGCCGGTGGGGCACCTGAGGGCGGGCTCAGTAATGCCACTGAGGCCTTCCGCTTCTAGTCGGCCTTGAGGGCTTGCATGCAGTCTTCTTGAGAGACGGCCGGATTCACCAACTCATTGTAGGTATCCACCTTGATGGGATTCAACCTCTCCTTGAGCTCCAGGCTCAAGCCTCTGCAAAACCTATCCCTCTTCTTCTCGTCGGTATTCGCGTGATAGCCGGCGTAGCGGCACAGGTCGTTGAAGGCTTGTGCGTAGTGTAGGACGTCACGGCTTCCCTGGGTAAGGGCCAAGAACTTGTTGAGTTTGCGTTCTAGAAGACCTTCTGGAATGTGATGCCCTCTGAAAGCGGTCTTGAACTCGTTCCAGCTGACAGCATGGTCGGCCGGCAGCATGGCATGGTAGTGGTCCCACCAAAGCCGGGCGGAACCATGCAGCTGTTGAGCCACGAACCGGGCTTTGTTCTGGTCGGGGCACGGGGTGGTGAGGAGTTCGAACTTGGATTCGATCGTACGAACCCATGCATCGACATCGAGTGGGTCTTCAGTCTTGTGGAAAGTCGGGGGCTGCATGCTCAAGAAGTCCTTATAACGAGCAACTAGTGGTTGTTGAGGAGCCCTCCCTCCATGGGGCTGTTGTTGTTGCCCTTGTACAATGTGCCTTAGCAGCTCAGTTTGAGCCACCAAGATGGCTTCCAGCGAAGGTGGGGGCGGAGGCGGAGGAAGGTCCTACCTCTGCTCGCTGCCGCTGGGCACAGAGCCAGATCGGGTGCGGTGCGCCATCTGCAAGAGTTAACGTTCCATTAATTCCAAAACCTCAAAAGTATTTCAATCATGCGGGAACGAATACGTTAAATCCTCAAATGGGACTCTTGCCGATAGTGCAACACAACAGCATTTCTCATTGAGGAGATATACACTTCTTCTTGCCATCTCAGTTAGCAACTATCTCGGTTCTGCACACAACCTCAGGCGAACCAAAACCGTATCCCATGGGTTCCACTACATCCGACCTTAGGCGCTCGGGTCGGGCGAAGCGAAACCAGGCAACAAGGGGTCGGGCGAGGCGGAGACCTGCCTCGAGGGGTCCAGCGCATCCGACCTTGCGACTCGAGGTTGGACAAGCTTTAGGACAGACCCACAGAACTTTCCCGTGCGGTCACAGCACAACAACCCACACCACTTGGCATTCAAGGCGTGTCACAAAGGGTCAAAAGTCAAATCAAGAACTGATTTCATCAAGGCCATTTCATTGCTGTTCTCATAGCACCGGAGGAATACTCAACACAAGGCTAACCTATTACATTGCTACACAAAACTTAGGTTGCCGAGGAGTACAACAAAAGATTAGCTTCCTACAGTTCTCAACCTAAAAGTTATTTAGGTTGCCGACTGAGGGAACACTATGAGTCGGAGAAGGGGCATCGCCATCTTCAATGTCCATACTGGACGCTCCTACTACCTCCTCAGGATCCTCTTGTTCGTCCAGCTGCATCTCAAGGGCATGGATAGCATCGAGCTCGGCGTGGTGCTCGTCCAAATAAGCATTAGCAACTGCGAGCTCCATCTCACCTTCCATCTTTTCTTCGGCAAGCTGGATCATGTCATCCTCCATGTCTGTCACCTCTTCCTCTAGCTCAGTAATCCTAGCCTGCATGTCATGGATCTGTATGCCTCTTTGGATGAGCTGATATGACCGCTCCACCAAGTCTCTCTTGGCGGCGTTGAAATGCCCTTGGGTGTCTACGGCTATCCGAGCCAAGACAGGCATAGCCCAGTCTTTAAGCTCAATCAGCCGGTACAGGGCTGACATGCACCTGGTGGTGGTAGAAAGGGTGACCAATGAGTGGGAGGTTGCCAACACCTCCATGTTGTTGATGCGGTCAAGCCAGGCTGGGTCCAGCCGATCCCTGGCGGGAAACAAGCCGATTGGGTCCAAAGTGACCTCAAGCGGGTGTAGCCGGCAAAACTGGGTGAGGGCCTACAGGGTAGCCGACTCCCAGGTGTCCTCCAGAGCATGATTGTAAGTCAAGACCTCGAGCGGGGGCCACTTAGGCTGTACAGGGGGTGGAGGTACAACCACCTGCACATTGCATCTCTGCACTCCGTGCTCCTGGTACTCCCGTCCCACATATAGAGGCGGGGACTGGTACCCAAACCATCTCAAGGTATCGCTCAAAATAGCAGAAAAACCCTCAAAGTGTAGGCACGTAGAATGGGAAGTGACATCATTACCGTAAAACACGTGTTCGGGAGCAGCCATCTGGAACCAAGAACCGAAACAAGCATGAGATAGAAACCCCAAAAGAAGGACAGATCGGGCAGGAAAAGCACTCGGACTTTCACCAGAGCGCAAGCTGGAAAGGTAGCTAGAAATCCTTAAAGCGAAGAGGAGCTTTTCCATGGCAAGGTTGTTTTAGGGAGGTGGTTTCACAGATTCTAGTTTATGATGCATGAATGACGTACTTCGTCCTCTTAACCAAAACAACTGCCAAAACTTTGGTCTTACGCAGTCAGTGCCGGTGGCAAGGCAACCAGTACGTCTCTTCCTATAGTAGCTAGTCTAGTCGATTTCAAACAATGTCTCCCTAAGCGAACGCGGTTAGTGTACCTGCAGAAAACACAACCACCTGAACCTTTCGTGCCAGCACCCACGAAAGCGTCCCCAAGCATTACCGTTCACTATAGAAACAGCACCCATACGTTTAATGCTGCATGGATAGCACAACAACCGCGGAAATAGGTCCCCTTTGAAGGGAACCATATAACCCTTCGCATACTCGGGATGCGGAATCAGCGCACGTATAAAAGACGTGGGCGAACAACCGTGATGATAGGCTCGTTGGAATCGAACCATACCACCCTTCGTATGAATTAACATACGGAACCTGCGCACGTATGATAAACATGGGCAAAACAACCGCGATGATAGGGTCCTTTGACTGGCGTGTGATAGGGAGAAGGGCGCTACAAGCGAGGTTGCAGCAGGCGAAGTGACAGGGCGAGCGCGAAACAGTGGCTTGCCGGGGCATATTACTGGCGAGGCGGAAAAAGGAGCTGTCGCGGCCAGAGTCGGGGTTGGCGAGGGAGGTATCGTCGTGGAGCGAGCTCGTGGGTGGCGCAACTGTGGAGAGGCGGAAAAACTGGAAGGCATCAGGGCTTGCAGCTGGGGATCCGGGCGAGATGATGGGCGCGGGTCGCGAGGCGGTCTGACGCAGCAGCGGCAAAACTCTGCCACGGCGGTGACAGGGCACCTTGGAGTGGCCGGCGAGGGCGCGAGCGAGACGAGGTAAGGCAGAAAGGGTTGCAGGGGGCTTCCACTGTGATTGGGGAGGAGGGCGCGCTGATCCATCCTGTCGCGGTCAGCGACTGGGCGAGGCGCCGGGCATCGGAGAGATCAAGCCACGCGGCGGGGGAGCTCTGAAGCGGGCGCATGCTGCTCAGGTGCATCTGCCTCGAGAGAACCGAGGAAAGATTGCGGGTCCACCAGTCAGTCTTGGTTTCTCCACTGCTCCAAGATTGGAAGGAACACTGCCTTTGGACTTAGAAAGAACCAACGGTTTTGGGTTGGGTTTTCAGGGGTCGGGACTGAGAACCGGACCTTGAGTGCTTAAGCTCCAGAAAGCTGAGTCAGCGGGATTAGGGACTTCTATTGAAGATTAACTCGGCTGATTATCAAAGGTCGTTACAAAAGGTCCAACTGCATATAAACTTTCATTACCGGACCAACTTGCCTCCATACATGATGTATTTCATGTACGTCAACTCAAGAAATGCCTAAGGGTCCCAGAAGAAGAAGTATTGGAAGATCTGGAAGTAGAACTAGAACCAGATCTAACGTACGAAGAAAGGCCCATAAAAATTTTGGATTAGAAGACCAGAGATACTCGAACTAAGAGTATCAAATTTTACAAAGTACAGTGGAAAAATCACACACCAGATGAGGCCACTTGGGAACAGGCAGAGCAATTGGAATCCAAGTACCCTGAGTTGTTTGAGACTGCTGAAATCAGATAAACAGTCGGCGACCAACAACCACCCCAACTCTCTTTATGAAGAATAATGAAAGATGTCTAAATGACGCAGTTTCCATTCCACTCTCCAGCAGAGGCTTTAGCACTTGGAATCTCGGGACGAGATTCTTTTAAGGGGGAGAGGCTATAACACCCAGTGTTAATGACAAATTAAGTATGACATTAAGAGGCTAACGGTGAAATTTGGGTTAAAGGAAGGTAAATTGAGCCAAAATCGAATTTGAGCCGAATTCGACCAAATTTGCAATTTGGAGTTTGAAATTCGGATAAATTTAACAACATATGAAATGAAGACTTAAGAGTATTTAGAACTCAAGAGAGTGAAGCTGGGGTCTCAATCAAGTCATAAACCTCTCAGAAATATAATCGAAGATGGAATCAATGAAGTTACTATGCATCATCCGAAAACGCGCAAATCTGAAAATATTATTGAGTACACAACTTTGGAGCCAATTTCTAGAGAATTTTTCTTGTAAGTGAGTAGATGTTTTTGGACATTAGTGAAATATGTACTATGGATAAGGAAAATGAAATGTTGTTGGCTAGAGAAAGTGGAAGGTTCGAATTTAAAATGAAGCCTAAAATCAACAAATAAGTAGATTTCAGCCTTCTCGCCAAGATAATCCTGTCTGAAAACAGCATTGACTAGCAATGTTTGGAGTAAATTTCAGAGAAATCCAGTGTAAAAGTTATATGAGTACTTTGTGCAAAATGGAATCTTTGTTAGTTGTAGAACAAGGATAGCCAAGGTTCAAGCTGCATGGAACAAGATTGACTAACAAAAATTGAGCTCAAAGAGGAGTAAATGACTCTGTACCACACCTGATGAAACTGAATCGAAGGGATTCAGTTACAGATTGGTTGTGCTCGAACTTTGGGCTGAAAAGTCTCGGTCTTAGAGTGATCAATTCAGTTGGAGGCCAATCTATCAAATAAAGTTCTTGGATTAATCTACAAGTTTGCTTAAGGAACATTTGGACATTTGGATTTGAATTTGGTCGATGGGGAGGTCTGAAATTCAGAGGCAAAGAAGAAGAAGAAAGAGGGGAAAATGAGCAGAGCAGGGAATAGAGCCGTGCCACCACCAACACTTCTGCCCGCCAGCCAGCGCGACGGCCCATCCGCACCACGCACGCCTGTAAGTCGCCGAGGTGGCCTCCATGCACGCGGTGAACGCTTGAATATTTACCGCTCGCGCCCTCATCCATTTCCTCTGTCGCCATTTCACCGCCACGAAGCAGAGCCTAGTAGCGCCACTGCCGGCCGATTCCACCGTGCCGCCGCTCCTCTCCTTGATTCCATCCACCCAAAGATCCGACCGCTCCTCCTCAACGCCCCACATCGCTTCGTTCACCAGTTTTTCCGCCGGCGAGCCCACACCGCCGCATCTCCTGTCTGCCGGCCATCACCACCGGTCCCTCCGGAGAGCTCTCTGTGCCGCCACTTCTCTGTTCTTGTACTCAGGTATTGAGGTGCTGGGGTCGTGTAGAAGCCGTAGGGTGCGCCACCGGTCGTTTTTGCGCCACCGCCGGACTTAAGGCCGGCCGGCCACCGGCCATGGCCGCCGCCGCCCGTGGAGGGCCCGGCTCAGGTCGCCTCCAGGTGGGCTAGTTCCGCTCGCGGGTGCGCCCGAGCCTGGGGGTGCTCCCCGGCCCGGCCCCGTTGTCGGCGAGACGCCGACCTTGCCCGCCCTGGCGCCTTGTTGTGGCGTCGGGCAGGAAGGCCTGGTCGGCTGGCCCACGCGTCTGTGAGAGTAGGGTAAAAGAGGGCCGGTAGAAAAAAAGAAAGTGTTCCAGGGGGTTTTTCGGATAAGGTTTGGTTTTTCAATTTTCAAATAGATTTAAATAACTGTCAACCCATTTAATTCACTGTAAATTGTATAAGTACCCAAAAATAGTGAAATAAATTTTAATAGGTTTGTTTTTATTTCCTTTACACATTAAAATTGTTAAAAAATATTTGTTTATAGAAACATTTTGGGTATTTATTTAGTGCCTTTAATCAAGGGTATTAAATAAATACTTAATAATTCCATAATACATTAAATATGAACTAATGCTTTTCTAATTACAAATTAATCATAATCTATAGTAATTAGGAGTTTAAGGTTAGAAAATATTTATGATGCTTTTCAAAAATAAAAACAAAAGGCTTATGTTTTTAAATAAAAAAGGATAAAGATTAAGTATTTATTAATGCTTTTCCTTACAGTATTTAAGTAAATGCTTAAGCTTTATAAATAAATAAAATTTTGAATAATGTTTTGATTAATTCAAAACAAATGTTAATCTATAGTTTTACGTTTTCTTTTACATTAGAAATTAATTCAAATGCTTTTCAAAAATAAAAGGAAAAGTCTAAAAATGGGTTAAAGAAAGGAGGTTTGAATCGTGGGTTAGTCGTTACGGGTAGAATTTTGTTGGCTTGCAACTTTATCATGAAGTTAAGTTGTCTAAGTCATTGTTGGCTTGCAACTTTATCATGAAGGAAGTTGTATAGTCTTGTGCTTAAAAAGTTGCATCTCTGACTCATGCATGCACTTTATCGTAGACACTGAAGCGGAATTTCTGGAAATTTCTGAAGAACCTCTGGAGTTTGAGGAGATTATTGAGTTGATCCACTGTGAAGCCGGACCGTCGGACAACACTAACCTTTTTACAGATCAAGGTAAGCCCTGGTGCATTTAAGCCTATCTACTTTTGGAGTTATTATTTCATGTGTCCAACTATTGGTTATTTCGTTATGAATGCATTAAGTCTAGGAGTTGATTGAAAACTTACTTTTATGCATAATCCAACCTTGTTATTAAGGACATCTTTGCCACCTATTCCAAATAGTTAGTAAGTATCCCATGCTTAGCAAAGCATAATCACGCTACCTTTATCCTTTCTAAATACCCATGGTACTCAGTGATCTAAGGTAACATTGTCATACATATGTAGATCAAAGAAATGATCTATTTTGGAAGAAAGTGGACGGAAGCTTGGATGGAATCAAGAAAGGAGTCTTGAGTTCCATAGTTCCGTCTACTCGGTTAATTTGATTAAGGATCGATCGTTGTTTTAACCAGTGATCAAGTGATATTACCTGGTTACTTACTGTCATATGGGAACCAGCAAGCCCGGTAGGTTAGTTGGCTCTCTGATCGGAAATATTTCGTACTCGTGCTTGGCGTGCAGTGGAAGGGCAGGGGCGTAGCCTGAAACTCACATTGGAGATCAGGCCAGACGTGGGGTCCCATGTGGGGGTGCGTCCCTGGGTTCGAGTAGTCATATTTCCGATCATTGGGTACAACCAATCAAAAGGTTGTTATGTGCAACCCGGACAGTTGTACGTAGCTGGTGGTCGGGTATCTCCTGTAGGATGTAAATCGGTCTGGATCACCGCAATTCTCGAATATGAATGCACTTGATCATTGCTTGAGCATCATAGTGTAACAAAGAGAAGGGAACCGTTTGCTTTGAATAATTATGTTGTATGACTTAGTTCTATCTGGTTGCTAAAATATTTTTCGTCATCTAGACTGGTCAGGTAATGAACTCAACTGAAGTAAAAGATAAAACTAAGGTTTCACTTATAGTAAGCTCTTTCTGCAAAATGTGAGTCAGCCAATACACCATAAAGCTATCATACAATATACAGGAAGTATTTATATTGGTTAGACGGGTCAAACTTGCTGAGTACTTCGTACTCAGGGGATCCTTTGTTGTTGTTTTCAGAAACCCAGTAGGGACCCACCGAGGAGGAAGCTCTGAAGAACTAGGGTATCTTATGAGTATCATGATACCCCAGAATAAACTTAGATGTTTAATTACTTGCCTCGGACTAGTTTATATTTTAAACTCTTAGCAATGGTTTAAGTTGCACTATTAAGTTTCTTTCAATCTATGGTTTGTAATAAATCGTACCTCTAGTATATATGTAAAATGTAATATTTGTTGATGCTATCCCATCGCGGAAGCAATCCTGATGTATGGCTATGGAACACCCGTGGAGGTTTTCAAGGAGTTTTGTGAACAGAACCCTTGACGGACTACCGGACTTACAATGTTTTAAGTGCATTTTGGATAATTATTGTTCTAGCAGCAATTAGACGCACTTAAGCCAGTTTAAGTTGGGCGGTTCCACCACAGTTGGTATCAAAGCCATAGGTTGGGATAATCAACAGATCAACATTGAGAGAGTGCTCAATCAGTTCCTTGAGCACACCGGGCATGTCAGCTGGTTTCCAAGCAAAGACATCATGGTTAGCCCGAAGGAAACTGATGAGCGCGGTTTCCTATTTAGGATCTAGCCCTGTTCCGATCAGAGCTATCTTGGAAGAGTCACTCGTCTGGAGATCGACTGGTTTGAAGTCTTTCTCGCTTGCTGGTTTCAACTTCGTGGACCTCGACTTGTTTTCTTGGATCTCGAGTTCAGTTGGGTGAAGTTTCTTTGAAGCTGTGAAAACTTGTTGCATGGGGCTAGGTGCTTGAGAGGTTGCGGCAATCTCCACGGCTTCGGTGTCGCACTCGTAAGATCGCCGTAGATCTCCTTGTAGCGTTAGTTCTCCCTTGGACCCTGCATTTTGAATGCCAAGTAAATGTAATGTGGTATGGCCATGAACTTGGCTAGTGCTGGCCTTTCCAGTATAGCGTGGTAAGATGTCTCGAAGTCGATGACTTCAAATATGATGTACTCGATGCGGTAGTGTTCCTTAGTTCCAAAGGTAACTGGAAGGATGACTTGTCCTAGCGGTATAGCTGCGTTTCCTGGTACGATTCTGTAGAAGGGTGAATCTATTGGAGTGAGCATTTCCGTAACATCAAGGCACAAATTCCTTGTTTTTTGGTAAAAATGACGTTGAGTCCACTTCCGCCATCAATGAGTACCTTTGTCAGCTTTGATCCTGCCACAACGGGGTCGAGTACTAGAGGGAATCGGCCTGGTTCTGAGAATTTTGTCCATTGGTCCTTCCTGGTATGGGAGTACGAGTTTGCTGGCCCGCTTGGATGCGGTGTTGGATCTGTTGGTTCGATGGCCATGATTGTGGCGGAACCGTCCTACTTAAACTGGTTTAAATGCGCCTAATTGCTGCCGACGCAGCAATTATCCGAAGCGCACTTAAAACAGTGTAAGTCCGATCATCCGTCGAGTGTCCCTAGGACTCCTCGAAGGATCCACGTCGTGTCTCATAGCCATACATCAGGATAGTATCCGCGATGGGATAGCATCAACAAATATTACATTTGTACATACATACAACAGGTACGAGTTATTACAAGACTTAGTTTGAAGCAAACTTAATAGTGCAGTGTTAGACGGAATTCTAAGACTTAAAACATAAACGGTTCAGGTGGAGATGAGCGTTTAAAAACTTCTTCTTAAGGGTATTGTGAGACTCATAACAATACCCTAGGACTTCGGGGCTTCTTCCTCGGTTGCCTCCTGCGGTGCTTCTAAAAGATAGCCACAAGGGATAACCCTGAGTACGGGGTACTCAGCAAGTCTTACCTGACTAACCAATATAATAGTTTTTCTTGGAAGTATATGATAGCTTTTGGTGTACTTGGCTGATACATTTTTGCCGAAAAAGCTGACTACAAGTGATGCCTTAGTTTCATCTTTTATTTGGGTTAAGTCATTACCTAACCATTCTAAATGATGAGAAGAAAGTAAATGCAACAATAGATATTAAGTCATACATCAAACATTATTAGAAAGATATGTCATTCATGAATTTATACTACGATGCTCAACAGTGATCAAGTGCATTCATAACCGAGAATTGCGGCGATCCGGATCAATTTACATCCTGCAGGAGAGTACCCCGATCACCAGTTATATACGACTGTCCAGGTCGTACACAACGACTTTTCGATTAGCAAAATCAATGATTGGGAATAAGACTACCCGGACCCAGGGACGCACCCCCACATGGGACCCCACGTCTGGCCCGATCACCATGTGAGTTTCAGTCTACGCCCCTGCCAATCTCCAGCACGTCAAGCGCGGGTACGAAGTATTCCCGATCAGAGAGTTTACTAACCTACTGGGCTTTACTGGTCCCATACCCAGTAAGTGATCAGATGCTTATCACTTGATCAAAGGTTAAGACAATGAATCGGGCCTTAACCAAATTAATCTAGCAGACAGAACTACATCTGTAGCTTCTGTCCGCTTCTCAATTTCCAAGTCATCTTCCCATAAATAACATGTATGACTCAAAAGTTTTCCTTAAGGTTGGTAAACCAAGCATTTAAGCAACTAAGCAATTCTAGACTTGGGTTATCTACTAAAGGTTTGAACAAGTGGCAAAGATGTCCTTAAAACAAGGTATGATCATGCACAAGAATAGGTTTCAAGCAACTCCTAGACTTAGTGCATACATATAGCAAATAACGGAATAAAGGGCACATGAAATATTGACTTCAAAATAATAGGTGTAATGCACCAAGGCTTGCCTCGTTCGCTTAAAAAGTTAGTACTGTCCGACGGGTTGGCCTCGCAGGGGACCAATTCAAAGACTTCTTCAAACTCCGAAGATCCTTCTGAAAATTCCAAGTAATCTCCTTCTGGTGCTTCGGGGTCTATAGCACAACATATGCAGGGGTTAGGAATGCAAATTTTTGAATAAAAGACTATACAACTTTTCTTCATGATAAAGTTGCGAGCCAAGGAGGACTATACAATTTATCATGATAAAGTTGCAAGCCAACACACAAAAACCCAAAAAGATTAGCCCACAATTTTATTTTCTTACCTAACCTTACTTAAGGCCTTTCTTTTATTTTTAGAAAGGATTATAATTATTTTCTAACTTAAAAACCTAATTTCCTATGAGTTAAGAATAATTTGTGATTAATAAAATGTTATTCCATATTTTATACATTTTATAAGGATTAAGTATTTATTTAATTACCTTAAAAGAAAGGCATTAAATAAATACCCAAATTTTTATTATTTTCCTAGGGTATAAAAATTTTAATGCATAAAGGAAAATAAAACAAGCCTAATAAAATTGGTTTCACTAATTTTGGACACTCCTAGAAATTTCTGTGATTTAAATGGTGAAATTCGGATTTAAACTAATTATTCTATAAAGGAAATCTAATTTTCCCGAAAAACTCCCCCAGCGACTTTTCTCACGCGGCTCGACTCTACCCCCTCTCACTGGCACTGGGCCTGTGGCACGGACCCACCTCTTCTCCTATTCTTTGTACCCGTCGGCCTTCTTCTCCCCCGGCCGGGCCTTACTGGGCCGATTCTTCCTTCCCCTTCTTCTTTTCAACCGTGACGGCCCAGCGGCCCTCTTTCCTTTTTCTTCTTTTTCCGCAGCGCCGGCCTGCTGGCTTCTCTCGGCCTCCGGCCTTTTTTTTCTTTCTTCGGTTAACCGCGCGCGCTCCTGGGCCTTTAAGGCCGCGGCCCAACTGGCCTCCTCGTCCGGCCGGCCGACTCCTTCTCCCTCTCTTCCCCACTGACGCGCGGGCCCAAGGCTCCAGCGCCTTCTTCTTCCTCCCGCCAAATCCCACGCGCGAGACAGGGGGCGGCGCGGCTCGCCGGCCGGCGCCCTACCGGCGGTGGGACTAGGTTAGGACAGCACCTCCATGCCTTTACGCACCCGCGCGTGGCAACAGCTCCTCGGGAGATGGCCGGAGCCACTCCCTCCACGGCGGCGGGCGGCGGCACCTACGACCGGTCGCGGCTAGCACGTCAACAGCACGAACTACCCCAACGACTACTGCTACACCACCCTAGCATCCTAAGGACCTGCCTAAGACTACCCAAGAAGGAAGAGAACAAGCACAAGGGGGTGCTCACCGTGAGCGGGAGGCGCGGCGACGGCGGACAGAAACGATGGCGGTTTATGGCATGCCGGCGGAGAAGCTGGACAATAAGCTGCTAGGGTTGCTGGTGGGGTGTGGGTGGAGGTGTGGACGGAGGGAATCGACGGGAGCTGCGGTGTGGTGGTGGAATTTTACCCGGCGGCGGCTTGGCAGAAGAAGTGCCGGTGGTAAAAAGGCAGTGGTAGAAACGGCGGCGCGGGAGCGGTAAATATACAAAAGACTTATCGCGCGCATGGTTGCCACCGTGGTCTACCCATAGGCTTGCGTGGTGAGGAGGTGGCGTAGCCGCTGCGCTGGTGGGCGACCGAGAGCGGCGGCGGCGACACGTCGAGCTCGGCTCTGTCACCGTTTCCCCCCTTTTCTTCTGACGCCCGAACTTCAGAGCTCCACCACGGCCGATTCCAAATCCAACGGTCCTCAGTGATCCAAATCCTTTCCTTGTAATCCAACTTCTACCCAATTGTGTTCTACTATCTTCAAGGTTTCCATTTTGCCCAAAAACACCTACACCATTTGATCTACATTTCTCTGAAATCAACTCCAAAGTTAGCCAGGTACTGCTGTTTTCAGACCTAGCTAATTTCAGTGATGCAATTACAGTGACGAGATGCTGACTTTAGGTCTTTATTTGAAATAGCTCCCTCTGCTATTCTTGATCAACAACTCCCAAATCTAGTAGTCCAAAGTCCACACTTTAATATGGTGTAGTTTCCTCTGATTCACTTATTTGAAAAATTCATCAGAAATCAATTTTGAAAATAGACTCTGTTGCTGTTTTTCTGAATTCCTATTTTCGGACGATGAACAATGATTTCAATTTTTCCATTTTCTTTCTTTGATTCTTTTGAGATATTTAGGACCAGTTCTGTTCCAAATTCTTGATCCTGAAGTTCTAATAACTCTTACACTTTTATTCCATATTTTTGCTGAATTTTTCTGAATTTCAAATTCAAAATTCAAATTTCAGTCAAATTTGACCCGAATTTGATTTTTGGCCAATTTCTTTTTCTTTTCTCCTTGAATTGCTTCCAATTCTTCAAAGTCACTTTGATGACTAAAATGGCAGGTGTTACAATGATTCCCCCTTAACAGAATCTCGTCCCGAGATTCCCGGGGTTAAATCCTTGGTTTTGAGAATGGAAAGGAAACTACGTCATGTCAACTATTCTTCCCTTTTCTGTACAAGGATAGTGGGGTGGTAGCTTTTGTTCATCTGTTCTTGATGGTTTCAAATAATTCCGGATATTTAGACTCTAGGTCTTCAGCTTGCTCCCAAGTAGCTTCATCTGGAGTATGATTTTTCCATTGTACCTTGTAAAACGTGATACTCCGAGTTCGGGTATCTCTTGTCTTTTGATCTAGAATTTTAATAGGCCTTTCCTCATAGGTTAAATCGGGTTCAAGTTCAATTTCTGGATCTTCTAATATCTCTTCTGGAACTCTTATGCACTTCTTAAGCTGGGATACATGAAACACGTCATGTATAGAAGTAAGTTGGTCTGGTAATGACAGCTTGTAAGCTACCGAACCTTTTTGTTCCAGAATTTTATAAGGACCACTGTACCTTGGAGCTAATTTACCCTTTATTCCGAATCGTTGTACTCCTTTCATTGGGGATACCTTTAAGTAGAAAAAATCTCCGGTATGAAATTCTAAAGATCATCTCCTTTTATCTGAATAACTCTTTTGTCGAGACTGGGCTATTTCCAAATGTTTACGAATTTTCCGGACCTTTTCTTCGGTTTCCATAACCAGGTCTGATCCCAAATGTGTCCTTTCTCCTACTTCTGACCAATTCAAAGGGGTTCGGCATCTTCGGCCATACAGGGCTTCGAAAGGTGCCATTTTAATGCTAGCTTGATAGCTATTATTATAGGAGAACTCGACTAGGGGCAAACATTCGTCCCATAGCTTAGAGAAGGTAAGGACACATGCTCTTAACATGTCTTCCAAGATTTGATTAACTCTTTCTGTCTGTCCTCCAGTTTGAGGATGATAGGCAAAACTTCTAATTAGAGTAGTGCCCATGTCCTTTTGTAATTGTTCCCAAAATCTGGAAACAAATTGGGAACCTCGATCAGAGATAATTGTCTTTGGTACTCCGTGTAAGGATACGATCCGGGTTATATAAAGCTTAGCATATGTCGACACCGGATAGGTAGTTTTGACTGGAATAAAGTGAGCTGACTTAGTAAGACGGTCGACAATAACCCATATGGAATCATATCCTTTTGAAGTGGTAGGCAATCCAACTATAAAGTCCATGGAAATATCCTCCCATTTCCAGACAGGGATTTCTGAAGGTTGAAGTAAACCTGCCGACTTTTGTAGTATGGGCTTAACTCTTCGGCAAGTATCACATTCAGCTACATACCTTGCAATTTCAGGTTTCATTTTGGCCCATCAAAATCTTTGCTTTAAATCTTGGTACATTTTATTGCTTCCGGGATGAATAGCGAACTTAGACAGATGTGCTTCTTCTAAGATCAACTTTCTTAGGCTTTCATCCTTAGGAACTACTATCCTTTTCTTGAAGTATAGTCCTCCATCTTCTTCTTGATTGAATTCAGGGATCTTTCCTTCTGCTTTTTGTTGATAGAGTAGCTTAATCCATGGATCTTCTTTTTGGGCTGTTATAATCCTTTCCTTTAGGGTATCTTGCATCATAATATTCTGAAGGGTGCCTTGTTTTATTATTTCTAAACTTAAATCTTCCATTTCTTCACATAAAGTCTTAAGATTAGACTGGACGGTAGTGTAGTGGCATTGAGCCTTTCTGCTCAAGGCGTCGGCCACTACATTAGCCTTACCAGGATGATAATGGATTTCTAATTTATAGTCTTTAATCAGTTCCAGCCACCGTCTTTGCCTCATGTTCAAATCCATTTGAGTAAATATGTACTTCAAGCTTTTGTGGTCAGTAAAGATACGACATTCACTACCCAAAAGATAGTGTCGCCATATCTTTAATGCATGCACTACGGCAGCAAGCTCTAAATCATGGGTAGGGTAATGCTCTTCATGACGCTTCAGTTGACGAGAAGCATAAGCAATAACTCTGCCTTCTTGCATAAGAACACACCCTATGCCTGTTCCCGAGGCATCATAGTATACATCAAAGGGCTTCTCTATATCAGGTTGAGCTAACACCGGGGTTGTAGTCAGCAATTTCTTTAAGACTTGAAACGATTCCTCACACTCAGGTTTCCATTCAAATTTCACTTCTTTCTTCAATAATTCTGTGATTGGTTTGGAAATTTTTGAGAAATTGGGAATGAACCTACGGTAATAGCCAGCCATTCCCAAGAAACTTCTTACTTCATGAACAGTGGTTGGTGATTTCCAATCCAATATGTCCTTGACTTTTCCGGGATCTACTTCAATTCCTTTTTCGGACAATATGTGCCCAAGGAATGGAACTTTCTTTAACCAGAATTCACATTTACTGAACTTGGCATACAACTGGTGTTCCCGGAGTCTATTTAGAACAATAGGCAAGTGTTGCGCATGCTCCTCTTCATTTTTAGAAAAGACAAGGATATCGTCTATTAAGACGACCACAAATTTGTCTAACTCTGGCATGAATACTGAATTCATGAGGTACATAAAATGCGCTGGGGCATTTGTCAGTCCGAAAGACATAACCAAGTATTCATATAGTCCATACCGGGTTGAGAAGGCTGTTTTAGGTATGTCTTCGGGTTTTATCTTAATCTGATGATATCCTGACCGAAGGTCGATTTTTGAAAAGACCTTGGCTCCAGATAACTGGTCAAACAACAAGTCAATCCGTGGCAGCGGATACTTATTTTTAATGGTTACCGCATTCAAAGGGCGGTAATCCACACATAGCCTTAATGTGCCATCCTTCTTTTTAACAAATAGAGCAGGGCAGCCCCATGGTGAAGTGCTAGGTCGGACAAAACCTTTGTCCAACAATTCTTGGAGTTGTATTTTCAACTCTGCTAACTCCTTAGGTGGCATTCGGTATGGTCTTCTCGAAATAGGAGCAGTGCCCGGTTCTAACTCAATGGTAAACTCTACCGCTCTATCAGGCGGTAATCCAGGCAGATCTTCTGGGAACACATCTATAAACTCATTAACCACAGGAATAGATTCTAGAGTTACTGCTCTAGTCTTTTTGACCATCTGGTCCAAACAAGGATGGGCGGGTAGTTGGAGCTCGAAAGGGTGGCCTTGGTCATCTTTCATACTAATGACCCGATTATCCATATCGATTTGCACTTTATGTTCCTTCATCCAATTTACCCCCAAAATAATATCTATTCCTTAATCTTCCAGAATTAAAGGATAAGTACCCACCTTATTCCCTTCTAGGTTTAAAATCACATTGCGAGCTACTTGATTCGTATTCTGTGTAGCTCCAGTAGCTTGAATAGCATACTTGACATTTAATGTACGTACTTCTAGTTGGTGTTGCGTAACAAACCTTCTACTTATAAAAGTATGTGATGCACCCGAATCAAATAAAACCATGGTAGGATAATTGTTAACAAGGTACATACCTGCCAGAATAGGCTCTCCTTCTGGAATTTCCTCCACATTCATATAATGAGCTTGTCCTGTCTTGGTGTTCACAAATTTATGACGGACAAACTTCTGCCCAGTGCCTTGACCTGAGGTTTGAGCCCTTAAATTTTCATTTCCCCCAACCTTGGGAAAACGGCAGTCCCAGGCAAAGTGTCCCGACCTTCCACAGTTAAAACAAACCTGTGGATTTCCTGGAGGAGTAGGGTTACGAAACCCGAGAGGTGGCGCGTTTCCTGGATGAGGAGCAGTACTGGGAGCTCTAACATTCCAGGGCTGGAAGGGTCTCTGCTGAAATGAAGGTTGATACATGGGTCGAGGAGGACCTCGATATTCTACCTTCATTCTTTGTGGAGCACTCCCAAAGGTTCCAAAAGGAACATTCTTCCTTTTCAAAGCTTCTTCTTTCTTTAAGGTTTCATCTAGGATTCTCATCTTTTCTTCCGCGGTAATGGCTGTACTTACCGCAGAGCTATAGTCTGCAAAAGTGCAGGTGGACAACTTCTCCTGCATTCTTGCATTGAGCCCTCGAAGATAACAATCTCTTTTCCTGGACTCGGTATTGACATGTTCTGGCGCATATTGGGCTAAGTGGTCAAACTCACTGGTATACTCAAGAATACTGCGGTTCCCTTGCTGTAGCCCTAAGAACTGCTCCAATTTCATCCGCATGATACCTTCCGGCACAAACTATGTCCTGAAGGCTTCCTTAAAGTTCTCCCATGTAACCTCCCTTCCAACTGGCTGCCTAGCCAGATAGCTGGTCCACCAGGTCCCAGCGGGACCTTGGAGCTGAAGTCCTGCAAACTCTGCCTTTTGAGTGGTGGTGCACTGGTGGATTACTCAAAACTTCTGTTCCATTGTCTGAAGCCATTCGTTTGCTTCAAGGGGATGCTCAGCCTTCAAAAATATTGGAGGATGAGTCTCCAGGAACTGGGTGTAAGATACACCCCGCTCTGGATCCCGCCGATTTCCACCGTTACCGGTGTTCTGCACGATCATTTGAAGTAATCGAGCCTGTTCGGCCCCTGAGTTCATAAGGCTGGCTATAGCATCTGCCAGCGTTGGAGCTCTCGGTAAATTCTCCTCCTGGCCCCCTGACCCTGAAGCTCGTGGACCTCTTGGATCCGTCATGCTGTCAAGAGTAAACAGAACATTAATATTTAGGGTGCATTTTATCAACAGTTCCCTGCACACTAATATTTCACACATCACAGCATGACCATACATAAACCACACTTATACACATATTTATTTATAGTACATGACTTGAAGTTACTCTTTACAAAACCAGCATGCTACTCCGTCCATCATACGTATCTTACATAAATATATTACAACATCTCTCGGATAAGGCCTCGCTTCAACCATCGTAAGGGTAGATGCCTAGTTCTTCGGCATTTAGTCCTAGTCGGGCCATTGCTGCTTGCAGAATATCTTGGTCTACTATCATCAACGTTTGCCCTGGAGGAGCGACTGGTGGGGCTTGATTCACTGAGTTCTCACTTCCTGATTCCGGCCCGAGGTCGCTTGAAGTGTAAGAAGTGTAGGATGCGGAGGTACTAACTCCGGGATTTCCCTCCATCTCTTCGGGATCCTCCTCTTCTTCCCCGCCTTCTGGCTCCGTTTCTCCCTATTGCTGTATTGGCCCATAGCCCTGTGGATCTAGCCCATCGGCATTTGCATTGGCCCAGGCAAATTGTTGATTTCCCACGGGAGCTTCACCTTGATCATTTTCCATATCAACATCAAACCCTTCTAAGTTCATGAGCATACAGATCAATCTCAGGAGCTGCAGGTGGAGCAAGATCTTCCTCCACTCCTACCACATCCACTAACTGGTATGCTTCTTCTGGGTTCGGTGGTTTGGGTTCTTCTGGTGGTGGGGGCGGTGGAACATTGACGATGTTTTGCGCAGGTACCTGGGCCTACATCTCCTCCAAAGCCAGACGAAGTGATAAGATCTCGTCCAGCTGCTGGAATCTTTCTACTTCAAGCCTATTAACATTGGATTCAGCTTCCTCCCTTGCTCTATCTGCCATGCTCCTGCTAGCCTCTATGAATCCTTGCATCACCCTGAGTTTCTCTTCGTAGTCGTCTATTCTCCTGGACTGTTCCCTCATTATTTTCTCCATGTCGTGTTCCCTTGTCAATGCCGCCTTTTTGTACAATTCCTTATCATGTCGGGCGCCCATTAAGTCCATCTTGGCATCTTCATTTTTCTGCCTCTGATTGTAATACTCTCTAATGCAAGACTGATGTAAGTTGTACATCGCCGTCATGTAGTCAGAAGCAGCAGCAACCAAGATGTCGTGCTCTACACGAGAAGAGTTCTTCAGAGCATTAATTCTCCTCTTCCAGATCCCGTCATCTTGATTCCTGATAGGATAGAACCGAGCAGAGCTCGACCCTATCTCCACTTTATGCTTTTGACATAACTCGGTGAGAGCAGTCATAGCCGCCCTTTCAATTGTGTCATTGAACTCAAAGCCTGACTCCATTACTTCTTCTAGATTCCAATTGGGATTGGTGTCTTCATCTGGAATATGCACATAAACAGTGCAGTACTGTTTGTGACTCGTATCTTCCTTCCTCCAATAATATTCCGAAGGGTTGTGAAAACCTAATTCCTGCAGCGTCTTCCATAGCAACTGCACAAACCCCGGCTTATCCAGATAATGGCCGCGGGTCCATCCATCCTGATCAGTCTAACCTTCTTGAAACATCCTATAAAAGAAACGAGGTCAGGTCTAACAGCACTCACCAAACCCAAAAGTTTTTAAAATATGCTTATGCAACATGATGCAACGATTCCTACGGACTCACAGACTCATATACGCACTTAAGCCAGTTTAAGTTGGGCGGTTCCGCCATAGTTGGTATCAAAACCATAGGTTGGGATAATCAACATATCAACATTTAGAGAGTGCTCAATCAGTTCCTTGGGCACACCGGGCATGTCAGCTGGTTTCCAAGCAAAGACATCATGGTTAGCTCGAAGGAAACTGATTAGCGCGGTTTCCTATTTAGGATCTAGCCCTGTTCCGATAAGAGCTATCTTGGAAGAGTCACTCGTCTGGAGATCGACTGGTTTGAAGTCTTTCTCGCTTGCTGGTTTCACCTTCGTGGACCTCGATTTGTTTTCTTGGATCTCGAGTTCAGTTGGGTGAAGTTTCTTTGAAGCTGTGAAAACTTGTTGCATGGGGCTAGGTGCTTGAGAGGTTGCGGCAATCTCCATGGCTTCCGTGTCGCACTCGTAAGATCGCCGTAGATCTCCTCCTAGCGTTAGTTCTCCCTTGGACCCTGCATTTTGAATGCCAAGTAAACGTAATGTGGTATGGCCATGAACTTGGCTAGTGCTGGCCTTTCGAGTATAGCGTGGTAAGATGTCTCGAAGTCGATGACTTCAAATATGATGTACTCGGTGCGGTAGTGTTCCTTAGTTCCAAAGGTAACTGGAAGGAAGACTTGTCCTAGCGGTATAGCTGCGTTTCCTGGTACGATTCTGTAGAAGGGTGAATCTATTGGAGTGAGCATTTCCGTAACATCAAGGCACATATTCCTTAGTGTTTTGGCAAAAATGACGTTGAGTCCACTTCCACCATCAATGAGTACCTTTGTCAGCTTTGATCCTGCCACAACGGGGTCGAGTACTAGAGGGAATCGGCCTAGTTCTGAGAATTTTGTCCATTGGTCCTTCCTGGTATGGGAGTACGAGTTTGCTGGCTTGCATGCATGCGGTGTTGGATCTGTTGGTTCGATGGCCATGATTGTGGCGGAACCGTCCAACTTAAATTGGTTTAAATGCGCCTAATTGCTGCCGACGCAGCAATTATCCGAAGCGCACTTAAAACAGTGTAAGTCCGGTCGTCCGTCGAGTGTCCCTAGGACTCCTCGAAGGATCCACGTCGTGTCTCATAGCCATACATCAGGATAGTATCCGCAATGGCATAGCATCAACAAATATTACATTTTTACATACATACAACAGGTACGAGTTATTACAAGACTTAGTTTGAAGCAAACTTAATAGTGCAGTGTTAGACGGAATTCTAAGACTTAAAACATAAACGGTTCAGGTGGAGATGAGCATTTAAAAACTTCTTCTTAAGGGTATTGTGAGACTCATAACAATACCCTAGGACTTCGGGGCTTCTTCCTCGGTAGCCTCCTGCGGTGCTTCTAAAAGATAGCCACAAGGGATAACCCTGAGTACGGGGTACTCAGCAAGTCTTACCCGACTAACCAATATAATAGTTTTTCTTGGAAGTATATGATAGCTTTTGGTGTACTTGGCTGATACATTTTTGCTGAAAAAGCTTACTACAAGTGATGCCTTAGTTTCATGTTTTATTTGGGTTAAGTCATTACCTAACCATTCTAAATGATGAGAAGAAAGTAAACGCAACAATAGATATTAAGTCATACATCAAACATTATTAGAAAGATATGTCATTCATGAATTTATACTACGATGCTCAATAGTGATCAAGTGCATTCATAACCGAGAATTGCGGCGATCCGGATCAATTTACATTTTGCAGGAGAGTACCCCGATCACCAGTTATATACGACTGTCCAGGTCGTACACAACGACTTTTCAATTAGCAAAATCAATGATTGGGAATAAGACTACCCGGACCCAGGGACGCACCCCCACATGGGACCCCACGTGTGGCGGATCCACTTCGGGTCTACTAGGTTAAACATGATTTAGCCGCCTGATATGCGACGTTCATGCCTAAGCCGAGTAAACACGAAGTGCCGTCGGATTTTCCTCCGATTTAACCACTTTGAACAGGACCGATTTAGCAGAATCACACGAAGGTGAGTGGTTCCAGAGAGTACCACGAGTCCACCAATGTTAACAAATTAACAACTAAATTAATTAGTTTCGAAAAGAACATCAGAGTTTTACGAGATTTCGGAAAACAACCGAAGATAAAACGCTAGCGGAAGCAGTCGTCGGGGTCGGATGTCCTAGTGAGGCCAGCTGGGACATCACTGATCCCTCTCCTCGCCGTCCGAGGAGGGATCCCATGTTCCATGGTGATCTCCATCTCCATGTTCCATGTGCGCCATCCTCCTGGTGATGAGTCCTCCAAGAACTAGAACATGCTATTACGCCTAATAGCTAGTAAAGAAGCTAGTAATGAAGATTACATAGTTGCTTGGATCATCACAGATTGGTATGCAGACCATTAAATACATTAAGGTGACAACACATATGGCTCCTACCGTGTTGCCGGATGTGCGACACGCAGGTCACGAATGAGTTATACACATGCATCACATACACAAAGGGGCCATACTGATCACAAGATACATACATCCTGCAAAACAGAGTTAAGCGTCCTAACGTTCCAAACTTCGGAGGCCTGAAACTCCATCTTCCAAGCCGAATTTGGGAAATCTAATTTCGCCGTTGAATTTTCTGTGTAACTTTTTCTGTAGATCAATTTTCATATAAAATTCGCTCCGATCCGAGATCGTACTGAAAAGTTGCGGCTAATTTACAGAACCATATGCACACGGCAAAATCCCAACCCCAGCAGTAGATCCCATCTACTATTGCACATCTTATGCGCCTGGCGTATGAACCTGGATTTCGATTCGACCAATCACATTAATCTTCGCTCACTGCAACTGGAATTACGTGTATCACTTAACTTCAATGGCAGAAACCCGACCGGTAGGAGTATGTCGTTACACTACCATAGCAGCAAGAACACGAAACCAGGACATAGATCAAATTGAAAACTCGCATATCTCCATATGCACATATCCCGAATCCAAAACGAAATAGCTACAGCTCTGATACCACTGTTGGGATACGAGGTAGACTACACTAGCACAAAACAAAAATTCTACCACGTAAACCAGGAAAACTACCGTATAAGGATCACGGGATTACCACTCGACGCACTACTGGTGCGGAAGATGTAGATTCGCGTCGATGCAGCGAAGTCGATCAACGTAGTCGTACATAGTTGATCACGTCGACGTCAAGCAGCTCCTCAGCAGCTCGTCCACGTGCAGCTCATCGTGGCTCGTTGGCAGCTCGTCCAAGTGTTGTTGGCGCAACACCTCCAAGGTATCCACACGTGCAGGGAGGAAGCGTCGCAAGCCATACTGCTAGATCCGTGAGTTGCAACAGGCGAGGGCGTGGGAGGCGCGGCAGATGTGTTTCTCCAAAAAGGTGTAAACCCTAGGGCACCCCCACCCCTCTATTTATAGAGGTTCCTAATGGGCCTCTTGGTCTAATAGTCGGTAGCGGCCTCTAGCAAGACGTGCCAACTCCTATATGCACACCAAGATCATATCAGACGAACCATCACAACATTATATACATGCTATTCCCTTTGCCTCACGATATTTGGTCTAGCTTCAAGCCGACCGCTCTTTCTCGATCCTATGATTCGGAATCCTTTTGTAGGTTAACTCTTAACTGTACGTAGCATGGCCATGCATTTTTCGAATCCGATTACTCGAGGAGCCCAGAGATATCATTCTCAATCAGAGAGGGGCAAATCCCATCTTGATTGACCATGTCTCATAGCATGCTTCTTGAAAAACCCGAAAGCTACCTTTATAACTTGTCCATGACTTGTGAAACATAGTCATCAACTAATACATGTGCTAGTCTAATATTCATGTGTGTCCTCACATGAACTCCGACTAGGGCCAACATTAGAATAACCATACAAGTTAAGAGTTTCACACACAATTCACATAATTGCAAATCAATTCAAGTAGACTTTAATGGATATTCAAGGAACACAACATAAATCATGGATACAATGGAATATCATCATCTCTATGATTGCCTGTAGGGCATACCTCCAACATAATGGGCCTCGAACCTAGAGGCCCATCAGGAATTTCTATAAATAGAGGGGTGGGTTACCCTAGGGTTTCATCCCTTTCGCCGAAACACATCTGCCACGCCTCCCACACCCTCACCCTATTGCAACTCGCGGACCTAGCAGTCCGGCTTGCGTCGCTTCCTCCCTGCACCTGCGGATACCTTGGAGGTGTTGCACCTACAGCACTTAGACGAGCCGCTGAGGAGCTGCTCGACGTCAACGTGATCGACTACGTGTTCGACTACGTTGATCGACTTCTCTGCCCCGACGCGATTTTACACCTTCCGTACCAGTGGGTCGAGTGGTAATCCCGTGATCCATATATGCCAGTTTTACTGGTTTACGCGGTAGAAAAATTTTGTTTTGTGCTAGCGTAGTGTAACAGCTGCCAATTTAGTCCCTATGAAATTCTGGAACGAAAGGGTCCAGTGGCATATAAGCTGTCGTTGCCAGACCAACTTACTTCTATACATGACGTATTTCATGTATCCCAGCTTAAGAAGTGCTTAAGAGTTCTAGAAGAAATTTTAGAAGATCCACAAATTGAGCTCGAGCCCGATCTAACCTATGAAGAAAGACCTATTAAAATCCTGGATCAAAAGACACGAGATACCCGAACTCGGAGTATCACGTTCTACAAGGTACAATGGAAAAATCATACTCCGGATGAAGCTACTTGGGAACAGGCTGAAGACCTAGAGTCTAAATATCCGGAATTATTTGAAATCGTCAGGAATGGGTGAACAAAGAGCCACCACCCCCACTCTCCTTGTACAGAAAAAGAAAGAATAATTGACCTGACGCAGTTTCCTTTCCATTCTCAAAACCGAGGATTTAACCCCGGGAATCTCGGGACGAGATTCTGTTAAGGGGGAGAGGCTGTAACAGCTGCCAATTTAGTCATCTAAGTGACTTTGAAAAATTAAAAGAAAATTGAAAAGAAAAGAAAAATAAATGGGCCGAAAATCAAATTCGGGTCAAATTTGACCGAAATTTGAATTTTGAATTTGAAATTCAGAAAAATTCGGCAAAAATGTGGAATGCAAGTGTAAGAGTAACTAGGACTTAAGGATCAAGAATGTGGAACAGAAATGGTGCAAATTATCTCAAAGGAATCAAGGAAAAGAAAAAGGAAAATGGAGTTTACTGTTCCTCGTCTGAAAATAAGAACTTAGAAAAACAGCAGCAGAGTCTGTTTTCAAAATTGAATTCTGAAGAAATTTGCAAATAAGTGCATCAGGACAACTACACCATATTTAAGTATGAACTTTGGGCTACAAGGATTGGGTGTTGTTGGCCAGGGATAGTGAAAGGAAGGAATTCAAATTCAAGCTCAAAGTCAGCACATTGTCACAGTTAACTGTCACTCTGAAAATGGTTAAGTCTGAAACCGACAGCATAGGGTCGACTTTGAAATTGAATTCAGAGCAATGTAGATCAAGAAGGGTAGGTGTTCTTGGGCAAAATAGAAACTTTGGAGGTTGTAGAACATCATCGGGAAGAAGTTGAGCTACGGGAAGGGAATTTGGACCACCGAAATGGATCACTAAGTCGGGCAAATGAGCACCTTGATTGACTGACGAACTGAATATCAGTTTCAGTAAACTTCAGAGGAACCCGAGAAACAAATCAAAATTCAGCTGTATTTGATGATTATCTCGGGTCAGAGCCAAAATAAAAGGTGAAGGGTTTGAGTTTATCTCCAACTTCTGTTAAGGCGCTTGGGGACCGTTGGATTGAAGATCGGCCGTAATTTCGCTCTGAAGTCATGGGCGTTAGAAGAAGAAAAGAGGAGCGGTGACAGAGCAGCAGGACGTGTCGCCGCCGCCGTCATCGGTCGCTCGCCAGCGCGTCTAGCTAGGCCACCTCCTCACCACATAAGCCTATGGGTAGGCCACGGTGTCGCCCATGCGCGCGGTGAACGCTTGAATAACTACCGCTCCCGCGCCGCCGTTTCTACCGCTATCTTTTTACCGCCGCCGCTCCTCTGTCAAGCACCGCCGCCGAGCAAAATTCCACCGCCAGATCTCACCTCCCGTCGATTCCTCTCGCCCACTCCTCCACAGACACCCCAGCTACACCCCAGCCAAGTTGTTGTCCAACATCCATGCCGGAGTAACCGTGCTCACCGTTGTTTCTGTCCGCCGTCGCCGCGCCGCCCGCTCACAGTGAGCCCTACCTTGCGCTGTTCCCCTTCCTTCTTCAGTAGTCATAGACGAGTCTTTGGGGTCCTAGGATGGTGTAAGGGTAGTTGTTTGAGTAGTTTGTGCCGTCGTCGTGAGTAGTCGCGACCGGCCGAGGGAGTCGCCGCCCGTCGCCGTGGAGGGAATGGCTCCGGCCATCTCCCGAGGAGCTGTTGCCGCGCACGGGTGCGTGAAGGTGTAGGGGTGCTATCCTGACCTAGCATCGCCGCTGGTGGGGAGCCGGCCGACGAGTCGCACCGCCCCCTGTCGCGCGCGCGTTTTGGCGGGAGGAGGAAGAAGCGTCTGGTCGCTCGGGCCCGCATAGCAGAGAAGGAAAGGAGAGAAGGGGGAGAAGGAGGCCGGGCGCGCGGCCGTCTGTTGGGCCGCGGCCTTAGGCCCAGTAGCGCGCGCGATCGGCCGGAAAAGAAAAAGGCCGGAGGCCCAGAGCAGCTAGCAGGCCGCGCTCACGGGGGAAATAAAGAAAAAGGAAAAAGGGGCCGTTGGGCCGAAGTTGGACCAGGAAGTAAATAGGAAAAAGAAAACGGCCCACGGGGCCCGTTAAGAGGAGAAAGAGGTCGGCGGGTAGAAAGGAATAGGAATAGGTGGGTCCGTGCCGTGGGGCCCAGTGCGCATGAGAGGTGGTAGAGTTAGGCTGAGTAAGAAAAGTTTATCCGGGTGTTTTTCAGGAAAATTAGATTTCCTTTAGGAAAGTAATTAGTTTAAATCCGTTTTACACCATTTAAATCACAGAAAGTTCTAGGAGTGTCCAAAATTAGTGAAACCAATTTTGTTAGGCTTGTTTTATTTTCCTTTATGCATTAAAATTTTTACACCCTAGAAAAATGATAAAAATTCGGGTATTTATTTAATGCCTTCCTTTTTAGGTAATTAAATAAATACTCAATATTTATAAAATGTATAAAATATGAATAACATTTTCTTAATCACAAATTATTCTTAACTCATAGGAAATTAGATTTTCAAGTTAGAAAATAATTATAACTTTTTCTAAAAATAAAAGAAAAAGCTATAAGGAGGGTTAAGTAAGAAAAATAAAATTGTGGGTTTATGTGTGTTGGCTTGCAACTTTATCATGATAAGTTGTATAGTCCTTGTTGGCTTGCAACTTTATCATGAAGGAAAGTTGTATAGTCTTTTATTCAAAATTTTTGCATTTTTAACTCCTGCATGTATTATGCTATAGATCCCGAAGCACCAGAAGGAGAATATCTGGAATTTTCAGAAGGACCTTTGGAGTTCGAAGAAGTTTTTGAGTTAGTCCCCTGTGAAGCCAACCCGTCAGAGAATACTAACTTTTTAAGCGAACAAGGCAAGCCCCGGTGCATTTATACCTATCTATTTGGAGTCGTTATTTCATGTGTCTAATTATCGGTTATTTGCTTTATGTATGCACTAAGTCTAGGAGTTGCTTGAAACCTATTCTTGTGTATGATCAGGCCTTGTTTTAAGGACATCTTTGCCACTTGTTCAAACCTTAGAAGATAACCCAAGTCTAGAAATGCTTAGTTGCTTAAATACTAGGTTTACCAACCTTAAGGAAAACTTTTGAGTCATACATGTTGCTTATGGAGGATAACTTGGAAAGTTGAAAGCGGACAGAAGCTAGAGATGTAGTTCTGTCTGCTAGATTAATTTGGTTAAGACCCGATTCGTTGTCTTAACCTTTGATCAAGTGATAAGCATCTGATCACTTACTGGGTATGGGACCAGTAAAGCCTAGTAGGTTAGTAAACTCTATGATCAGGAATACTTCGTACCCGCGCTTGACGTGCTAAAGATTGGCAGGGGTGTAGCCTGAAACTCACATGGTGATCGGACCAGACGTGGGGTCCCATGTGGGGGTGCATCCCTGGGTCCGGGTAGTCGTATTCCTAATCATTGATTTTGCTAATCGAGAGGTTGTTAGATACGGCCTGGACAGTCGTATAAAGCTGGTGATAGAGTACTCTCCTGCAGGATGTAACTAGATCCGGATCGCCGCAATTCTCGATTATGAATGCACTTGATCACTGTTGAGCATCGTAGTATCAATTCATGCAATATATATCCTTCTATTAATATTTGATGTATGACTTAACATCTATGGTTGTTTCTACTTTCTATTATCATTTAGAATGGTTAGGTAATAACTTAACCCAAATAAAAGATAAAACTAAGGCATCACTCGTAGTAAGCTTTTCGGCAAAAGTTGTGTTAACCAAACCCACCAAAAAGCTAGCATACATTCCAAAGAAAATTATTATATTGGTTAGTCGGGTAAGACTTGCTGAGTACCCCGTACTCAGGGTTTTCCCCTTGTGGCTATCTTTCAGAAGCTCCGCAGGAGTCTACAGAGGAGACCCCGAAGTCCTAGGGTATTGTCCTGAGTCTCACAATACCCCTAGAGAAGAAGTTTTACATGCACATCTTCTCCTAAACTGTTTATGTTAAGTCTTAGAACTCTGTCTAACCCTGCACCGCTAAGTTTGTTTCAATCTATGTTCTGTAATTACTCGTACCTTCTATATGTATGTAAAAATATAATGTTTGTTGATGTTATCCCATCGCGAATACTATCTTGATGTATGGCTATGAGACACGTCGTGGATCCTTCGAGGAGTCCTAGGGACACTCGACGGACTACCGGACTTATGCTGTTTTAGGTGCGTTTCGGATAATTGCTGTTCCGACAGCGATTAGGCGCACTTAAACCAGCTTCAGTTGGACGGTTCCGCCACAGCTGGTATCAGAGCTGTAGGTTGGGATAATCAACAGATATTACCTTTTAAAACTGAGACTCTACTTTAAAATAATAAAAACAAGAGTCACAGGTGGCAGTAGTGTTAACTGGTTATTTGTTTTGCAGATGCTAACTGTTTGCTGTGTGTCGCTAGTATTCGGTAGTCTGTTATTTAGGGAGAGATTACGATGCCACCAATTTTCCTACGAGTGTGTATATGAGTCTGAAAATACGTAGGAATCGTTGCATCATGTTTGCATTGCATGTTTCAAAACTTTTGGGGTTTGGTGAGTGTCGTTAGACCTGACCTCGTTTCTTTTATAGGATGTTTGAAGAAGGCTACACAGATAAGGATGGATGGACCCGCGGCCATTACTTGGATAAGCCGGGATTCGTGCAGTTGCTTTGGAAAACGCTACAAGAATTGGGCTTTCACAATCCCCCGAATATTATTGGAGAAAAGAAGATACTGGCCACAAACAATATTGCACTGTATATGTGCATATTCCGGATGATGACACTGTAATAAGTGCCATTTGAAGTCAAATAGTGACCCTGAAAAATTCAGAAGGAAATCCAAAAGAAAAAGAAGGAAAAATGGCAAAAAGGTCAAATTCGGCCAAATTTTGACCGAAATTTGAATTTCAAATTTGAAATTCAGAAAAATTTGTCAAATGTGTGGAATACAAGTGTAAGAGTATTTAGGACTGAAGGATCAAAAATTTGGAGCTAAGCTAGTGCTAAATCTCTCAGAAGAATCAGAGAAAAGAAAAAGAAAAGGGCGTGTACTGTTCATCGTCCGAAAATAGAGTTCCAGGAAAAACAGCTTCAGAGTCTGTTTTGAAAATTGAATTCTGGAAGAATTTGCAACTAAGTGCATCAAGACAACTACACTATATTGAAGTGTGAACCTTGGACTGCAATAATCATGTGTTGTTGGCTAGGAATAGTAAAAGGAAGGAAGTCAACCTCGAGCTCAAAGTCAGCACAAAATCACAATCGTCTGAAACTCTGAAAAATGCCTAAGTCTGAACAGCAGCTAGGCATCGACTTTGAATTCAAATTCAGAGCAAATTAGATCAAGGAAGGTACTGGTTCAGGAGCAAAATGGAGCTTTGGGACCTAATAGCACATGTTTATGAGGAAGTTGGAGTGACAAAACAAGATTTAAGCCCTTAATTTGGGTCCCAAAATAAGATCAACATCACTGTCAACTGACGAACTGAATTTTTACAATTTAGTTGACATTCAGAACCAAACCGAGCAAAACTTCAAGAATTCAGACGATCCGATGTTTATCTCAAGCCAATGCCAAAATAAAAGATGGAGGTCTTGAGTTTATCTCCAAGTTCTGTTAAAGCACGAGAGGCCGTCGGATCAAGGATCAACCGCTAGCCGCTTCTGAAGATCACGGGCGCCAGAAGACGATGACAGAGCTGCAAGACGTGTCGCCGCCGCCGTCGTCGGTCGCTCGCCAGCACGTCTAGCTAGGCCACCTCCTCACCACGCAAGCCTACGGGTAGGCCACGGTGTCGTCCATGCGAAGGGTTAAACGCTTGAATATCTACCGCTCCCGCGCCGCCGTTTCACCGCCGCTCTTTTTACCGCCGCCCGTGCCTCTTCTGTCAAACACCGCCGCCAAGCAAAATTCTACCACCTCCGAGCAGTTCTCGTCGATTCCAATCGCCCACTCCTCCACAGACACCCTAGCCACACCCCGAGCTAGTTGTTGTCCCACATCCTCACCGGAATAGCCGTGCTCGCCGCTGCTTCTGTCCGCCGCCGTCACGCCGCCCGCTCACAGTGAGAATAACCTTGCGCTACCTTTCTTCTTTCTTGAGCAGTCGTGGTCGAGTCCTTAGGGCTCCAGGATGGAGTAGAAGTAGTCGTTTGAGTCGGTTAAGCAGTTGTCATGGGTAACCACGGCCGGTCGAGGGGGTTGCCGCCCGTCGCCGTGGAGGGGGTAGCTCCGGTCGTCTCCAGGGGAGCTGTCGCCGCGCACGAGGTCGTGTAGGGTTAGGGTTGGTGTCGTCGTCTAGACTTGCCGCCGGGAAGGCGCCGGCCGGCGAGCCGCACCGCCCCCTGTTACGGGTGTTTTGGCGGGAGGTAGAAGAAGCGCTGTGCGCTCGGGCCCGCATGTCAGAGAGAAGAGGGGGAGAAGGAGCAGGCCGAGGCGGTGCGGTCGGTGCTGGGCCGCGACGCGTTAACGGCCCAAGTGTAGCGCGCGTGCGGTTTGGCCGAAGAAAGAAGGAGGCAGGTGTGGCTCATGGGCCGACGTTGCGGAGGCCCAGGGAGTCACGCGCACAGCAAAGCAGGCCGGCGTCGCGTGGTAAAGAAGGAGAAAGGAAAAAGGGCCGTGGGCCGGTGCTGGGCTACCAGGAGAGAAAGAAGGGGAAATCGGCCCGCGGGGCCCGTCGGAAGGAGGAGTAAGGCCGGCGGGTAGAATGAATAGGAGAGGTGGGTCCGCGCCATGGGGTCCAGTGATTCGTGAGAGAGGGTAGAGCGTGGGTGAGTGAGAAAAGTTTTTCCGGGGGAATTTCGGGAAAAGTTAGATTTCTTTAGTAAAATAATCTGTTTAAATTCGTTTTGCACCATTTTAATCACAGAAATTTGTAGGAGTGTCCAAAATTAGTGAAACCAATTTTGTTAGGCTTGTTTTATTTTCCTTTATGCATTAAAATTTTTACACCCTAGGAAAATAATAAAAATTTGGGTATTTATTTAATGCCTTCCTTTTGAGGTAATTAAATAAATACTTAATATTTATAAAATGTATAAAATATGAATAACACTTTATTAATCACAAATAATTCTTAACTCATAGGAAATCAGATTTCAAGTTAGAAAATAATTACCACTTTTCCTAAAAATAAAAGAAAAAGCTATAGGAAGGGTTAAATAAGAAAATAAAAATATAGATTAATCTTTTTAGATTTCTTTTGTGTGTTGACTTGCAACTTTATCATGAAGGAAAGTTGTATAGTCTGTTATTTAAAAACTTTGCATTCTAACCCCTGCATATATTGCGCCGTAGATCCAGAAGCACCAGAAGAGGATTACTGGGAATTTTCAGAAGGACCCTTGGAGTCCGACGAAGTGTTTGAATTTGTCCCCTGTGAAGCGAATCCGTCGGCTTCTACTAATCTTTTTAACGATCAAGGCAAGCCCCGGTGCATGTATACCTATCTATTTTGAAGTCGTTATTTCATGTGACTAGTTATAGGTTATTTGGTTATTGTATGCACTAAGTCTAGGAGTTGCTTGAAACCTATTCTTGTGTTTAATCATACCTTGTTTTAAGGACATCTTTGCCACTTGTTCAAACTTTAGAAGACAACCCAAGTCTAGAATTGCTTACTTGCTTACATGCTTGGTTTACCAACCTTAAGGAAAACTCTTAAGTCATACATATTGCTTATGAAGGATAGTCTGGAATATGAAAACGGACAGAAGCTAGAGATGTAGTTCTGTCTGCTAGATTAATCTGGTTAAGGCCCGATCGTTGTCTTAACCGCTGATCAAGTGATAACATCTGATCACTTACTGGGTATGGGACCAGTAAAGCCCAGTAGATTAGTAAATTCTATGATCAGGAATGCTTCGTACCCGCATTTGACGTGTTGGAGATTGGCAGGGGTGTAGCCTGAAACTCACATGGGGATCAGGCCAGACGTGGGGTCCCATGTGGGGGTGCATCCCTGGGTCCGGGTAGTTGTATTCCTAATCATTGACTTTACTAATCGAGAGGTTGTTAGTACGACCTGGACAGTCGTATAATGCTGGTGATCGGGGTGCTCTCCTGCAGGATGTAAATTGATCCGGATCGCCGCAATTCTCGGTTATGAATGCACTTGATCACTGTTGAGCATCGTAGTATAACTCATGTGATATAAATTCTCTTGTTGCCAAGTACTGTATGAATTAACAGTTATGATTGTTTTACTTCTGTTATCATCTAGAATGGTTAGGTAACAACTTAACTAAACTAAAAGACAAAACTAAGGCCTCACTCGTAGTAAGCTTTTTCGGCAAAAACCGTGTCAACCAAGCACACCCAAAGGCTGGCATGCATTCCAAAGAAAAACTATTATATTGGTTAGTCGGGTAAGACTTCCTGAGTACCCCGTACTCAGGGTTTTCCCCTTGTGGTTATCTTTCAGAAGCTCCGCAGGAAGTTACCGAGGAGGAGACCCCGAAGACCTAGAGTATTGACCTGAGTCTCTCAATACTCTAGAAAACCGTTTGTCGACGCATCTTCTCCTGAACTGTTTATGTTTAATCTTAGAGCTTGTCTAACTCTGCATCACTAAGTTTGTTTCAACTTGAAGTCTTGTAATAACTCGTACCTCTTAATTATGTATATAAAAATGTAATGTTTGTTGATATTATCCCATCGCGGATATTATCCTGATGTATGGTGATGAAACACGCCGTGGATCTTTCGAGGAGTCCTAGGTGTTGGGATACGAGGTAGGCTACGCTAGCGCAAATCAAAATTTTCTACCGCGTATAACCAGGAAGAACTGCCGTATAAGGATCACGGGATTACCACTCGACGCACTACTGGTGCGGAAGATGTAGATTTGCGTCGATGCAGTGAAGACGATCACGTAGTCGTACATAGTCGATCACGTCCAGCAGCTCCCCAGCAGCTCGTCCACGTGCACAGCAAGATCGCCTCCGGTGCCGCGGCTCGTCGTCGGCTCGTCGTGGCTCGTCGGCGGCTCGTCCAAGTGCTGCAGGCGCAACACCTCCAAGGTATCCACACGTGCAGGGAGGAAGCGTCGCAAGCCGGATTGCTAGATCCGCGAGTTGCAACAGGCGAGGGCGTGGGAGGCGCGGCAAGTGTGTTCAGCCAAAAAGGTGTAAACCCTAGGGCGCCCCCACCCCTCTATTTATAGGGGTTCCTGACGGGCCTCTGGATCCGAGGCCCATTAGTACTCCTAAACCTAATCCAACTCGGATCAGATCCGAATTGGGCTTCCAGCCCCTTAAGTGTGTGACCCTATGGGTTCAGATACGTATAGACATGGCCCGAGTACTCCTACTCGGCCCAATAGTCGGTAGCGGCCTCTAGCAAGACGTGCCAACTCCTATACGCACACGAAGATTATATCAGACGAACCATCACAACATAATATACATGCTATTCCCTTTGCCTCACGATATTTGGTCTAGCTTCAAGCCGACCGCTCTTTCTCGATCCTGTGATTCGGAATCCCTTTGTAGGTTAACTCTTAACCGTACGTAGCATGGCCATGCATTTTCGGATCCGATCACTCGAGGGGCCCAGAGATATCACTCTCAATCAGAGAGGGGCAAATCCCTTCTTGATTGACCATGTCTCATAGCATGCTTCTTGACAAACCCGAAAGCTACCTTTATAACTACCCTGTTACGGCGTAGTGTTTGATAGCCCCTAAGTAGGTCGATCCACATCTAGAATACATGCGACAATCTCAGGTCTAAGGACAAAGCGTATATGTTGTTTAAAGAGAGAACTACTTCTCGTGTTGGGTCAGTCCTAACACATGTCTCCACATGTATCCACATTATTAGTTCAACATCTCCATGTCCATGACTTGTGAAACATAGTCATCAACTAATACATGTGCTAGTCTAATATTCATGTGTGTCCTCACATGAACTCCGACTAGGGACAACTTTAGAATAACCATACAAGTAAAGAGTTTCACATACAATTCACATAATTGCAAATCAATTCAAGTAGCCTTTAATGGATATTCAATGAACACAATATACAAATCATGGATACAAATGGAATATCATCATCTCTATGATTGCCTCTAGGGCATACCTCCAACAGTCTCCCACTTGCACTAGAGTCAATCTAGAAGGTACCTAATACCCATAGCTCTTACATGCGCATCATGCTTAGCCTGCGGGAGTGGTTTTGTCAACGGATCAGAAATGTTCAGATCTGTGTGTATTTTGCATATCTTGATCTCACCCCGGTTAACGAAGTCTCGAATGAGATGAAATCGCCGCATTACGTGTTTGTTCTTCTGGTGGTTCCTTGGCTCCTTTGCTTGCGCAATTGCCCCATTGTTATCACAGTAGAGATTCAATGGGCTGGACGCATTCGGGAACACACCAAGCTCAATCAGGAAATTCCTTATCCAAACACCTTCCTTCGCGGCTTCCGAAGCCGCGATGTACTCGGCTTCTGTCGTAGAATCGGCCACCGTCTCCTGCTTGGAACTCTTCCAACTAACAGCACCACCATTTAGCGTGAACACAAATCCTGATTGTGACTTTGAATCATCTCTGTCGGTTTGGAAACTAGCATCGGTGTAACCTGTTACAACGAGCTCCTCCTGACCTCCATAGACGAGGAACATATCTTTAGTCCTTCTCAAGTACTTAAGAATGTTTTTCACCGCTTTCCAGTGACTCTCACCTGGATCAGATTGGTGTCTACTTGTCATACTTAGCGCATATGAAACATCTGGGCGAGTACTTATCATTGCACACATGATAGATCCAATAGCCGAGGCATATGGCACTCTACTCATGCGATCCCGCTCATCAGCAGTCGAAGGACACTGAGTCTTGCTGAGATGTATGCCATGTGACATAGGCAAGAACCCTTTCTTTGCCTCTTCCATGCTGAACCGCTTCAACACTTTGTCAATGTAAGTATCTTGGCTTAAACCTATAAGCCTTCTCGATCTATCTCTATAGATCTTAATACCCAGAATATATGCCGCTTCCCCTAAGTCCTTCATCGAAAAACTATTTTTCAGTGAAGTCTTTACGGACTCAAGCATAGGAATGTTATTTCCAATCAGTAATATGTCATCCACATATAAGATTAGAAATACTACAGAGCTCCCACTAACCTTCTTGTAAACACAAGACTCTTCTTCGTTCTTGGTGAAGTCAAACCCTTTGACTACTTCATCAAAATGAATGTTCCAACTCCTAGATGCTTGCTTCAATCCATAAATGGATCTCTGAAGCTTGCATACCTTTCCAGCATTTTTCAGATCGACAAAACCCTCGGGCTGTATCATATACACGTCCTCAGCTAGGTTTCCATTCAGGAAAGCTGTCTTGACATCCATCTGCCATATCTCATAATCGAAATATGCAGCTATAGCTAGAATAATCCGAATGGACTTAAGCATCACTACGGGCGAGAAGGTCTCGTCGTAGTCAACTCCTTGAACTTGTCGAAAACCTTTTGCGACAAGTCGTGCTTTGTAGATGTGAACATTTCCATCCATGTCCTTTTTCTTCTTATAGATCCACTTGCACTCTATGGCTTTAACACCATCAGGCGGGTCAACCAAGTTCCAAACTTGATTGTCTCCCATGGACTCTATTTCGGATTGCATGGCACTCTACCATTTTTCGGAGTCTGGGTCCATCATTGCTTCTGCATATGTCGCAGGCTCATCATTGTCCAACAATAATATTTCTCGCATTTCGTGGAGCCTTGCTGACCTTCGTGGTTGTGGCGGTGCTTCTCTTGCCATGGGTATCTCAACTTGTTCTGCTACGTTAGCATCACTCATTGATTCTTGCCCGATTGGCTCATCTTGAACTTCTTCAAGATGCACTGTCTTTCCACTCTTTTCTCCTTTGAGAAACTCTTTCTCTAGGAAAACCCCGTTCCGAGCGACAAACACTTTGCCTTCTGATCGGTTGTAGAAATAATATCCCAAAGTTTCCTTTGGATATCCCACGAAAATGCACTTATCCGACTTGGGTGTGATCTTGTCCGACTGAAGTCGCTTGACAAACACTTCACATCCCCAAATCTTTAGAAAAGACAAACTAGGAACCGTTCCAGTCCACATCTCATATGGTGTCTTAACTACGGATTTAGATGGTACCCTATTAAGTGTGAAAGCTGCTGTTTCTAGAGCGTATCCCCAAAATGACAACGGTAGGTCCGACTGGCTCATCATTGATCGAACCATGTCTAACAAAGTTCGATTACGTCGCTCGGACACACCATTTCTCTGAGGTGTTCCAGGCGGCGTAAGTTGTGGAACAATTCCGCAACTCTTTAGATGATTGCTAAACTCGTGGCTCAAATACTCGCCTCCACGATCAGATCGTAAGGCCTTAATTTTCTTGCCACGCTGATTTTCAACTTCATTCTGAAATTCCTTGAACTTTTCAAAGGTTTCAGACTTGTGCCTCATCAAGTAGACATAGCCATATCTACTAAAATCATCAGTGAAAGTTATGAAGTATTGGAATCCTCCTCTAGCCGTCGTGCTCATTGGTCCGCATACATCACTATGTACGAGTTCCAACAAGTCTACTGCTCTCTCAGGAAATCCTGTGAAAGGCGTCTTGGTCATCTTGCCTAGCAAGCAAGCCTCACATGTCTCGTATGATTCAAAATCAAACGAAGTTAGAAGTCCATCAGAATGGAGCTTCTTCATGCGCTTATCACTTATATGACCCAAACGACAATGCCACAAGTAGGTAGGACTCAAATCATTAGGCCGAGGCCTTTTAGCACTTACATTACAGACAGGTGAACCATCAAGATTTAAAACAAATAATCCATTCACAATGGGTGCAAAAGCCATAAACATATTATTCTTAGAGATCACACAACCATTGTTTTCACTCGCAAATGAATAACCATCCTTCATCAAACATGAAGGAGATAAAATGTTTCGACTTAAACTAGGAACAAAATAACAATTATTCAACTCCATAATAAATCCTGACGGGAGGTGGAGTTGCATCGTCCCGACGGTCAAAGCAGCAACTCTTGCATTATTGCCCACGCGGAAATCAACTTCTCCTCTTTCCACGCTTCTACTTCTTATCATTCCCTGCATCGAATTGCAAATATGAGCAACCGATCCGGTATCAAATACCCAAGAATTAATAACTGTATCAGCGAGAAATATGTTGTCTATAACATAAACAACAAGCGTACCTAAGGTAGAAGTACTCTTACTTCCGCCGTTCTTCAACGAAGCTAGGTACTGCTTGCAGTTTCTCTTCCAGTGACCAAGTTCATGACAGTAAAAGCACTCTTTATCTGGAGCAGGTCCAGGTCCAGCTTTAGCCTTGGGCGGTGGGTTTGGCTTGGACGTTCCAGCCTTGCCCTTCTTCTTCCAAGAATTGCCCTTCTTCTTAAAGCTGGGCTTGTTCTGTATCGCCATCACATGGCTGGTACTAGCGCTTTTCTTAATGTCAGCCTCTGCTGTCTTGAGCATACCACACAGCTCATTCAGACCCTTCTCCGTCCCATGCATATGGTAGTTCGAGATGAAGTTCTCATAGCTAGCCGGAAGAGATGAAAGAATGAAATCAGTGGCCAACTCTTGGCCCAGTGGGAAGCCTAGCTTCTCCAACCGTTGAGTGTAACCAACCATCTTGATTACGTGTGGTCCTACTGCTGCGCCTTCTGCTAGCTTGCTCTCAACAAAGGCCTTAGACACATTGAACCTTTCAGTCCTGGCCTGTGTTTGGAACATGTCTCTAAGCGCCACGATCATATCGTGCGCCTCATGGTTTGTTTCGAACTGCATCTGCAGCTCGGGTTCCATGCAAGCAAGCATAAGGCAGCTTACTTCGAGCATGCTATTACGCCTAATAGCTAGTAAAGAATCTAGTAATGAAGATTACATAGTTCCTTGGATCATCACAGATTGGTACGCAGACCATTAAATACAATAAAGTGACAACACATATGGCTCCTGCCGTGTTGCCGTACGCGCGACACGCAGGTCACGACTGAGTTACACACATGCATCACATACACAAGGGGGCCATACTGATCACAAGATACATACATACATCCTGCAAAACAGAGTTAGGCGTCCTAACGTTCCAAACTTCGGAGGCCCGAAACTCCATCTTCCAAGCCGAATTTGGGAAATCTAATTTCGCCGAAAACGGCAAAGCGGTTGAATTTCATGTGTAACTTTTTCTGTAGATCAATTTTCATATAGAAATCGCCCCGATCCGAGATCGTACCGAAAAGTTACGGCTGATTTACCGAAGCATACGCATACGGCAAAATCCCGACCCCGGCAGTAGATCACATCTACTATTTCACATCTAATGCGCCTGGCGTATGACCCTGGATCTCGATTAGACCAATCATATTGATCTTCCCTCACTGCAACTGGGTTTACGTGTATCACATAACTCCGATGGCGGAAACCGACCGGTAGGAGTATGTCGTTACACTACCATTGCAGCAAGGGCACGAAATCAGGACATAGATCAAACAGAGAACTCGCATATCTCCATATGCACACATCCCGAATCCAAAACTAAGCAGCTACGGCTCTGATACCACTGTTGGGATACGAGGTAGGCTACGCTAGCGCAAATCAAAATTTTCTACCGCGTATAACCAGGAAGAACTGCCGTATAAGGATCACGGGATTACCACTCGACGCACTACTGGTGCGGAAGATGTAGATTTGCGTCGATGCAGTGAAGACGATCACGTAGTCGTACGTAGTCGATCACGTCCAGCAGCTCCCCAGCAGCTCGTCCACGTGCACAGCAAGATCGCCTCCGGTGCCGCGGCTCGTCGTGGCTCGTCGGCGGCTCGTCGGCGGCTCGTCGGCGGCTCGTCCAAGTGCTGCAGGCGCAACACCTCCAAGGTATCCACACGTGCAGGGAGGAAGCGTCGCAAGCCGGATTGCTAGATCCGCGAGTTGCAACAGGCGAGGGCGTGGGAGGCGCGGCAAGTGTGTTCAGCCAAAAAGGTGTAAACCCTAGGGCGCCCCCACCCCTCTATTTATAGGGGTTCCTGACGGGCCTCTGGATCCGAGGCCCATTAGTACTCCTAAACCTAATCCAACTCGGATCAGATCCGAATTGGGCTTCCAGCCCCTTAAGTGTGTGACCCTATGGGTTCGGATACGTATAGACATGGCCCGAGTACTCCTACTCGGCCCAATAGTCGGTAGCGGCCTCTAGCAAGACGTGCCAACTCCTATACGCACACGAAGATCATATCAGATGAACCATCACAACATAATATACATGCTATTCCCTTTGCCTCACGATATTTGGTCTAGCTTCAAGCCGACCGCTCTTTCTCGATCCTGTGATTCGGAATCCCTTTGTAGGTTAACTCTTAACCGTATGTAGCATGGCCATGCATTTTCGGATCCGATCACTCGAGGGGCCCAGAGATATCACTCTCAATCAGAGAGGGGCAAATCCCTTCTTGATTGACCATGTCTCATAGCATGCTTCTTGACAAACCCGAAAGCTACCTTTATAACTACCCTGTTACGGCGTAGCGTTTGATAGCCCCTAAGTAGGTCGATCCACATCTAGAATACATGCGACAATCTCAGGTCTAAGGACAAAGCGTATATGTTGTTTAAAGAGAGAACTACTTCTCGTGTTGGGTCAGTCCTAACACATGTCTCCACATGTATCCACATTATTAGTTCAACATCTCCATGTCCATGACTTGTGAACACATAGTCATCAACTAATACATGTGCTAGTCTAATATTCATGTGTGTCCTCACATGAACTCCGACTAGGGACAACTTTAGAATAACCATACAAGTAAAGAGTTTCACATACAATTCACATAATTGCAAATCAATTCAAGTAGCCTTTAATGGATATTCAATGAACACAATATACAAATCATGGATACAAATGGAATATCATCATCTCTATGATTGCCTCTAGGGCATACCTCCAACACTAGGGACACTCGACGGACTACCGGACTTATGCTGTTTTAGGTGCGTTTCGGATAATTGCTGCCCCAACAGCGATTAGGCGCACTTAAACCAGCTTAAGTTGGGGGGTTCCGCCACAGCTGGTATTAGAGCTGTAGGTTGGGATAATCAACAGATATTACCTTTTTAACATTGAGACTCTATTTTAAAATAATAAAAATAAGAGTCACAGGTGGCAGTAGTGTTAACCGGTTGATTGTTTTGCAGATGCTAACTGTTTGCTGCGTGTCGCTAGTATTCGGTAGTTTAGAGAGAGATTACGATGCCACCAATTTTTCTACGAGTGCGTATATGAGTCTGAAAGTATGTAGGAATCGTTGCATCATAATTGCATTGCATATTTAAAAACTTTTGGGGTTTGGTGAGTGCCGCTAGACTTGACCTTGTTTCTTTTTATAGGATGTTCGAAGAAGGTTACACGGATAGGGATGGGTGGACTCGTGGCCGTTATCTGGACAAACCAGGATTTGTGCAGTTACTCTGGAAGACACTACAAGAATTAGGTTTTCATAATCCCCCAGAGTACTATTGGAGGAAGGAAGATACCGGTCATAAGCAATGTTGCACAGTGTATGTGCATATCCCAGATGATGATACCCGACCTAATTGGCGCCTGGAGGAAGTAATGGAATCAGGTTTCGAATTCCATGATACCATAGAAAGGGCAGCCATGATAGCTCTTACTGAGCTGTGTGAGAATCATAAGGTGGAAATAGGATCGAGCTCTGCTCGATTCTATCCAATTAAGCACCAAGATGACGGGATATGGAAGCGGAGGATCAAAGCCTTGAAGAACACATCTCGTGTGGAGCACGATGTGTTGGTAGCTGCTGCTTCTGACTACATGACCGCTATGTACAATCTACATCAAGCTTGTATCCGGGAATATTATAATCAAAGACAGAAGAACGAAGATACTAGAATGGAAGCAATGGGTGCCCGGTATGACAAGGAAATGTACAAGAAGGCAGCAATGGCAAGGGAGCACGAGATGGAGAAGGCAATGCGAGAGCAGTCCAGGCGGATTGAGGATTATGAAGAAAAACTTCGAGCGCTACAGGGGTTCATCGAAGCAAGTCGAAGCATGGCGGATAGAGCAAGAGAAGAAGCTGAATCCAATGTCCATAGGCTGGAGGCGGAGAGATTTCAGCAGCTAGACGAGATTCTATCACTTCGTCTAGCCCTAGAAGAAATGCAAGCTCAAGCACCTGCACAAAATATTATTAATGTTCCACCACCTCCCCCACCAGAAGAGCCTCAACCACAAAACCCGGAGGAAGCAGATCAGCTAGTGCCTGTGATAGAAATGGAGGAAGATCCAGTGCCACCAGCCGATCCTGAAATAGATTTATATGCTCACGAGAATCTAGAAGGCTTTGATGTGGACATGGAAGATGATCAGGGCGAAGTCCCTGCGGGCCATCAACAGTTTGCATGGGCTAATTCCAATGCCGATGGACTAGATCCTCAGGGCTATGGTCCCATGCAGCAGTGGGGAGAAGAAGAACAGGAAGGTGAAGAGGAAGAGGAGCTAGAAGAGATGGAAGGAAATTCTGGAATTAGTACCTCCGACACTTCTCGCACTTGGAGTGACTACGGACCGGAGTCCGGAAGCGAGAATTCTGTCAATCAAGCTCCACCTGTTGCTCCCCCAGGGCAAACTCTGATGATCGTGGACCAAGACGTCCTACAAGAAGCCATGGCACGACTGGGCTTAAATGCCGAAGAACTGGGCATCTTTCCTTATGACGGTTGACGTGAACTTGGTTGGAACATGTTGTAATATATTCTTGTAAGACATGAGTGATGGACAAGTGGCACCAAGGGGTTTTGTAAATATTAACTCCTAGGCATGTAATATAAATAAGTATGTATATAAGTATGGTTTGTGTATGCGCATGCTGTGATGTGTGATATACTAGTATGCAGAGAGTTGTTGATAAGAATACACCGTGGATATTAATATCTTGTTACTCTTGGCAGTATGACGGATCCCAGAGAACCCCGAGCTTCAGGCTCCGGAGGACAGGAAGAGGACTTACCCAGAGCGCCTACATTGGCGGATGCGATAGCCAGTTTGATGAATTCCGGGGCAGAGCAAGCCCGCTTACTCCAGATGATAGTACAGAACACCGGCAACGGTGGACGTAGGAGAGAGCAGGAGCAGGGGGTGTCCTACACCCAATTTCTGGAAACACGTCCCCCAGTCTTCTTAAAAGCTGAGCATCCTTTGGAGGCTAATGAGTGGCTTCAGGCCATGGAGCAGAAATTTCGAGTAATCCCCCAATGTACTACCATTCAGAAGGCCGAGTTTGCGGGGCTTCAGCTTCAAGGTCCCGTAGCAACTTGGTGGACCAGTCATCTGGCCAGACAGCCAGCAGGAAGGGAAGTCACATGGGAAGATTTTAAGGAAGCCTTTCGGGCGCAGTTTATACCCGAGGGCGTCATGAGGATGAAGTTGGAACAGTTCTTGGGACTGCAACAAGGAACTCGCAGCATTCTAGCATATACTAATGAGTTCGACCACTTAGCTCAATATGCTCCAGAGCATGTTAATACTGAAACCAGAAAGAGGGATTGTTATCTCCGGGGGCTTAATACAAGAATGCAGGAAAGGTTATCCACCTGCACGTTCGCTGATTACAGTTCCGCGGTAAGTACAGCTATTACCGCAGAAGAAAAGATGAAAGCATTGGATGAAACATTGAAGAAAGAAGAAGCATTAAAGAGGAAGGCTGTGCCTTCTGGAAATTTTGGAAATGCTCCTCAGAGAATGAGGATGGTATATAGAGGTCCTCCTCGACCCATGTATCGTCCTTCATTCCAGCAAAGACCTTTTCAGTCCTGGAATGCCAGAGCTCCCAGTACTGCCCCTCGTCCTGGAACTGCACCACCTTTCGGGTTTCGTAACCCTACTCCTTCAGGAACCCCACAGGTTTGTTTCAACTGTGGGAAGCCAGGACATTTCGCCCGAGACTGTCGTTTTCCCAAAATTGGGGGAAACGTGAACTTAAAGGCTCAGACCTCAGGCCAAGGCTCTGGACAAAAGTTCGTCCGTCGCAAGTTTGTCAACACCAAGACGGGCCAAGCTCACTATATGACTATAGAAGAAATTCCAGAAGGAGAGCCAATCCTAGCAGGTATGTACCTTGTTAACAATTACCCTGCTATGGTTTTGTTTGATTCCGGTGCATCGCATACTTTTATAAGTAAAGAGTTTGTTACACAACATCAACTAGAAGTTCATACCTTAGATGTCAAATATGCTATTCAAGCTACTGGTGCCACCCAGAATACCAGTCAAGTAGCTCGTAATGTGATTTTAAACCTAGAAGGGATTAAAGTGGGAGCTTATCCTTTAATTCTGGAAGATCAAGGAATAGATATTATTTTGGGGGTAAATTGGATGAAAGCACATGAAGTTCAAATCAATGTGGTTACACGGGTTGTTAGTCTGAAAGATGACCAAGGCCACCCTTTCGAACTCCAATTACCCGTTCAACCCTGTTTAGACCAAATGGTCAAAAAGACTAGAGCAATGACTCTAGAATCTATTCCTGTTGTCAATGAATTCTTAGATGTATTTCCAGAAGATTTGCCTGGGTTACCGCCTGACAGAGCGGTAGAATTCACTATTGAATTAGAACCCGGCACTGCTCCTATCTCTAGAAGACCGTATCGAATGCCACCTAAAGAGCTAGCAGAATTAAAAACACAACTCCAAGAATTGTTGGATAAGGGTTTTGTCCGACCCAGTACTTCACCATGGGGCTGCCCAGCTCTCTTTGTTAAAAAGAAGGATGGTACCTTAAGACTATGTGTGGATTACCGTCCCTTGAATGCGGTAACCATCAAAAACAAGTATCCACTGCCACGGATTGACTTGTTGTTCGATCAGTTGTCTGGAGCTAAAGTCTTTTCAAAAATCGACCTTCGGTCAGGGTACCACCAGATTAAGATAAAACCCGAGGACATACCAAAAACGGCTTTTTCCACCCGATATGGACTATATGAGTATTTAGTTATGTCTTTCGGATTGACAAATGCCCCAGCGCATTTTATGTATCTCATGAATTCAGTATTCATGCCGAAACTGGACAAATTTGTGGTTGTCTTTATAGACGATATCCTTGTCTTTTCTAAAAATGAAGAGGAACATGCGCAACATTTGCGCATTGTTCTAAATAGACTCCGGGAACACCAGTTATATGCCAAATTTAGTAAGTGTGAATTTTGGTTAAAGAAAGTTCCATTCCTTGGGCACATACTGTCCGAAAAAGGAATTGATGGAGACAGAGGTGGAGAACATGACTACTAAAGTCGTGCAGTAGAAATTGCCCACCATTGTTGAGCTTGAGGTGTTGGAGGTATGCCCTAGAGGCAATCATAGAGATGATGATATTCCATTTGTATCCATGATTTGTATATTGTGTTCATTGAATATCCATTAAAGGCTACTTGAATTGATTTGCAATTATGTGAATTGTATGTGAAACTCTTTACTTGTATGGTTATTCTAAAGTTGTCCCTGGTCGGAGTTCATGTGAGGACACACATGAATATTAGACTAGCACATGTATTAGTTGATGACTATGTTTCACAAGTCATGGACATGGAGATGTTGAACTAATAATGTGGACACATGTGGAGACATGTGTTAGGACTGACCCAACATGAGAAGTAGTTCTCTCTTTAAACAACATATACGCTTTGTCCTTAGACCTGAGATTGTCGCATGTATTCTAGATGTGGATTGACCTACTTAGGGGCTATCAAACGCTACGCCGTAACAGGGTAGTTATAAAGGTAGCTTTCGGGTTTGTCAAGAAGCATGCTATGAGACATGGTCAATCAAGATGGGATTTGCCCCTCTCTGATTGAGAGTGATATCTCTGGGCCCCTCGAGTGATCGGATCAGAAAATGCATGGCCATGCTACGTACGGTTAAGAGTTAACCTACAAAGGGATTCCGAATCACAGGATCGAGAAAGAGCGGTCAGCTTGAAGCTAGACCAAATATCGTGAGGCAAAGGGAATAGCATGTATATTATGTTGTGATGGTTCGTCTGATATGATCTTCGTATGCGTATAGGAGTTGGCACGTCTTGCTAGAGGCCGCTACCGACTATTGGGCCGAGTAGGAGTACTCGGGCCATGTCTATACGTATCCGAACCCATAGGGTCACACACTTAAGGGGCTGGAAGCCCAATTCGGATCTGATCCGAGTTGGATTAGGTTTAGGAGTACTAATGGGCCTCGGATCCAGAGGCCCATCAGGAACCCCTATAAATAGAGGGGTGGGGGCGCCCTAGGGTTTTACACCTTTTGGCTGAACACTCTTGCCGCGCCTCCCACGCCCTCGCCTGTTGCAACTCGCGGATCTAGCAATCCGGCTTGCGACGCTTCCTCCCTGCACGTGTGGATACCTTGGAGGTGTTGCGCCTGCAGCACTTGGACGAGCCATCGACGAGCCGCCGACGAGCCACGACGAGCCGACGACGAGCCGCGGCACCGGAGGCGATCTTGCTGTGCACGTGGATGAGCTGCTGAGGAGCTGCTGGACGTGATCGACTACGTACGACTACGTTGATCGACTACGTACGACTACGTGATCGTCTTCACTGCACCGACGCATATCTACATCTTCCGCACCAGTAGTGCGTCGAGTGGTAATCCCGTGATCCTTATACGGCAGTTCTTCCTGGTTATACGCGGTAGAAATTTTGATTTGCGCTAGCGTAGCCTACCTCGTATCCCTACAGTGGTATCAAGAGCCTTAGCTGCTTAGTTTTGGATTCGGGATGTGTGCATATGGAGATATGCGAGTTCTCTGTTTGATCTATGTCCTGATTTCGTGCCCTTGCTGCAATGGTAGTGTAACGACATACTCCTACCGGTCGGTTTCCGCCATCGGAGTTAAGTGATACACGTAAATCCAGTTGCAGTGAGGGAAGATCAATATGATTGGTCAAATCGAGATCCAGGGTCATACGCCAGGCGCATTAGATGTGCAATAGTAGATGTGATCTACTGCCGGGGTCGGGATTTTGCCGTATGCGCATGCTTCGGTAAATCAGCCGTAACTTTTCGGTACGATCTCGGATCGGGGCGATTTCTATACGAAAATTGATCTACAGAAAAAGTTACACGTGAATTTCAACGGCTTTGCCGTTTTCGGCGAAATTAGATTTGCCAAATTCGGCTTGGAAGATGGAGTTTCGGGCCTCCCAAGTTTGGAACGTTAGGACGCCTAACTCTCTTTTGCAGGATGTATGTATATATCTTGTGATCAGTATGGCCCCCTTGTGTATGTGATGCATGTGTGTAACTAATTCGTGACCTGCGTGTCGCGCGTACGGCAACACGGCAGGAGCCATATGTGTTGTCACTTTATTGTAATTAATGGTCTGCGTACCAATCTGTGATGATCCAAGCAACTATGTAATCTTCATTACTAGATTCTTTACTAGCTATTAGGCGTAATAGCATGCTCTAGTTCTTGGAGGACTCATCACCAGGAGGATGGCGCACATGGAACATGGAGATGGAGATCACCATGGTGAACAGGTTCTATGGAGATGGAGATCACCATATGAAAAACGGGCCATACTGTGTCACAACTGTGTGAATGCTATTCTGTTTATGTTTTACTTTCTGCATGCTGTGATGTTAGAAGTAGAACGATCCCTCACAAAGTTTAAGTTAGTATGCCCTCCCAACTAAAACTTGCACCGTCCCATGTCTTGTACAATTAGTGGTGGGTCTATGAAATTAGAGTGCCACTAGTTTTCCTTGACTAGACGGGTTTGTGTCGGACACTTACACGCATAAGGGTTGGTTTACTTAACAAGGTTATCTTAACGGTTAAGGACCTTGGGGCATAAAGGTTGGGCGCCGAGACATAGAGATGTCACCCAACAACAGGAGTCATATGTGATATGATTAGCAAAAGTTGCTTACCGATCTACCTCGTTTGCTAGCGGTGATGCTAAAGCTCACTAGTAGACTTGTTAGTTGTCGATCCTGAATCACTAAGTTTCAATAGAGGGATATTGATTTTAGTGGGAGTAGATTCTGTTAAAATAGTTTAATGTAATTTGCTCTATCATGGATACGTTTGTCTTAGTGTATTTTGCATTACTTTTGTTGTAGATTAAATGGCACCTAGCAACACCACCACATCGTTTGCTTTGCATTCGGTCCTTGAGAAGGACAAGTTGAATGGAACAAACTACTCGGATTGGATCCGCAACCTGAGAATTGTTCTCAGGGCTGAGAAAAAGGAAGATGTTCTAGACAACCCACTACCAGAAGAACCTGCTGAGGATGCACCCGCTGCTGCTAAGAATGCTTACAAGAAAGCATGTGATGCTAACCTTGAAGTAAGCTGCCTTATGCTTGCTTGCATGGAACCCGAGCTGCAGATGCAGTTCGAAACAAACCATGAGGCGCACGATATGATCGTGGCGCTTAGAGACATGTTCCAAACACAGGCCAGGACTGAAAGGTTCAATGTGTCTAAGGCCTTTGTTGAGAGCAAGCTAGCAGAAGGCGCAGCAGTAGGACCACACGTGATCAAGATGGTTGGTTACACTCAACGGTTGGAGAAGCTAGGCTTCCCACTGGGCCAAGAGTTGGCCACTGATTTCATTCTTTCATCTCTTCCGGCTAGCTATGGGAACTTCATCTCGAACTACCATATGCATGGGACGGAGAAGGGTCTGAATGAGCTGTGTGGTATGCTCAAGACAGCAGAGGCTGACATTAAGAAAAGCGCTAGTACCAGCCATGTGATGGCGATACAGAACAAGCCCAGCTTTAAGAAGAAGGGCAATTCTTGGAAGAAGAAGGGCAAGGCTGGAACGTCCAAGCCAAACCCACCGCCCAAGGCTAAAGCTGGACCTGGACCTGCTCCAGATAAAGAGTGCTTTTACTGTCATGAACTTGGTCACTGGAAGAGAAACTGCAAGCAGTACCTAGCTTCCTTGAAGAACGGCGGAAGTAAGAGTACTTCTACCTCAGGTACGCTTGTTGTTAATGTTATAGACAACATATTTCTCGCTGATACAGTTATTAATTCTTGGGTATTTGATACCGGATCGGTTGCTCATATTTGCAATTCGATGCAGGGAATGATAAGAAGTAGAAGCGTGGAAAGAGGAGAAGTTGATTTCCGCGTGGGCAATAATGCAAGAGTTGCTGCTTTGACCGTCGGGACGATGCAACTCCACCTCCCGTCAGGATTTATTATGGAGTTGAATAATTGTTATTTTGTTCCTAGTTTAAGTCGAAACATTTTATCTCCTTCATGTTTGATGAAGGATGGTTATTCATTTGCGAGTGAAAACAATGGTTGTGTGATCTCTAAGAATAATATGTTTATGGCTTTTGCACCCATTGTGAATGGATTATTTGTTTTAAATCTTGATGGTTCACCTGTCTGTAATGTAAGTGCTAAAAGGCCTCGGCCTAATGATTTGAGTCCTACCTACTTGTGGCATTGTCGTTTGGGTCATATAAGTGAAAAGCGCATGAAGAAGCTCCATTCTGATGGACTTCTAACTTCGTTTGATTTTGAATCATACGAGACATGTGAGGCTTGCTTGCTAGGCAAGATGACCAAGACGCCTTTCACAGGATTTCCTGAGAGAGCAGTAGACTTGTTGGAACTCGTACATAGTGATGTATGCGGACCAATGAGCACGACGGCTAGAGGAGGATTCCAATACTTCATAACTTTTACTGATGATTTTAGTAGATATGGCTATGTCTACTTAATGAGGCACAAGTCTGAAACCTTTGAAAAGTTCAAGGAATTTCAGAATGAAGTTGAAAATCAGCGTGGCAAGAAAATTAAGGCCTTACGATCTGATCGTGGAGGCGAGTATTTGAGCCACGAGTTTAGCAATCATCTAAAGAGTTGCGGAATTGTTCCACAACTTACGCCGCCTGGAACACCTCAGAGAAACGGTGTGTCCGAGCGACGTAATCGAACTTTGTTAGACATGGTTCGATCAATGATGAGCCAGTCGGACCTACCGTTGTCATTTTGGGGATACGCTCTAGAAACAGCAGCTTTCACACTAAATAGGGTACCATCTAAATCCGTAGTTAAGACACCATATGAGATATGGACTGGAAAGGTTCCCAGTTTGTCTTTTCTAAAGATTTGGGGATGTGAAGTGTTTGTCAAGCGACTTCAGTCGGACAAGATCACACCCAAGTCGGATAAGTGCATTTTCGTGGGATATCCAAAGGAAACTTTGGGATATTATTTCTACAACCGATCAGAAGGCAAAGTGTTTGTCGCTCGGAACGGGGTTTTCCTAGAGAAAGAGTTTCTCAAAGGAGAAAAGAGTGGAAAGACAGTGCATCTTGAAGAAGTTCAAGATGAGCCAATCGGGCAAGAATCAATGAGTGATGCTAACGTAGCAGAACAAGTTGAGATACCCATGGCAAGAGAAGCACCGCCACAACCACGAAGGTCGGCAAGGCTCCGCGAAATGCGGGAAATATTATTGTTGGACAATGATGAGCCTGCGACATATGCAGAAGCAATGATGGACCCAGACTCCGAAAAATGGCAGAGTGCCATGCAATCCGAAATAGAGTCCATGGGAGACAATCAAGTTTGGAACTTGGTTGACCCGCCTGATGGTGTTAGAGCCATAGAGTGCAAGTGGATCTATAAGAAGAAAAAGGACATGGATGGAAATGTTCACATCTACAAAGCACGACTTGTCGCAAAAGGTTTTAGACAAGTTCAAGGAGTTGACTACGACGAGACCTTCTCGCCCGTAGTGATGCTTAAGTCCATTCGGATTATTCTAGCTATAGCTGCATATTTCGATTATGAGATATGGCAGATGGATGTCAAGACAGCTTTCCTGAATGGAAACCTAGCTGAGGATGTGTATATGATACAGCCCGAGGGTTTTGTCGATCCGAAAAATGCTGGAAAGGTATGCAAGCTTCAGAGATCCATTTATGGATTGAAGCAAGCATCTAGGAGTTGGAACATTCGTTTTGATGAAGTGGTCAAAGGGTTTGACTTCACCAAGAACGAAGAAGAGTCTTGTGTTTACAAGAAGGTTAGTGGGAGCTCTGTAGTATTTCTAATCTTATATGTGGATGACATATTACTGATTGGAAATAACATTCCTATGCTTGAGTCCGTAAAGACTTCACTGAAAAATAGTTTTTCGATGAAGGACTTAGGAGAAGCGGCATATATTCTGGGTATTAAGATCTATAGAGATAGATCGAGAAGGCTTATAGGTTTAAGCCAAGATACTTACATTGACAAAGTGTTGAAGCGGTTCAGCATGGAAGAGGCAAAGAAAGGGTTCTTGCCTATGTCACATGGCATACATCTTAGCAAGACTCAGTGTCCTTCGACTGCTGATGAGCGGGATCGCATGAGTAGAGTGCCATATGCCTCGGCTATTGGATCTATCATGTATGCAATGATAAGTACTCGCCCAGATGTTTCATATGCGCTAAGTATGACAAGCAGACACCAATCTGATCCAGGTGAGAGTCACTGGACAGCGGTGAAAAACATTCTTAAGTACTTGAGAAGGACTAAAGATATGTTCCTCGTCTATGGAGGTCAGGAGGAGCTCGTTGTAACAGGTTACACCGATGCTAGTTTCCAAACCGACAGAGATGATTCAAAGTCACAATCAGGATTTGTGTTCACGCTAAATGGTGGTGCTGTTAGTTGGAAGAGTTCCAAGCAGGAGACGGTGGCCGATTCTACGACAGAAGCCGAGTACATCGCGGCTTCGGAAGCCGCGAAGGAAGGTGTTTGGATAAGGAATTTCCTCATTGAGCTTGGTGTGTTCCCGAATGCGTCCAGCCCATTGAATCTCTACTGTGATAACAATGGGGCAATTGCGCAAGCAAAGGAGCCAAGGAACCACCAGAAGAACAAACACGTAATGCGACGATTTCATCTCATTCGAGACTTCGTTAACCGGGGTGAGATCAAGATATGCAAAATACACACGGATTTGAACATTTCTGATGCGTTGACAAAACCACTCCCGCAGGCTAAGCATGATGCGCATGTAAGAGCTATGGGTATTAGGTACCTTCTAGATTGACTCTAGTGCAAGTGGGAGACTGTTGGAGGTATGCCCTAGAGGCAATCATAGAGATGATGATATTCCATTTGTATCCATGATTTGTATATTGTGTTCATTGAATATCCATTAAAGGCTACTTGAATTGATTTGCAATTATGTGAATTGTATGTGAAACTCTTTACTTGTATGGTTATTCTAAAGTTGTCCCTAGTCGGAGTTCATGTGAGGACACACATGAATATTAGACTAGCACATGTATTAGTTGATGACTATGTTTCACAAGTCATGGACATGGAGATGTTGAACTAATAATGTGGACACATGTGGAGACATGTGTTAGGACTGACCCAACACGAGAAGTAGTTCTCTCTTTAAACAACATATACGCTTTGTCCTTAGACCTGAGATTGTCGCATGTATTCTAGATGTGGATTGACCTACTTAGGGGCTATCAAACGCTACGCCGTAACAGGGTAGTTATAAAGGTAGCTTTCGGGTTTGTCAAGAAGCATGCTATGAGACATGGTCAATCAAGATGGGATTTGCCCCTCTCTGATTGAGAGTGATATCTCTGGGCCCCTCGAGTGATCGGATCAGAAAATGCATGGCCATGCTACGTACGGTTAAGAGTTAACCTACAAAGGGATTCCGAATCACAGGATCGAGAAAGAGCGGTCAGCTTGAAGCTAGACCAAATATCGTGAGGCAAAGGGAATAGCATGTATATTATGTTGTGATGGTTCGTCTGATATGATCTTCGTATGCGTATAGGAGTTGGCACGTCTTGCTAGAGGCCGCTACCGACTATTGGGCCGAGTAGGAGTACTCGGGCCATGTCTATACGTATCCGAACCCATAGGGTCACACACTTAAGGGGCTGGAAGCCCAATTCGGATCTGATCCGAGTTGGATTAGGTTTAGGAGTACTAATGGGCCTCGGATCCAGAGGCCCATCAGGAACCCCTATAAATAGAGGGGTGGGGGCGCCCTAGGGTTTACACCTTTTTGGCGAAACACACCTGCCGCGCCTCCCACGCCCTCACCTGTTGCAACTCGCGGATCTAGCAATCCGGCTTGCGACGCTTCCTCCCTGCACGTATGGATACCTTGGAGGTGTTGCGCCTGCAGCACTTGGACGAGCCATCGACGAGCCGCCGACGAGCCACGACGAGCCGACGACGAGCCGCGGCACCGGAGGCGATCTTGCTGTGCACGTGGACGAGCTGCTGAGGAGCTGCTGGACGTGATCGACTACGTACGACTACGTTGATCGACTACGTACGACTACGTGATCGTCTTCACTGCACCGACGCATATCTACATCTTCCGCACCAGTAGTGCGTCGAGTGGTAATCCCGTGATCCTTATACGGCAGTTCTTCCTGGTTATACGCGGTAGAAATTTTGATTTACGCTAGCGTAGCCTACCTCGTATCCCGACAATGCCAAAGGGGGAGAAATATATGGAGGAGTGATTGATGAGATGATTCACCTTTATAGGGGGAGTTCATGATATTTGTGTGTTGCATTATGTTGAAATTTGCATTTGTGTTGGACCTCTGCATTTGGTGGCTTGCATATGCATGAACTTGGCTAGTAATAATTATGCACTCACTTGTGTGGCTTGCTTGGTGAAAGCAATAGAGATTGCGTGGAACAATAAATAAATTAGGGTATACAACATGTACAAATATATAGGCAGCCCTTGGTGAGGTTTGTAGAAACACAACCGACCAAGGGATAAGACTGCCCATCCTAATCCATCTAGGGTACGGCAGGGAGCCGGCCTAGGCCTGGCACACAACCAGGGCCCATGTGCACGCACAACACATACACATCTTCTAACACGCCCCCACAGTCTGATCGTCGGCAGCTTGAACGTTTAGACAGGACCTGAACTCCGTGAACACTGAAGAAGGTAGGCCTTTGGTGAAAATGTCGGTGTACTGAGAGCTCGTCGAAACATGAAGAACACGGACATCACCATTAGCAACATGCTCATGAACAAAGTGTAGATCAATCTCCATGTGTTTTGTGCACTGATGTTGAACGGGGTTCGAAGACATGTAGACAATGATGATGTTATTGCAATAAATCAGGGCGGTGCGACGCAGAGGAACATGTAGGTCAACTAGAAGTTGGAGCTACCAGGAGACCTCGGCAACGGCATTGGAAACCACCTTATACTCAGCCTCGGCACTTGAGTGAGAGACTGTAGTCTATCGCTTTGAAGACCAGGAGACCAAGTTGTCGCCCAAAAAGACTGCATACTCGGAAGTGGACTTTCGAGTGTCTGGGCAACTAGCCAATCAGTGTTAGAGTAACCCAGCAAATCTGACTGAGTAGAGGGCCGGAGATGTAAACCCAAGTGAAGAGTGCCATGAATATACTGCAGAATGCGCTTTAGAGCAGCAAGATGTGGCTCACAAGGATCTTGCATGTGTAGACAAACCTGTTGAACCGCATAAGCAATGTCGGGATGAGTGAAGCTGAGATACTGTAGAGCACCAGCGAGGCTCCGAAAATCAATCCCATTGACAAGCGGGGCACCATCAGTAGCAAACAGCTTCGGATTTGTATCAACCAGTGTGGAACAAGGCTTGCAATCAGTCATATCAGCATGCTCTAGAATTTCCAACATAAATTGGTGCTGAGATAGAAGAAGACCATCACTAGACCGCTAAACATGCATACCAAGAAAATGATAAAGGCTGGCAATGGAGGAAGGGGAGGGTTGGGGGCTTTATATAGGAGGGGGAGGAACGGGGCAAGGTTTGAATTTCACGTAGGCGTCGTCCGGGCGGCCAATCCGACGAGGAGGAGCTTCGTGCATGCCAGCCCCGTGGCGCCATGGGCGCCCAGTGTCCTCCCCGGTCTGCAACGTGTGTGGAGAGAGGAGGAAGACGACTGACGCGTGGGCCCGCGGAGAAATAAAAAATGCCAACTTTGACCCCTTAAACGACCAAGCTATCGGTGTCCAAAAATTCTCCAAAAATATTCGTTGGAAAGATAAAATCATGAAGAATCCAATGCAACAAGAATCAACTCAAAAGGTTTTATGGTTTGCACACAATCGTCAAAACAAAATAGCTAAAATTGAACTATAAATGAATTTTGGACCTAAGAAAATATCTCTAAAAAAATTGGTAAAAATATGGTAAAATCACTAAATGGTGTCTAATATTTGAAGAAAATATTTGTGAGCACAGTTGTATGAATTAATTGGGATTCCTTTGAAAATTTGATTTTCCACCGATAAATAACAAAATTCGGAGCACTTAACAATGCATGGCGAAAACACTCATGTATGCACAAATGATGCTTATAAAGGCCAACGATGCACAAAAAGATGTTCATGATGCTTAATTATGCATGATGATGCTCGTGATGCGTGTCATGATAAAGGTGTTGTGTATAACATGTGTTTTCACACCAAGTTCGAACTACGCGGTTTGATTTCCAAAAGTGAAGGTTCGGGAACAAGGTACGTGCTATGGCTTTTATAAAGATCAACAAGGAAAAGCTCGACGAAGTTGGAGATAGTATGGTAGGACCTTTGGTGGGACGTCAATGAAAGCCATTTGGAATTGGATTTGAAACTTGATCGATCGTCTACTTGAATTTGGAACATCCTTTGCTCAAAATCAGAAGAAGTGCTGTGAGTGGAAGGTGTTCAACTTGAAAAGGGCTACCACTAGTATATTGGTCAAGATTTAAGTTCTTATATAAAATTTGTTTTTATTTGCTTCACAAGTGATTCTCAACAGGAGGGAGTTTTAACACTTGGCTTAAAAAAAATCTGAGGTATTTTTGGACCTTAACTCTCAGTAAATTGGAGTTAGCTTTGATTTGCTTCTTAATCACCCTGTTGATTATTTGATTTAGGTTCTTAATTACTCAATCTGTCACACCCAGCCCCCTCTGTTCCACAAGACAGAGGAGCCACTTGATGCCAACTCCTGGATTCGCACAATCGAGTCCAAGTTCACCCTCCTCACCTCACCTTGCCCCAACGAGAACAAGGTGAAGTTCGTAGTCCAGCAGTTGCGTGGCTCTACACGGCTATGGTGGAACCACTACCATGCCATGCTACCCACTGACCACGTGGTGACGTGGGAGGAATTCAAGAATGCCTTCAAGGGACGCTACATCCCTGACGGTCTATTGGAGAGCAAGCTGAATGAGTTCCTTGCTCTCACCCAGGGCACGTGCAATGTGTTGCAGTATGCCCAAGCCTTCAACAACCTATGTCAGTACGCCGATTATCATGCTGACACAGATGACAAGAAGCAGGACCGTTTCCGCCGAGGCCTGAGTCTCAAACTCTGGGAGAGACTAAACCCCATAAAGGTGAAAACCTACAACGAGCTAGTGAACCTAGCTATCTCCCAAGAAGACTGTATCATGGCCCTCAAGGTAGACAAGAAGAGGAAGGCCCCGATGCCATCTCCCAGTGCCCCTGCACAAAAGTTCACATTGGTTCCACTGGGAGTTCTTCAGCGGACTCCGCAGCATGGCCGATGGGTAATCCGGCCACCGCAGCAGCAGGGAACTCCTCGCTTCCCTAGATACCTGCAGTGGGGCCCAAGGCCCAATTCTCCACCGCCGCTTCGCCCGAACAATGTGAATCATTGTTTCACTTGTGGGAGTTCGGTCCACTTTGCAAAGGAATGCCCATAAAACAGGAACCAAGGTTAAGGGCAGAGCTCGAATTAGAATAATAAGGGCAAGAGGCCGAAGGTGCAAGTCAGGCAAGGAAGGCTAAACTTCACCAACCTTGTGGACCTTCCTAAGGGCACACTAGTGTTGACGGGTACCTTTTGTGTCCACAATCAACCTGCCCTTATATTATTTGACTCAGGTGCATCGCATAGCTTTATCAAGACAAAGTTCAGTAGTAGATGTGCATTAGAGTTTTGCCACACTAAAGGGTCTTATTCGATTTCAACACCAAGTGGTTAAATTGGTTCCGACCAGATAAACCCTTTTGTACCCTTCAATTTTGATAGGAAGGTTTTTAACACCAACCTTATCATCCTTGGGTTGGAAGGGATAAACATAATTCTGGGAATGGATTGGATGATTCAGCACAAAGTCACCCTAGACATAGCAGCACGGGCTATCGACATAAACTCACCCACACATGGGCCAGCAACACTGCACCTGCCAACCCGAGAGAGCATGAATTCTTGTGCCTACCTAGCAATTGAGTCTTGGTTAGAGGATATTCCAGTGGTGTGCGAGTATGCCGATGTGTTTCCGGATGACTTGCTAGGAATGCCACCAAACAGGGACATTGAGTTTGCCATAGAGTTGCAGCCAGGCACGGCACCAATATCCAAGAGGCCATATCGAATGCCACTTGTGGAGCTGGCAGAAATGAAAACCCAACTGCAAGAACTGCTAGAGAAATGTTTCATTAGCCCAAGCACATCACATTGGGGCTGCTCGGCTCTTTTTGTGAAGAAGAAGGATGATAGTCTACGAATGTGTGTGGACTACCGACCCCTTACTGCGGTAACTATCAAAAACAAATATCCTTTACCCCGGATTGGTGTTCTCTTTGATCAGCTAGCCAGAGCCAGAGTATTTTCCAAGACAATCTCTGCTCTGGTTATCATCAAATCAAGATCCGGCCATGTGACATTCCTAAGACTGCGTTTTCTACGCGGTATGGACTATACGAGTTCTTGGTCATGTCTTTCACGCTTACAAATGCTCCAACCTACTTCATGTATCTCATGAATTTGGTATTCATGCCCGAGCTTGACAAGTTTGTTGTGGTTTTCATCAACGACATCCTCGTGTACTCCAGGAATGAAGAGGAACATGCCGAACACCTCTGCATTGTTCTTCAATGACTAAGAGATCACCAGCTGTATGCCAAATTCTCCAAGTGCGAATTTTGGCTAGATAGTGTGAAATTCTTGGGACACACCATATCTAGCAAGGGCATAGCAGTTGACCCAAGCAAAGTGCAGGAAGTGATGGACTGGAAGCCACCCACTTCAGTTCATCAAATCAGAAGCTTTCTTGGTCTAGCAGGCTACTATCAAAGATTCATACCATATTCAAAGGAGTAAAGTTTGTGTGAAGCGAGAAGTGCAAAGAAGCCTTCCACACCTTGAGAAAGTTAGTAACCTCAGCACTAGTCTTAGCCCAACCAGACACCACTAAGCCATTTGACGTCTACTGTGATGCTTCTAGCATTGGACTTGGATGTATACTTATGCAAGACAATCAGGTCATTGCCTACACTTCACGAGCGTTATGGCTGCACAAGCAGAATTACCCAACACATGATCTGGAGTTAGCAGCAGTAATTCATGCTCTGAAGATGTGGAGACTATTTGATGGGTACTCATTGCAATATCTACACTGATCATGCATCAAAGAAGATGGTTGGAGCTGATAAAAGATTATGATCTAGAGGTGCATTATCACCCCGAGAAGTCGAATGTGGTTGCGGATGCTCTCAGCCACAAGGCTCGTTGCAATTGTCTCTCTGCAGATAATTTCGCAGAAACCTTGTGCATATGATGAGGAAGCTCAATTTGGAAATTGTTCCTCACATCACGTTGAGCTATATATCCATCGAGCCTACCCTAGACAATCAAATCATTTTGGCACAAATAAAAGATAAAGAAATAAAGCTCATTAAGAAGAAGCTTGCAAAGAAGGATGAAGGACATAAACACTTCCGACAGGAATGGAAAGGAGTTGTGTGGTACATAGACCGATTAGTGGTTCCAGCAAATCCCAATCTCCAAAAGCAAATTTTGGATGAAGCACACCTTTTCAAATGCTCTATTCACCCTAGCAGCACCAAAATGTACCACGACCTCTGACAAAATTTCTGGTGGTCTGGGATGAAACCGGAGATTGCCAAGTATGTGTCAGAATGCGACACATGCCAAAGGGTGAAAGCCAGTCACTTGAAGGTAGCGGGAACTATTCAACTGCTACCTATACCCTCATGGAAATGGGAGGACTTGCCACGTACCTCTCAAAAGCATGATTCCATATGGGTCATAGTGGATAGGCTCACCAAAATAGCACACTTTCTTCTAGTAAGGACGACCTATTCTACTCAGAGGTATGCCGAGCTATATTTAGATTACATTGTTTCCTTGCATCGAGTGCCCAAAACGATCATCTCTAATCGAGGTGCTCAGTTTGTGGCATGATTTTGGGAACAATTGCAAGCTGCCCTGGGCACCAAGTTGATCCGCAGCTCTACTTATCACCCCCAGACAGACGGACAAACAGAGAGGGTGAATCAAATCCTGGAGGATATGCTGCGAGCTTGTGTCATTCATTATGATAAGAACTGGGACAAGTGCCTACCATTAGCAGAGTCCTCGTACAACAACAGCTACCAAGCTAGCTTGAAAATGGCACCATTTGAGGCCTTGTATGGTCGCAGGTGTCGAACTCCATTGAGTTGGTCCCAAGCAGGAGAAAGAACAGTATATGGACCAGACTTGGTCACTGAGGTAGAAGAAAATGTAAGAGTAATATGGGAGAACCTTAAGGCCGCCCAATCAAGGCAAAAGAGCTACTTCGATAAAAGAAGGAAGCGACAACAATTTGAAGTTGGTGACCATGTATACCTTCGGGTTTCACCAACTAAAGGTGTACATAGGTTCAGAGGAAAGGGAAAGTTAGCTCCTCACTACATTGGTCCTTATGAGATCGCAGAAGTTTGTGGACCAGTTGCCTACTGAGTGAAGCTCCCATCTAGACTTTCTACTATCTATGATATCGTTCACGTGTCTCAGCTTAAGAAATGTGTTCGAGTCCTAGTTGAAATCATTGAGCAGAAAAGATTTGTGGGTAGAACCCGAACTCTCATATGTGGAATACCCGATTAAGATCCTTGACCGTAAAGAGAGAAGAACACGGAGATAAGTAGTGAAAATGTTTAAGATTCAGTGGAGCCACCATACTGAAGATGAAGGTACTTGGGAAACAGAGGAGTATCTTAATCAGCACTTCCGCGGTTTTCTTTTCGACTAGGGAGGTACGTGCACAGCCACACTAGTTTTAGGTTGTAATATCCCTAGTTTTAGTGTGCTTTGCAAAGAGTTAATTGGAGTGTTTAAGAGTTCAAACCACACTCAAACCTTAAACCTTGTCATGTTTAAAATGCAATACACTTAGCGTGTGCAAACCTTGAAATCTCACAAAAGGGGCAAAACAAAGTCAAACTAAGTCAAATAAGAAACTAAGTGTGTAAACCACAAAACTTGGTTTGAAAAGTAGAAAAACATTCCAAAGTCCAAATCCCAACTTTTGGAAACATTTCAAATTCTCTAAGTGTCCAAAAATGCCTTAAAAAGCACCAATTGGGGGCAGTTGGTAAATTCAAAATTTCATATAATAACTTAACTTTTTACCAATACAAAAGTTGTAGAAATTTTCAAAACAAACAACTTTTCTTATTTGATCTTGCGCTGGTTTGAAGTGGAACCTATTCAAAATTTGGGTTAAATGTTCAGTGAATTTCAAAACTTAATTCAATTTCTAACTAACTCCTTGGACCGGCGTTCTTCCAAAGTTCTCAACCTTTTATCTCCTAATCAAGTAGTGTTTTGACCTTAATATCTTTGTAGGACTTGTAGTTCGAACTTAGGCCAGCAACTTTTAGATTTTAATGTTTAGTTCCAAAATCTTGCCAAACCGCGGTCCAAAACCAGCTACTTTGCTCGCCGCCATGTTCCAGCCTGCAAGCCAGCGCGCGGTCACTGCACATTCGCATAGTGCCGCGCCACGTCGCGCTGCCCTGCTCGCGCAGCGTGGACGCCAATGACCGCTGCCGATGGGATGCAATAGTTCGGCCGCTCGCCCAACCGCTCGTCGGCGCAACTTTATCCCTCTGCAGTGCATCTCCCCCGACCAACCGCCGTGGGGAGCCCACGTGCGTCCCTGCCACCCACCGTGCGCGCCGCCGCCAAGTCTCGCTGCTGCACTGGCCAACGCCACTCCGCCACTCACCACCGTGAGGCGACATCTCGGGCACCCTCTCCTGGCTACTCCGCACGCAAGACAAAGGGAGGGAATTCCATCTAAATCCTGCACCGCCACCGCTGGAGCTCGCCCACGCGCACGCACCTGCCACGGCCAACCGCTGCCGTCATCCTCTGCACCGTCAGTCACCAGCTGCCCTGAGACTCTCCCCCAGTCACCAAAGAGCACCGAGGCACCCTTACGCTCCCCCTCGCACCCCCGGCCAGCTATGAAAGCCGTTACTCCCCCTCGCTGGTGCACGAGCACAACACCCACCTCCGCTAGAGCCCCGTTACCGCACCTCACCGTGGAGCTTGCTGCTCCAGCAATCCCCGCCACCCACTGAGGCCACCGGTGCACCACCCTTATTCCACTGCAGCTTCCAGAGCCCGTCCCCACCAGCTTCGCCACCGCCGGTGTCGGAGAAGACTCCCGCCGCCGCGCCCGAAGCGCTGCTGTGAACCACCGCCACCAAACCTCCTCCGCCCTTGAGCTCCTCAGCGCGTCGGACCGCGGTGAGCCCTTGAGCACTCAATTGCGAGCCCCTGAATCTTTCCAAGGGCATTAGTTTTAATTGTAGGGGCACCATTGCAGTGTTTCAAAACTTCCGGGGGCCTCTTTGCGAGTTGATTTTAACCTTTTCTATTTTATTTAGTTTTTTAAATTGGCTCAAACTTTGGAAATGCATAGTAAATGGTAGAAAAATGCTAAAAATACAAAACCAATTTGTTAGACTCCAGATGTTGAATAGTTTCACAGAAAAATAGTTTTGGACATGCCACTATTGTAGATTTTTCTTTAGGATTTATTTTGTGTATGAGCCAACAAATGCCCCATAAATCACATAAAAATGGTAGAAATGTAATTCCACCTCTGTTAGAACACTTGTGTCATGCTTGTTCTAGATATGAATTTTGTGACACTAGTTTAGGTGTTGAACACACTGGTTTAAGGCAAACCTTGAAATGCTAGGCTAGATCTTGTTATTAACACTAAAAATGGAGGAAAATAGGTAAAAATGTGAAACCACTTTTGTTGGGTTCCTGTTACAATTTTTTTCCCTAAGAAAAATATTGGTTTCTGTTGGGGACATGATTGATCTTGCTTAAACCTGTGCACATGGTTTAGTAAAAGTAAAATATGGAAAATAGATGTCCTTATTAAATCATGGAAAAAAAAACTACAGTAACCTCTATTAAACATAGAGAACCCACTGTACAAATTTCAGAGCCAAACTACCATTGAGACTTGAGTTAAAAATAGTTATATGAAATCTGCCATAGGATTTTGTTTTATTTTTAATGATTTTTGTAGAAATGAAATGAGTCCTTAAATTTTACAGTAGCCCACTAATGATGTTAAGAAGCCTCTATAAAATTTTCAGTACCAGATCACACTTGATGCAACTAGAAACAATTTTTGAACTTATAGCTAGTTAAATGGAATAAAAACAATTAATGAATAAGAAGGGTAAAATGGGAAATGTACATCTAGGTTGTTTAGAAATTCAGAAACATGATAACTTTCCAATTGAATGCTGAACAACCCTCAACTGACCCCACCTTTCTTTTGTGAAATCTAAGTTGCTAAATCTTTATATGTATACACAATCACCATCAATCAAACCCAGGGTTTAAAACACAAAATCACCTTACCGTACGCAGAACTTAAGTCTAAATCTTGTCCAGGTGCATGTGGTCATTGTAACCTTTACACTTCTGCAACATCTTATGAAATGCATCATGCACATGAAATTGTGAAACTTGAATTATTGCACATGCATCTCATGTAGAAGCGAATTTTGCGGACGGAACTTACAAGCTGCTTCAGACAACAGAGGAGGCACCTGCAGAGCTACATCAAGTCGAGGCCGAGCAGGACCCTAGCCAAGCTTCCAACGAGCTCCCCACTAACCTGGATTAGGAAGGCAACCCCTAGAGCATAACCCTGATTTTAAAGTTCATGCAATATCTATGCTACTTATGTTTGTGCATTTAAGTTCATAGGAGTTGCTTGAAACCTTAGTTGCATGATCCTAAGTACCTATATGCTGAATACTAGTATGTTAAGCCGTGTAGTTGCTACGCTAAATGGGGAATCGGTAAAATTCAAGTGATTTCGTGTCACTCGCAAGTTATAGGAGTTGCTTGCTTACTTATACTACAACCATAAGGATGATGGATGGGGTCGGGCTTTGGTTATGACTCGGTGGAATTGCCCCGTCTGTCTAGTAATAAATGTGCTAAGGCCAAAATGTGACGATGTTTGTGGTCAAGTGTTTGAAAGTACTAATCTCGTACCTAGTATGGGATAGGGAAGCCTAGTACTTGATTGAACCGTGACGTGAGCAGACCACCCCACTGCCTAAACCTCATATATTCAGCAGCTGCCTCCACCTTAGGGTTTGGGTATGGACTCTGCTATGGTACCTATTGTCGATTTAAAGTGAAGACCCAACAGAAACTGGAGACACAGGTGTAGTGACTCTCGTAGCCGCCATACTGCGGGATGTAATTTGTTCACTTGAGGATCCGATGGTGCCAGCCCGCGAGGTTCTTAATGATAATCCTCCCCCCGCAACCAAGTTTGCAGTGACTACAACACTGGAGATTGTCAAAGAGGGGGTTGTAGTAGTCTCACAGGGTGTCAAGGCATCTAGGGAGGAACTTGTGCCAACTGCTGTGCTTGAGCAAGCAGCGAACAAGAATGTTTCACAGGCTGGAGCTTCTTTTTCTCAGTAGCTAGTCCTTACGCCAAGTGTGAGGGCTAGTGTGGCAGCTGAGGCTCCAGGGTTGTCGTAGAAAGTTGAAATTTTTGAGAGTCCCCTGGAAGAGCTGCCACCAATATCAGACTTCGTGAGCTTGAATCAACGGCTGATGGCTTATACTCAGGTGAGTTCTTAATACTACGCTTGAGTACTTAATTTTGTAGCCTGGCGCCATTTGCACTCATGAGGAGTACTAATTGTTTTGATTGTGAAATATTTATATGAAAAATCTCACAAGAATATCCAGGTTGTCTAGGAGCGGAGTGAAGCTGTGCGCCGTGTGGCGCAGTTGGAGAAGGACATTACTGAGGAGCACCGCTGCACTGCTGACGTCCTAAAGAAGTATGAAAATGTCATTGAGTCCTTTAGAATTGAAAGGCATGATTTTGAAGTGGAGAGGAGTCTATGGCGACGCGCAACAAGTCCTTGCAGCAAAAACTTGAGGGTGAGTACTTGTACTCGTATCTTGTTGATCATAATTCTATATTCGATCAGCCTCTCTGACCGCATTGTCTTTGTTCTTTATAGAGCTAAAGGGTCAGGAAGCTAGACTCAGCAGTCAAGTGCTTGATTGGAGGAATGCCCATAGTTGTGCTACCGATGAGGTTGAGCAGCTCAAGGCCTAGTTGGCAGAGGCAAGGGAGGACTGTGAAAAGAGAGGGGTAGGCAACGAGACTTTGGGATTATGTTGGCCGAGGCTATGCTTGCTGTCAGAAGTCATGTGGTTTCTTTGGAGAGGAAAGAGCAAGATCTTAAAGAGTTATCTGATGCAGCGCAGGCCTTGGTTGATGTGATGGAGCCCCCTGACGAAGGAATAGAGTCCCGCCCCTTAATTGTGAGATTGAGGGATGCGCCGGCCCAGATCACCAATATGGCGAAGTCTGTTTGCAAGCAGGTGCTGGTGATCGTAAAGTCTTTTTATCCAAAGGCTAACTTGGCGCTGGTCGTAGACGGTATCGTAGGAGATTGAACTGATGAAGCGTACACACAGTATTTGGAGGATCTAGAGCTGGTCGCTAAGTGTGTAGTGGGCTTTATCAATTTGGAGTAGTCTTAGTTTGCTGCACTGACTTGTAATTTTGCCGATGAACTTGATGTATATGAACAAGTATGTATAGTTTCTCTTGGGATGTTGATGATTGTATATGCAATGAATACTTGCTTGCAGGTCTCCAATGGGTAGACTTGCGAGTAGTCATTGAGTTGGTGGATAGTCTTCCATGTAGACCCTAATTGTTGCAAATGGTTGCGGAGAGCGCATATGTGATCGTAGTGATCGTTGCATTATTGCCGTGAAGTTGCAAGGACACACGAGTGTACTGTGAAGGACTTGTCGGTTTGCGTTTTGAACGGTTCACGTGCAAGCTTTGATTCTACTCAGGCAGGCTTTCACGTGGGCTTTGTCCTTGTGAAGGACAAGTCAAGTCACTGTGTAGTCATAGGTGCGCTATGCTGCCTGACCTTCTAGCTATAAATAGTCCCCCCAGCTGCCGTTGTTGAGACATGGATCCGATTATAGCGATGGTTGGCCTTAGGCTCCATCTCTTTGACAATAGCAAATTTTCAATGAGCACCCCGGTGCTAGAAGATTCCTTGTAGTGAGGTTCCACATTCCCTCCACAAACCTCCTCGCTAGGAGAGACGACTGCGATGCTAGAAGAATCCTCATAGGAGGATTTGCCGTGTGCTCTGTCTTTTCCCCTGCTCTCTGGTAGTAACCATGCTAGAGCTCGCGGGTGAAGGATGATAAGCTTCATGGTCTTTATCCAGTTGTTTGGTCGAGGATGGAGGCGTGGTGCCGACTGCTCACTCTCTCTGCAACGTCTCGGGATAAGACTCAAGTACACGATGTGTGCTTGAAGTCCAGTTCTGAGTACTTGTAAGAGGGAGAGGGTGTTGATGAAGGGTAGCGGAATTGGAATGTGTGAAGCCCAAGTCTCCGTCTATGCCACCACCGAGGGGAGGAGAAGAGCACAAGTGCCTAGGCGCAGCTTCCTTGCGTGCACTCCTTGCCTCTTGGTGGTTCTTCCTCATGGACTGCGAGTAGTCACCAGGCTCAGGTGTATCCTTGTGATATAATAAAAGCCTGGGAGGATTGTTATAACCGCCAGTAGGCAGTTGCTTGCAATCGTTGTTGTGTAGTTGTGTTGTACTCTGAACACTCCGACTTCTTAAAATAGGATTATCTGTTGTAATCCTGCAAAATTTTGTTAATACGAAAGTTGCATGTAAGAAATGAGATGAGTAGTTTTTTGTACTCTTTATCTTTCTGTTGCGAAAGATTGATGCTTAAGGAACTGAGTAGTTCGTGTAAACTTGTTAGCCAAAAGATAGCTTAGACTGTGGTTGTAGGCCACTGTATGAATTGTAGAGAACTCGTATAGACTTGTGTTGACAAGTCAGAAACAAAGTGCTAGGGCTCGTGGAGCTGTATAGCTTAAGATGTGGACTTGTTTGAAACAAGTTGAAGTCAAAGCGCAGAGGCTCATAGAGCTGAGTAGCTCGAGTTGCAGTTGACTCGCCTTTGCGAGCTGCTAGACTTGTTGAAAACAAGTCGAGGTCAGAGCGCAGAGGCTCGTAGAGCTGAGTAGCTCAAGTTGCAGCTAACCCGCCTTTGCGAGCCGCTAGTTGTAGGCAAAGACGAGTAGCCGCTAGTTGTGGACTCCTGCGGTGCTTCTGAAAAGATAGCCACAAGGGATAACCCTGAGTACGGGGTACTCAGCAAGTCTTACCCGACTAACCAATATAATAGTTTTTCTTGGAAGTACATGATAGCTTTTTGGTGTACTTGGCTGATACATTTTTGCCGAAAAGCTTACTACAAGTGACGCCTTAGTTTTATCTTTTATTTGAGTTAAGTTGTTACCTAACCATTCTAGATGATGAGAAAAGATTAATTGCGAACAACAAGGTATTAAGTCATACACCAATCATTATCAAAAGATATGACATTCATGAATTTATGCTACGATGCTCAACACTGATCAAGTGCATTCATAACCGAGAATTGCGGCGATCTGGATCATATTACATCCTGCAGGAGAGTACCCTGATCACCAGTTCTATATGACTATCCAGGTCGTACGTAACGACTTTTCGATTAGCAAATCCAATGATTGGGAATAAGACTACCCGGACCCAGGGACGCACCCCCACATGGGACCCCACGTCTGGCCCGATCACCATGTGAGTTTCAGGCTACGGCCCTACCAATCTCCAGCACGTCAAGCGCGGGTACGAAGTATTCCCGATCAGAGAGTTTGCTAACCTACTGGGCTTTACTGGTCCCATACCCAGTAAGTGATCAGATGATTATCACTTGATCAAATGTTAAGACAACGAATCGGGCCTTAACCAAATTAATCTAGCAGACAGAACTACATTCCTAGCTTCTGCCCGCTTCTCAATTTCCAAGTCATCTTTTCAGAATTAACATGTATGACTAAAAATTCTTCCTTAGGGTTGGTAAACCAAGCATTTAAGCAACCAATTCTAGACTTGGGTTATCTACTAAAGGTTTGAACAAGTGGCAAAGATGTCCTTAAAACAAGGTATGATCATGCACAAGAATGGGTTTCAAGCAACTCCTAGACTTAGTGCATACACATAGCAAATAGCTAAATACAGGACACATGAAATATTGACTTCAAAATAATAGGTGTAATGCACCAGGGCTTGCCTTGTTCGCTTAAAAAGTTAGCACTGTCCGAAGGGTTGGCCTCGCAGGGGACCAATTCAAAGATTTCCTCAAACTCCGAAGATCCGTCTGAATATTCCGAGTAATCTCCTTCTGGTGCTTCGGGGTCTATAGCATAACATATGCAGGGGTTAGGAATGCAAATTTGTTAATATAAGACTATACAACTTTCCTTCATGATAAAGTTGCAAGCCAACAAGGACTATACAATTTATCATGATAAAGCTGCAAGCCAAAACACAAAAACCCGAAAAGATTAGCCCACAATTTTTATTTCCTTAATTATCCTT